>NC_045957.1:140434361-140793579 GCF_010909765.2 Amblyraja radiata
GCGTTGCGACTCTTGGTAGATCCTTCTCTGGGAATAGCGAGTAACCATCTGATATGATTGCTCAACTCTCCTCAATCTCTTACCTATCTGTAAGTATAGCACCATTTGTAAATGTTCTAATGATATTTTCTTTACTATTCTGCAGGTTTGCCAATCCTACGACCCCCAGGACCGAAGGCCTTACCTGACAAACCAGTGAGGCCTACTATGACTGGCGAAGCCTGCAGCCTACACATGTCCCCAGAAGCCTCAACCTTATGTACTGATGACCCAATGGACCATGAGGCCTGACCGAGTGCCGGCCTCGATGCCATGGAAACACCATCCTGAGCCAACCTCCACGCCCAGCCGAGTGCAGGCCTTGAACTCCTGGAGCACCTGATGCCGTGCCTTAATGTCAAGGCTTAATCAGGCCAAAGGCTTGACTTGCTGGATCTAAACTAAATTAAATTTAACTCTAAGCCGCATATTCTAAAAAAGGACAAATTAGGTACTTTGCAAGGAACGGGTTTGCAGATTAGCGTAGTTTTAGTTTAGTTTACTATTATTTTCATGTCTACCAAGGCACAGCGAAAAGCTTTTGGTTGCATGCTATCCAGTCAGCAGAAAAACAATACATGATTACAATATAATGGTTATGATTACAGATACATGATTAAGGGAATGACGTTAAGTGCAAGGTAAAGCCAGATCTGAGAGGAATTTAAGAAGATCATAGTTAAAGTAAGACATTTTGCTGTAGGAATAGAGATTTAAGAGGGTGGAGTGATTGTAATATGAGTTTGCAGATTTGCTTCTATGGCTAGCACGCCAATAGTCACCTAGGATGGGCGCCATTGGAGTTAGAAGGGCAAAACATTTTAAGGATGGAAACCCAGAAATATCATCTTTAATATTGGAAATAAAAGAAGATTTAAAGCATCTTTTTTCCAACCCATAAATGCCGTAAATTGTTTTATGTACAATTAAGTATCAGTTGGCGTGTATTCAGCAGTGTAACTAAGGGGATTGCAGCCACTTTTTGCACAGTTGCTTTGCCATTAGACCAATTACATTTGGGGAAGTTCAAGAGATATGAATTGAGGAAATGTGCATATATTGCAGTGAATCATAGAACTTGAAAGGGTAGTAGGGACGTCAAACCCATGGAGGTATTTGAAAAGAAGATGAAAATAATAAAATGGAAGCATTGGATCTGTTGACTTCTAGATAAGGTCATAAGTAATAGTAGTAGAATTAAGTCATTTGGCCCATTCAGTCGACTCCGACTTCCATCATGGCTGATCTATCTCTCCCTCCTAACCCCATTCTCCTGCCTTCTCCCCATAACCTCTGACGCCTGTACTAATCAAGAATCTATCAATGTCTGCCTTAATAATATTCATTGGCTTGGCCTCCACAGTGTTCTGTGGCAAAGAATTCCACAGATTCACTGTCATCTGACTACAAAAATTCCTCCTCATCTCCTTCCTAAAGAAATGTAATTCTGAGGCAATGACCGCTGGTCCTAGACTCTCCCACTAATGGAAACAAGGGAAGTCAAGGATAGTATAACAATAAAAGAGAAGACGTACAACATGGCAAAGATGAGGGGGAAGCCAGAGATTGGGAACGTTTTAAAGATCAACAGAAGGTAACAAATAAGGCAATACGAGGAGAAAAGATGAAGTACGAAGGTAAGCTAGCCAAGAATACAAAGGAGGATAGTAAAAGCTTCTTTATCTATGTGAAGAGGAAAAAATTAGTTAAGACAAATTTGGGTCCCTTGAAGACAGAAACTGCTGAATTTATTATAGGGAACAAGGAAATGGCAGATGAGTTGAGCAGGTACTTTGGTTCTGTCTTCACTAAGGAGGACACAAACAATCTCCCACTAGGGGACAGAGGACCTGGGGCGATGGAGGAAATTAAGGAAATTCACATTATTCAGGAAATTGTGTTGGGTTGACTGATGGGACTGAAGGCTGATAAATCCCTAGGGCTTGATGGTCTGTGTGATGTATGGGTAATGTAATATGTAATGTAATATGTAATGTAAATGCCAGAGCCCCTTGAGGCCAAAAGCTGAAGCTGGCAAATGTACCTGTGCCTCGTGACTGAGGTCAATGAGCTTCTGGAGGTTTCAGTAATTGCAGATTAATCCTCAAGGGCGAAGGTGAACATCCGGAAGTGGTAGTGCATGTCGGCACAAATTATGTCGGAAAGAAGGGGATGAATATTCTGCAGCGTGACTTTAGAGAGCTCGGAAAAATGCTGAAAAGCAGGACCTCCAGGGTTGTTATCTCCGGTTTGCTTCCAGTTCCTCGTGCTGGCGAGAGCAGGAACAGGGAGATACGGGACCTGAACGTGTGGCTGAGGAACTGGTGCACGGGGCAGGGATTTAGATTCTTAGATCACTGGGATCTGTTTTGGGGTAAGGGGGAACTGTACAAAAGGGACAGATTGCATCTTAACAGGTGTGGGACCAGCATTCTGGCAGGCAGGTTTGCCACTGCTAAACGGGTGGTTTTAAACTGAATAAGGGGGGTGGGGTGTCGAATGGGATAGTGGAGGATGGAGTTAAAGGGAAAGGGTTTCTTAAATGTGTGAGCGTAGAGACAGAGGGGTGTAAAATGAGGGTAGAAGCAATAGGTAGCAAGGTGAAAAGTAAAAGTGGCAGGCCGGCAAATCCAGGGCAAAAATCAAAAAGGGCCACTTTTCAGCATAATAGTATAAGGGGTAAGAGTGTTGTAAAAACAAGCCTGAAGGCTTTGTGTCTCAATGCAAGGAGCATTCGTAATAAGGTGGATGAGTTGAATGTGCAGATAGCTATTGATGACTATAATATAATTGGGATCACGGAGACATGGCTCCAGGGTGACCAAGGCTGGGAGCTGAACATCCAGGGATTTTCAATATTCAGGAGGGATAGACAGAAAGGGAAAGGAGGTGGGGTAACGTTGCTGGTTAGAGAGCAGATTAACGCAATAGAAAGGAAGGACATTAGCTTTGAGGATGTGGAATCGATATGGGTAGAGCTGCAAAACACTAAGGGGCAGAAAACGCTAGTGGGAGTTGTGTACAGGCCACATAACAGTAGTAGTGGAGTTGGGGATGGCATCAAACAGGAAATTAGAAATGCGTGCAACAAAGTTAAAACAGTTATAATGGGTGACTTCAATCTACATATAGATTGGGTGAATCAAATTGGCAAGGGTGCTGAGGAAGAGGATTTCTTGGAATGTATGCAGGATAGTTTTCTAAACCAACATGTAGATTAGATTAGATTAGATATAATTTATTGCCACACAGCCAGGCTGGTGGAAATTTGGGTTGTCTGCAGCGATACAATAATAAAGAACACACAACCACATTAAAACTGTAACACAAACATCCACCACAGCATTCATCACTGTGGTGGAAGGCACAAAATTTGGCCAGTCCTCCTCCATTCCCCCCCCCCCCCCCCCGTGGTCAGGACCAGAGTCCAGAGTCAGTCCAGGATCGGCTCTTCCTCACCGGAGACCGCGGCTTTAAGTTGTTGTAGGCCGCAGACCGGCGGTCAAGATTTAAGTCCCCGCCGCAGCCAGAAGCACCGTAGACTGCAGGGCCGGCGGTCGAAGCTCCCCTCCAGGGGTGATGGTAAGTCCATGCCGGACCCGCGGTAGAAGTCGGCCGCGGGCCGGCAGTGATGGCTTCTTCTTCCCCCAGGTCCCCAACGTGAGATCCCGGGCTGTAGACGCTGCACCAGCTGGAGCTCTGCAGACCGCGACTTCAGGCTGCGACTTCAGGCTGCCGGCTGCCCCGGGCCAGCGAAACGGAGCGCTCCCCTCCAGCGAGCCCCAGCGAGGGCTCACCCGCTCCACGCCGAGAGTCCACGCTGCGCCCGCCGCTGAGCCCCAGGCGCGTCTCCGGGAAAGGCCGCGTCGATCCTTGATGTTAGGCCACGGGGGAGGCGACCTGGAAAAACTCGCCTCTCCGTGGAGGAGGCGACCGAAGCGGTTCCCCCTTACCCCCCCACACCACCCCCCACACAAAACACACAAAGAAACATTAGAGGAACCAACGAGAGAGCAGGCTATTCTAGACTGGGTATTGAGTAATGAGGAAGGGTTAGTTAGCAGTCTTGTTGTGCGTGGCCCCTTGGGCAAGAGTGACCATAATATGGTTGAGTTCTTCATTAGGATGGAGAGTGACATCGTTAATTCAGAAACAAGGGTCCCGAACTTAAAGAAAGGTAACTTTGAGGGTATGTGACGTGAATTGGCCAAGATAGACTGGCGATTGATTCTTAATGGGTTGACGGTGGATATGCAATGGAAGGCATTTAAAGACTGCATGGATGAACTACAACAATTGTTCATCCCAGTTTGGCAAAAAAATAAATCAGGGAAGGTAGGGCATCCGTGGATAACAAGGGAAATCAGGGACAGTATCAAAACAAAAGATGAAGCGACAAATTAGCCAGAAAAAGCAGCCTACCAGCGGACTGTGAGAAATTCAGAGACCAGCAGAGGAGGACAAAGGGCTTAACTAGGAAAGGGAAAATAGATTATGAAAGAAAACTGGCAGGGAACATAAAAACTGACTGCAAAAGCTTTTATAGATATGTGAAGAGAAAAAGATTAGTTAAAACAAATATAGGTCCCTTCCAGTCAGAAACGGGTGAATTGATCATGGGGAACAAGTGGAGAAACTGCTAGAATCAGTTATTAAAGATGGGATAGCAGCACATTTGGAAAGTGGTGAAATCATTGGACAAAGTCAGCATGGATTTATGAAAGGTAAATCATGTCTGACGAATCTTACAGAATTTTTCAAGGATGTAACTAGTAGAGTGGATAAGGGAGAACCAGTGGATGTGTTATATCTGGACTTTCAGAAGGCTTTCGACAAGGTCCCACATAAGAGATTAGTATACAAACTTAAAGCACACGGTATTGGGGGTTCAGTATTGATGTGGATAGAGAACTGGTTGGCAGACAGGAAGCAAAGAGTAGGAGTAAACGGGTCCTTTTCACAATGGCAGGCAGTGACTAGTAGGGTACCGCAAGGCTCAGTTCTGGGACCCCAGCTATTTACGATATATATTAATGATTTGGACAAGGGAATTGAAGGCAACATCTCCAAGTTTGCGGATGACACGAAGCTGGGGGGCAGTGTTAGCTGTGAGGAGGATGCTAGGAGACTGCAAGGTGACATGGATAGGCTGGGTGAGAGGGCAAATGCATGGCAGATGCAGTATAATATGGATAAATGTGAGGTTATCCACTTTGGTGGCAAAAACAGGAAAGTAGATTATTATCTGAATGGTGGCCGATTAGGAAAGGGGGAGATGCAACGAGACCTGGGTATCATGGTACACCAGTCATTAAAAGTAGGCATGCAGGTGCAGCAGGCAGTGAAGAAGGCGAATGGTATGTTAGCATTCATAGCAAAAGGATTTGAGTATAGGAGCAGGGAGGTTCTACTGCAGTTGTACAGGGTCTTGGTGAGACCACACCTGGAGTATTGCGTACAGTTTTGGTCTCCTAATCTGAGGAAAGACATTCTTGCCATAGAGGGAGTACAGAGAAGGTTCACCAGACTGATTCCTGGGATGTCTGGACGTTCATATGAAGAAAGACTGGATAGACTCGGTTTGTACTCACTAGAATTTAGAAGATTTAGGGGCGATCTTATAGAAACTTACAAAATTCTTAAGGGGTTGGACAGTCTAGATGCAGGAAGATTGTTCCCGAAGTTGTGGAAGTCCAGAACAAGGGGTCACAGTTTAAGGATAAGGGGGAAATCCTTTAGGACCGAGATGAGGAAAACTTTTTTCACACAGAGAGTGGTGAATCTCTGGAATTCTCTCCCGCAGAAGGTAGTTGAGGCCAGTTCATTGGCTATATTTAAGAGGGAGTTAGATGTGGCCCTTGTGGCTAAAGGGATCAGGGGGTATGGAGAGAAGGCAGGTACAGGATACTGAGTTGGATGATCTGCCATGATCATATTGAATGGCGGTGCAGGCTCGAAGGGCCGAATGGCCTACTCCTGCAACTATTTTCTATGTTTCTATGTTTCTAAACCTTTCCTGCTAGATGTCGGACGTGTATTCATTGTGCTAGTCATAACAAGGTCTTACAGAAGACATTACAGTCTGCATCTCAGGGTACCCAAGGAGGTGGCTCTAGAAATCGTGAACGCATTGGTGAAAATTTTCCAATGTTCTATAAATTCTGGATCAGTTCCTGTGGATTGGAGGGTAGCTAATGTTATCCCACTTTTTAAGAAAGGAGGCAGAGAGAAAGCAGGGAATTATAGATCATTTAGCCTGACATCGGTGGTGGGGAGGATGCTGGAGTCGATTATTAAAGATGTAATAGTGGCGCATTTGGATAACAGGATCGACCCAAGTCAGAATGGATTTACGAAGGGGAAATCATGCTTGACTAATCTTCTGGAATGTTTTGATGATGTAACAAGTAAAATGGACAAGGGAGAGCCAATGGATAAGGTCCCACATAAGAGAATAGTGGGCAAAATTAGAACACATGGTATTGGGAGTAGTGTATTGACATGGATAGAAAATTGGTTGGCAGACAGGAAACAGAGAATAAGGATTAACAGGTCCATTGCACAATGGCAGGCCTTGACTAGTGCGGGGCTGCAAGGCTCAGTGCTGGGACCGCAGATATTTATAACATACTTAATGATTTAGATGAAGGTATTAAAGTATAGTATTGAGTATAGAAGTTGGGATGTAATGTTAAAATTGTACAAGGCATTGGTGAGGCCAATTCTGGAGTATGGTGTACAATTTTAGTCGCCTAATTATAGGAAGGATGTCAACAAAATAGAGAGAGTACAGAGGAGATTTACTAGAATGTTGCCTGGGTTTCAGCAACTAAGTTACAGAGAAAGGTTGAACAAGTTAGGGCTTTATTCTTTGGAGCGCAGAAGGTTAAGGGGGGACTTGATAGAGGTCTTTAAAATGATGAGAGGGATAGACAGAGTTGACGTGGATAAGCTTTTCCCACTGAGAGTAGGGAAGATTCAAACAAGGGGACATGACTTGAGAATTAAGGCACAGAAGTTTAGGGGTAACATGAGGGGGAACTTCTTTACTCAGAGAGTGGTGGCTGTGTGGAATGAGCTTCCAATGAAGGTGGTGGAGGCAGGTTCGTTTTTATCATTTAAAAATAAATTGGAAAGTTATATGGACGGGAAAGGAATGGAGGGCTATGGTCTGAGCGCAGGTATATGGGACTAGGGGAGAATACGTGTTCGGCACGGACTAGAAGGGTCGAGATGGCCTGTTTCCGTGCTGTAATTGTTATATGATTATATGGTTATATGGTTAAAAGTAACATTAGCAAACTTGCAGATGAAACAAAGCTGGGTGTCAGTGTGAACGCTGAAGAGGATGGTCTGAGGATGTAAGGTGACGAACAGCTTGGGTGAGTGGGCAGATGCATGGCAGATATAATCATATAACATATAACAATTACAGCACGGAAACAGGCCATCTCGGCCCTACAAGTCCGCGCCGAACAATTTTTTTCCCTTAGTCCCACCTGCCTGCACTCATACCATAACCCTCCATTCCCTTCTCATCCATATGCCTATCCAATTTATTCTTAAATGATACCAACGAACCTGCCGCCACCACTTCCACTGGAAGCTCATTCCACACCGCTACCACTCTCTGAGTAAAGAAGTTCCCCCTCATGTTACCCCTAAACTTCTGTCCCTTAATTCTGAAGTCATGTCCTCTTGTTTGAATCTTCCCTATTCTCAAAGGGAAAAGCTTGATCACATCAACTCTGTCTATCCCTCTCATCATTTTAAAGACCTCTATCAAGTCCCCCCTTACCCTTCTGCGCTCCAGAGATTCTGTATAATGTGGATAAATGTGAGGTTATCCACTTTGGTGGCAAGAACAGCAAGGCCAATTATTATCTGAATGATGCCAGGTTAGGAAAATTGGAAGTATAACGAGCCCTGGATGTTCTTGTACATCAGTCACTGAAAGTAAGCATGCAGGCACAGCAGGCAAAGAAGAAAGCTAATGGCATGTTGGCCTTCATAACAAGAGGAGTTGGCCTTCATAACAAGAGGAGCAAAGAGGTCCTTCTGCAGTTGTACAGGCCCCTGGTGAGACCACACCTGGAAAATTGTGTGCAATTTTGGTCTCCTAATTTGAGGAAGGACATTCTTGCTATTGAGGATGTGTAGCATAGATTCACAAGGTTAATTCCCGGGATGGCGGGACTGTCATATGAGGAAATAATGGAGAGACTGGGCTTGTATTCATTGGAATCTATAAGGCCGAGATGGGATCTTATAAAAACATATAAAATTATTAAGGGTTTGGACATGCTAGATGCAGGAAATGTTCCCGATGTTGGGGGAGTCCAGAACCAGGGGCAACAGTTTAAGAATAAGGGGTAGGCCATTTAGAAATGAGATGAGGAAAAACTTTTTATTCAGATAGTTGTGAATTTGTGAAATTCTTTGCCTCAGAAGTGGAGGCCGATTCACTTGATGCATTCAAAAGAGTGTTAGATAGAGCCCTGAAGGGCCTGTCACATTTTGACGATTTTTCAGCGGACTGCTGGCGACTGGCATTTTCGCGGCACTCACCTGAAAAACCGGGACTGGAACGGCGACTGTCGGAGTGTAACACACTCACACACACACACAAACACATCGCAAAGGCGGGGGGCCAGGGAAAGCAGGGGAGCGCTGTCTGAAATTCACAAGGTGCAAAGACAAGGTGATACAGACACACACCACGATGAACAGGAAGGTTAAGACGGCTAGCACAGTGTACGGTAGGTCTGCTAAAAGAGGGGGGGGAAGGCGATGAAGAGAGAAGGAGGAAAGGGGGGGAGAAGGGGGAGGGGAGAATGGGTGCAGAAAAGGGTGGGAGAAGGAGTGGAGACACGTTTAAGAAGCCAGACAACTTTTAATAAGCCAAAGATACACAACTGTGAAGTTTGGCGGACATTTAACATTACCGGTTGGTTATCCTTGGTTCTGAAAACTCGTGCTTACCTTTTTTTTTCCCTCAATGAGCCAATGAAAATGCCCGGTCAGCAAAGGCGATTAACTTAAACTATCTACGACTACCTCACCAACCCATAACTACATGGCGACCACACTACAACTGCACCTACGACTACAGGATTATCGATTTTCTCTATGGCGACAAATTTTTGGTCACAGAATAATTTTCAACATGTTGAAAAATTTGCGCCGACCATACTGAAGCCGCGACTAGTTCCCAGAATTCTGGAACTCCTCGCGACCATGAAGGAGACCCACCAGAGACCACCAGCGATCATGTGGCGACCATGTGGCGATCATGAGGCGAGCACAGAGTCTCCTGCACTCGCCTAAAAAGTTGTCCAAGTGGGACAGGCCCTTGAGGGCTAATGGAATGAAGGGATATGGGGAAAAGGCAGGATTGGGGTACTGATTGTGGATGATCAGCTATGATCATATTGAATGGCGATGCTGGCTCGAAGGGCCGTATGGCCTACATCTGCACCTATTGTCTATGTATCTATGTAACTACTCTATCCAAGCATTTCACTATTCGGTAAGTTTCAATGAGGTCAACCCTCTTCCTTCTAAACTCCAATATAGGCCCAGTGCCGTCAAACGCTCATCATATGTTAACCCACTCATTCCTGGGATCATTTTTTGTAAACCAACTCTAGATCCTCTTCAGAGCCAGCACATCCTTCCTGAGATATGGGGCCCAAAATTGCTCACAATATGCGGCCTGACCAGTGCCTTATAGAGCCTCAACATTACATCCCCCTATTTGTATACATGCCTCTCAATGTAAATGCTAGCATTGCGTTTGCTTCCCTTACGAACGATTCAACTTGCATATTAACTCTTTGGGATTCCTACATCAGCACTCCCAAGTCCCTTTGCACCGCCAATTTCTGGATTCTCTCCCCATTTAGAACATAGTCTACTCCTTTGTTCCTACTACCAAAATGCATAACTCCACACTTTACTATATGGTATTCCATTTGCCACTTCTCCGCCCTCTCTCCCTACCTGTCCTTCTGCAGAGTCCCTGCTTTTTCTACACTAACCCCCTCCACCCTCCACCTATTTTCGTATCATCTGCAAACTTGGTCACAAACCCTTTGATCCCCTTGTCCAAATCATTGGTATACAACGTGAAATTAGCAGCCCCAGTCCTGATACCCTGTGGAACTCCGCTGGTCACTGGCAGTCAACCAGAAAAAGCTTCCTTTACTGCCACTGCTTTCCATGCTAGTATCTGCCCTTTGATACCATGGGCTCTCATCTTCCTTAGCAGCCTCATGTTTGGCACCTTATCAAAGGCTTTGTGAAGATCTAGGTAAACACCATCCACTGAATTTCCTTTGTCTGTCCTGCTCTTTACTCCTTCAAAGAATTCCAGCAGATTCGTCAGGCAAGATCTTCCCTTCACAAAACCATGCTGACTTTGTCCTATTTTATCATGAACTTCTAAGTACTCCATAACCTCATCCTTTATATGAGACATCAAACCTAGCTGATGTTCGTTCTTTCAGTTGATCGGGATATTAAAGAACCCATGGATCCATCGAAAGTTGAAAAGCAACAAATGGTCTATATTCCTGTGTAATATTCACATCTCAAATAACAACAGTAGAAGTATATCATTGCAATGTTATTTGGAGATCAATGCTGTGCAAAAAGTGGCTGCCATTTTCCTAGGTTACACTACACTTCAACAGATACTTAATTGTCCATAAAACAATTTGTGGCAATCTGAGGTTAGAAAACGATTCTATAAATCTTCTTTTATATTCAAAATTATATGATTTATTTCTGCAAGCATGAAGACGGGTATTCTTAAACATTATCTTGCAGGTCACAACACCGTGTTGTAACACAGTCCGTGCTGCATCAAAGTGTTCATTTCATCAAGAAAAAAGTAAGAATCATTATATATGCCAATCTTTGTAACTCGGGGGTGGAGGGAAGTGGAGAGGGAGGATGGGGAGGAGGCTTACCCGTCTCATCAATAGGAGCCTAATCACACTGTCAAATGGACTGTCTCTCATCTCCCACACAGCAATCTTTTGATGCAAACAAATGCACCAGTGCAGAGGCTGAGAGATCCTATCATCCTCTTAGACCTCCCAGCGAACTGTTGTGACAGTCAGTCAAACTTTAGCAGTATCATGGAAGCATGTTTCCAGATGAATAAATATAGCTGGGGGAAAAAAACACCTCTTCTGGCATGATTTGGACAGAATGTCACAAAATTTTAATAATGGCCCTTTCAAATAATCTTTGGCCTGAATCTTCCAAATTGACAGCAACAGCAGCGCTGGGACTTAGCTCCTCCACCTCGTCATTTTGTTGCCCCGATTCGGTACAGATGACAATAAAACACTCTTGACTCTTGACTCTCTCTTGAAGTCCCTGTTCCCAGCTCTGGTGTGGTCTTACCTGACAGCAGCATTTTCCATCTTCCCTCTTGGGGTGACGGAATTGCCCTGCTTGGCGTTGCCCTGGAAGACTTCTTGTAAACCTCTGTAGGCGTTTATTTTATTTTAAATGACTTTATTCATAAATAATAGATACAAGAAGCACAAAAGCATGCATGGCTCCCTTTGCATTTGAAGTCTCATCCAGTCTATATATATTCACGGTGTTGTCAAGTCTTTACATGCGTAATGTCATCAAGTTAATACATCCCATGTACAAAGCACTAATGCTGGAGGGCCTTGAGAGCTAGGAAGTCTGCCCAGTGAAGCTGTGCAAGGATAAGCCCAGCATAAGCCCAGCATAAGCCCAGCAGTCCCTTCTAACATTAATAGATTTAGGTTGCTGGGAGAAAATTAAGTAGTGTCAAGTTTTATAATTTAATTAAATAGGCTGCAATGGTTGCACCTGCTATTCAATGCGTTTCCATTGTGAAATGTAAAAATCAAGTATTTTAGCTTTTAAAACAACATTATTTGTTTAACTGCTCGGAGTGGTGGTGGTGGTGGTGGTGGAGGTAGATACAATAGTGTTTTTTAAAAGGGTTTTAGATCTGCACTTGGAAATATGGAAAAGGGAGGGTTAATGATCATTGCAGGTTGAGGAGATTAGGTTAACCTGGCACTATGGTTTAACACAGATATCGTCGGCTAAAGGCCTGTTTCTGTGCTGTACTGTTCTATGTTCTAATCCCGTGGGGCTTTTCCCCCCTTAGACTAGGAACTTTTAAGAGTAGATTTAACAAAAAAGATTCAGAATCAGGAGAATAGATGGTAAACAAAGGAGTTGAGGAGAGAGACGTATCTGCAGACAGCGGACAGTGGTGGGGAGGGGAAGGGGGGGGGGGGGGGGGGGGATAAGATGTGACAGGTGGTAGGAGGTGTCGGAAATGGTGGAGAATGATGTGTTGGTTGGAGTCTGGTGGGTGAAAGGTGAGGACCAAGGGAGCTCGATGCCGTTCCTGTCTGGAAGAAGTAGTGAGAGCTGAAATGCTTGAGATGGAGGAGGCATGGGTGGTTACTGCATCCACAAGTGTAGAGTTACTTACTGAAGAAGTAGGAAATTACTTCTTCTTCTTACGTTTGCCGTGCACAGCCTAAAGTTGTAGGTCAACTTGTTCTATTTGACATTGTTTGTGCACGTCGTGTTGATTGCGTTAGTCGAAATAGGGTGGACCACATGAAGGTTGCAATCTCGCATCCCAGGAAATTACTGAAGATGACAAATCAGATACCCAAGTGGAAATCCTCATTTGAGAGCAGTTAGAAACATAGAAACATAGAAAATAGATTGGCATATAAAATGATTCTTACTTTTTCTTGATGAAATGAACACTTTGATGCAGCACGGACTGTGTTACAACACGGTGTTGTGACCTGCAAGATAATAGAAACATAGAAACATAGAAAATAGGTGCAGGAGTAGGCCATTTGGCCCTTCGAGCCTGCACCGCCATTCAATATGATCATGGCTGATCATCCAACTCAGTATCCTGTACCTGCCTTCTCTCCATACCCCCTGATCCCTTTAGCCACAAGGGCCACATCTAACTCCCTCTTAAATATAGCCAATGAACTGGCCTCAACTACCTTCTGTGGCAGAGAGTTCCAGAGATTCACCACTCTCTGTTGCGGTGGAGACGGAGAAACTGAGAGTAGCTATTTGCAACATTGCCAGATTCAGGGTGGGAGTAGATGAGGTCAAGGTATTTGTGGGAGAAAGTGGGTCAACAGATAGCCTTTCCCCTCAGGTTTAGGTTCAAGTTTATTATTGTCACATGTAACCAGGTACAGTGAAACAGCTTGTTTTGCATGCTATACAACAGATCAGATATGTCTTACATAAATACAACGTCAAGCTCGTATAATAGACAGAGCAAAGGGGAAGATACAGATGCAGAATATAGTTCTCAGCATTGTAGCACATCAGTTCCATAGACAAAGTCCAATGTCCACAATGGGGTTGCGGTGAATTGAACAGCACACTAGCTTTTCAACAGACTGTTCAGAAGCCTGACAACAGAAGGGAAGAATTGTGTTTGAGCTTGTTGGTGTAAGCTTTCAAGTTATTGTACTTTCTGCCTGAGGGGACCAGGGAACTGAAGGAATGCCTTGGGTGCGATGGGTTTAATTATGTTGACTGCTTTTCTAAGGCAGTATGAAGTGTAGAGAGTGATAGAGGCATACAGCATGGAAACAGGTCATTCACCCCAACATGCCCATACCAACCAAAATAGCCCATCGATGCCAGTTCCACCTGGTCATGTTTGGCCCATGTCCCTCTAAATCTTTTTTGTCCCTGTGCATGTCCAAATGACTTTTAAATGTTGTTATAGTCCTTGCCTCAACCATCTCCTCTGGCAGTTCATTCCGTACACCCACCCTATGAAAAAGTTGTTTGTCAGGTTCTCAAATCTTAACATAAACCCATGTCCTCTAGTTCTTGATTTCCCTACTCAGCCTACCTATTCCCCTCATGATCTTATAGACCTCTATAAAATCACCCCTCAGCCTCCTGTGCTCCAAAGTATGAAGTCCCAGACTGCCCAACCTCTCCCTATATCTCAGGCCCTGAACATTCTTATACATCTTCTCTGAACCCTTTCCAGAGAGCATCAGCTTCCTTCCAAGAGCAGGGTGACCAAACCTGAACACAATATTCCAAATGCGGCCTCAACAATGTCTTGTGCAACTTTAATAAAACATCTCAATCTTTATACTCAACACCAAAATCAATGAAGGCCATAGTATCAAAAGCCTTCTGGACCAGCCTATTGACCAGTGACTCCACTTTCAGGGAGCTATGTACTTGCACAGCTCGACCCCCTCTGCTCTACAACACTCTCTGGGGAGCTGCCATTCATTTTGAAGTCCCTAACCTGGTTTGACTTCTCAAAATGCAACACCACAAACTTACCTCCATGTTGATGGTGGGAAACCTGGTCTGTGTGATGGACTGTGTACAACTATAACCATATAACCATATAACCATATAACAATTACAGCATGGAAACAGGCCATCTCGACCCTTCTAGTCCATGCCGAACACGTATTCTCCCCTAGTCCCATATACCTGCACTCAGACCATAACCCTCCATTCCTTTCCCGTCCATATAACTATCCAATTTATTTTTAAATGATAAAAACTAACCTGCCTCCACCACCTTCACTGGAAGCTCATTCCACACAGCCACCACTCTCTGAGTAAAGAAGTTCCCCCTCATGTTACCCCTAAACTTCTGTCCCTTAATTCTCAAGTCATGTCCCCTTGTTTGAATCTTCCCTACTCTCAGTGGGAAAAGCTTATCCACGTCAACTCTGTCTATCCCTCTCATCATTTTAAAGACCTCTATCAAGTCCCCCCTTAACCTTCTGCGCTCCAAAGAATAAAGCCCTAACTTGTTCAACCTTTCTCTGTAACTTAGTTGCTGAAACCCAGGCAACATTCTAGTAAATTTCCTCTGTACTCTCTCTATTTTGTTGACACCCTTCCTATAATTAGGCGACCAAAATTGTACAACAGACTGCAGAATTGGCCTCACCAATGCCTTGTACAATTATAACATTACATCCCAACTTCTATACTCAATGCTCTGATTTATAAAGGCTAGCACACCAAAAGCTTTCTTTACCACCCTATCTACATGAGATTCCACTTTCAGGGAACTGTGCACAGTTATTCCCAGATCCCTCTGTTCACCTGCATTCTTCAATTCCCTACCATTTACCATGTACGTCCTATTTTGATTTGTCCTGCCAAGATGTAGCACCTCACACTTATCAGCATTAAACTCCATCTGCCATCTTTCAGCCCACTCTTCCAACTGGCATAAATCTCTCTGTAGACTTTGAAAATCTACTTCATTATCCACAACCCCACCTATCTTAGTATCATCTGCATACTTACTAATCCAATTTACCAAACCATCATCCAGATCATTGATGTACATGACAAACAACAGTGGACCCAACACAGATCCCTGTGGCACCCTACTAGTCACTGGCCTCCAACCTGACAGACAGCCATCCACCATTACTCTCTGGCATCTCCCATTCAGCCACTGTTGAATCCATCTTGCTACTCCACCATTAATACCCAACCATTGAACCTTCTTAACCAACCTTCCATGAGGAACCTTGTCAAAGGCCTTACTGAAGTCCATATATACAACACCCACTGATTTACCCTCATCAATTTCCCGAGTAACCTCTTCAAAAAATTCAAGAAGATTAGTCAAACATGACCTTCCAGGCACAAATCCATGTTGACTGTTCCTAATCAGACCCTGTTTATCCAGATGCTTATTTATATTATCTCTAAGTATATATAACATTCTGTAATTTCCTGTATATATGTATATATAACAAGTCTATAACATTCTGTAATTTCCTACAGTCTTGAGCAGAGGTTCCCAAAGCAAGCTCCGATGCAACCTGATGGTAGGCTTTGTGCGGTGTATCTGAAGATATTTATAAGAGTCACTGCAGACATGCCACTGTAATAGAGACAGGAAGATCAAGAGTGGGGAGAGAGAGGTGTCAGAGACAGTCCAAGTGAATTCTATGGCAGAGTAAAAGTTGGGAGTGAAGTTGAAGAAATCAAAGGCCTTTGCACATTTATAGAAGACAGCCCCAATGCAGTGGAATTTATATTAAGTGAAAATGAAAGGTATTGGAACAAAACACTAAATTCAAAGACCAAGCACAGGCAAATAGCTGGGCAGCCTCTTACACTGTTGGACCATTTTAGTTTTCTATATCTTTCTTCAATGAATTGAGTTCAATTTTCCTGGCTGCATGCTACAATGGATTTAGGAAAATTCCCTTGCATCTTCTAATTTATAATTCATTTGGTCGAACATTTCCCTTTTAAATTTTTAATTAAAATAAACCTGATGCATCAGACAGTGCAGATTTATTTCCGGGCATGGTTCAGAGCACAACATACAAACCACTTCAGAAAAGGTGTCTCGACCAGAAACGTCACCCTTTTCTTCTCTCCGGAGATGCTGCCTGTCCCGCTGAGTTACCCCAGCTTTTTGTGCCTATCTTTGGTTTAAACCAGCATCTGCAGTTCCTTCTTATGCAGACAAACCACTTCATTGTTCATAAATTAATTGGATTAATCAGCTCAGCTCGTAGCTTTCCTTTCATCACCATCCCTATCAGCATTGAATCAGCACTGAACAAAAATATCAACTGGAAGAACAATATTTCTCTGCTTTCTGTTGACACGGGTCATTATCTGTACTACGTGTTGTGCATATTTGCTCGTGTTTGTAAAGGAACAAGAATGAATACTTCCCAGCTACAGATGAAACACTGCATATAACTGAATAAAAGATCATGGATGTTCAATCTGGATGAAATTTAATCTGTTATTAACTGAAAGAGGTGAAAGAAGTCAACGGAAAAAGCAATCAATATACAGGAATAAAATCACTGGTCAAAAACACTTAATCACTCTCTCCCTCTTTCTCACCCTCTCTCCCTCACTCCCCCCCCCTCCCCCCCCCCTCTCTCTCTCTCTCTACCTCACACTCTCTTGATTATATCTCTCTACCTCTCTGTCATTCTTTCTCACTTTCTCTCTCTTACACACAGACCATATACACAGACAGAGGACTGGGAGAAATTCAGAGTCCAGCAGAGGAGGACAAAGGGCTTAATTAGGGAAGGGAAAATAGATTATGAAAGAAAACTGGCAGGGAACATACAAACTGACTGCAAACGTTTTTATAGATATGTGAAGAGAAAGAGATTAGTTAAAACAAATGTAGGTCCCTTGCAGTCAGAAACAGGTGAATTGATCATGGGGAACAAGGACATGGCAGACCAATTGAATAACTACTTTGGTTCCGTCTTCACTATGGAAGACATAAACAATCTGCCGGAAATAGCAGGGGACCGCAGGTCAAATGAGATGGAGGAACTGAGTGAAATCCAGGTTAGCCGGGTAGTGGTGTTAGGTAAATTGAATGGATTAAAGGCCGATAAATCCCCAGGGCCAGATAGGTTGCAACCCAGAGTACTTAAGGAAGTAGCCCCAGAAATAGTGGATGCATTAGTGATAATTTTTCAAAACTCTTTAGATTCTGGAGTAGTTCCTGAGGATTGGAGGGTAGTTAACGTAACCCCACTTTTTAAAAAGGGAGGGAGAGAGAAAACGGGGAATTACAGACCAGTTAGTCTAACATCGGTAGTGCGGAAACTGCTAGAGTCAGTTAGTAAAGATGGGATAGCAGCACATTTGGAAAGTGGTGAAATCATTGGACAAAGTCAGCATGGATTTACAAAAGGTAAATCATGTCTGACGAATCTTATAGAATTATTCGAGGATGTAACTAGTAGAGTGGATAAGGGGGAACCTGTGGATGTGTTATATCTGGACTTTCAGAAGGCTTTCGACAAGGTCCCACATAAGAGATTAGTATACAAACATAAAGCACAGGGTATTGGGGGTTCAGTATTGATGTGGATAGAAAATTGGCTGGCAGACAGGAAGCAAAGAGTAGGAGTAAACGGGTCCTTTACAGAATGGCAGGCAGTGACTAGTGGGGTACCACAAGGCTTGGTGCTGGGACCCCAGGTATTTACAATATATATTAATGATTTGGACGAGGGAATTGAATGCAACATCTCCAAGTTTGCGGATGACATGAAGCTGCGGGGCAGTGTGAGCTGTGAGGAGGATGCTAGGAGGCTGCAAGATGACTTGGATAGGCTGGTTTAGTTGGCAGATGCATGGCAGATGCAGTATAATGTAGATAAATGTGAGGTTATCCACTTTGGTGGCAAAAAGAGGAAAGTAGACTATTATCTAAATGGTGGCCAATTAGGAAAAGGGGAGTTGCAACGAGACCTGGGTGTCATGGTACACCAGTCATTGAAAGTAGGCATGCAGGTGCAGCAGGCAGTGAAGAAATCAAATGGTATGTTAGCATTCATAGCAAAAGGATTTGAGTATAGGAGCAGGGAGGTTATACTGCAGTTGTACAGGCTATTGGTGAGACCACACCTGGAGTATTGTGTACAGTTTTGGTCTCCAAATCTGAGGAAAGACATTCTTGCCATGGAGCGAGAACAGAGAAGGTTCACCAGACTGATTCCTGGGATGTCAGGACTTTCATATGAAGAAAGACTGGATAGACTCGGCTTGTACTCGCTAGAATTTAGAAGATTGTGTGGGGATCTTATAGAAACTTACAACATTCTTAAGGGGTTGGACAGGCTAGGTGCAGGAAGATTGTTCCCGATGTTGGGGAAGTCCAGGACAAGGGGTCACAGTTTAAGGATAAAGGTGAAATCCTTTAGGACCGAGATGAGAAAAACATTTTCACACAGAGAGTGGTGAATCTCTGGAACTCTCTGCCACAGAAGGCAGTTGAGTCCAGTTCATTGGCTATATTTAAGAGGGAGTTAGATGTAGGCCTTGTGGCTAAAGGGATCAGGTGGTATGGAGAGAAGGCAGGTACAGGACACTGAGTTGAATGATCAGCCATGATCATATTGAATGGCGGTGCAGGCTCGAAGGGCTGAATGGCCTACTCCTGCAAATATTTTCTATGTTTCTATGTTTTTATCCCTCCTGAAAATTGAATATCCCTGTTCAGCTCCCAGCCTTGGTCACCCTGTCTCCGTGATCCCAACTATATCATATTCATTAATAACTATCTGCACATTCAACTCATCCACCTTATTACGAATGCTCCTTGCATTGAGACATGAAGCCTTCAGGCTTGTTTTTACAACACTCTTACCCCTTATACAATTATGTCAAAAAGTGGCCCTTTTTGATTTTTGCCCTGGATTTGTCCGCCTGCCACTTTTACTTTTCACCTTGCTATCTATTGCTTCTACCCTCATTTTACACCCCTCTGTCTCTCTGCTCACTCATTTAAGAACCCCACCACCTCTTATTCTCTGTTTATTATAATTTTCTTCTCTCTCCCCTATATATTGGGTCTGAGTGCTTCCCTTCTCTGCCTCCTGCCTCACACACTGTCTAATAGCTTTCTCTATTTGAGTCCCTCCCCCCAACCGTTCTAGTTTAAAGTCATCCCAGTAGCCTTTGCAAATATCCCCGCCAGGATATTGGTCCCCCTCAGGTTCAAGTACAATCTGCCCTTTTTGTACAGGTCGCACCTTCCCCAAAAGAGGTCCCAATGATCCAGAAACTTGAATCCCTGCCCTCTGCACCAGTCCTTCAGCCACGCATTTATCCTCCACATCGCTCCATTCCTACTCTCACTGTCGCCTGGCAGAGGCAGTAATCCTGAGATTGTTACATTTGCAGTTCTTCTCCTTAACTCTCCTCCTAACTCCCTAAATTCTCCTTTCAGGACCTCTTCTCTTTTTCTACCTATGTCATTGGTACCTATATGTACCACGACCTCGGGCTCCTCTCCCTCCCAATTCAGGATATCTTGGACATGTTCAGACACATCCCAGAACCTGGCACCAGTGAGGCAAACTACCATCCGGGTCTCCCGACTGCATCCACAGAATCGCCTGTCTGACTCCCTAACTATAGAGTCCCCTATTACTAATGCCCTCCTCTTCTTTTCCCTACCCTTCTGAGCAACAGGACCGGTCTCTGTGCCGGAGGCCCTGCTGCTGTTGCTACCCCCAGGTAGGTTGTCCCCCCCAACAGTACTCAAACAGGAGTACTTATTGTCAAGGTGTACAGCCACTGGGGTACTCTCTAATCCCTGCCTCTGCCCCTTGCCCCTCCTAACTGTGACCCACTTGTCTGCCTCCCGTGGTCTTGGAGTGACCACATCTCTGTAACTCCTCTCAATGACTTCCTCGCTCTCCCTGACTTGACAGAGGTCATCGGGCTACTGCTCCAGGTTCCTAATACAGTCCCTAATGGCCAGTTCTCACAGTGCGACCTGAAGCAAGATGTCACCCGAGTGAAGTGGGCGTGGTCCAGCACGAGTTCCGCTCGATATAACGGGGGTAGATAAAGAGTTCCCACAGTACTCGGCATTTCTGTTATTTGTGCGAGTGACTTGTCCGTCTCCCGATCTTTCCCGTTAATCTTGAATGAACATCGTGGACTGTAGTGTTGTTAATCACGTGGTACAAATGATGTTACTTTTTTTCACACACTATATTGGTTTTTTTCACCCGAGCTCTTTAATGAGCTGAAGAATAATCTGTTTTTTTTAGACAAATGTTGTTTGGTGTGATGCACCTTCTCTCAATATGTGCAAGAAGTCGTCTTTTTATTTTGTCAAATAGGAATAAAGACTGTGTCTCACATTGACCGTGATGATTGTCTTATTTTATTATCTACTGAGAGGTGAAACTTTCAGTCTGAAGAAGGCTCTCGACCCGAAACGCCACCCGTTCCTTCTCTCCAGAGATGCTGCCTGTCCCGCTGAGTTGCTCCAAGCAACTGGTGTATATCATCAAAGGACTGACCACCGGGCTGGATGTCGGGGCTGGCGTGTTGCGTTTCACAGACCGAACTGTCCAATTAATAGTAACAGATGGGCACTCCCTCTCAACCACATTCTCTTGCCTTCTCCCCATAACCTCCTGACAGCCGCACTAATCAGGAATGTATCTATCTCTGCCCCTATTCTTCACCCTTTTGACAGTAGTTTTGTTTTATTGGAGGCGCGAGAGACAGCGGATGCTGGAATACTGAGCAAAACACGAAGTGCTGGAGGAACTCGGTGCATTTGTTTAAGAAGGAACTGCAGATGCTGGAAAATCGAAGGTACACAATGATGCTGGAGAAACTCAGCGGGTGCAGCAGCATCTATGGAACGAAGGAAATAGGCAACGTTTCGGGCCGAAACGTTGCCTATTTCCTTCGTTCCATAGATGCTGCTGCACCCACTGAGTTTCTCCAGCATTCGTGTGTGTGGGTGGGAGTTGGGGGGAGGGGGGGGGGGGGAGAGAGATAAGGCAGCCTAAAGAAAGGGTCGCCTGTCCATTTCCCTCCGTAGATGCTGCCTGGCCCGCGGAGTTCCTCCAGTCATGCCTGTGTGAGAGGGAGGGATGGAGAGAGAGAGAGAGAGAGAGAGAGAGAGAGAGAGAGAGAGGCACACACAAGGTGGATGTGAAATCTCACCTGCCTGTTTCAGTGACAGACACCCACCGCCAGTAAATGAAGACACCCCCATCTGTCTCCCCCTCCTCTCCCTCGACTCCCCCACCTTTCCCTCCCAACTCCAGTCCCGTCCCGACCCCCTGGGAAACTGAAGGGAGTTGCCTGCCCGCTGTAATTAAAGAGTTCCCACGGTAGACTGTAAAACTGGGACCCTGGTTCTGGACTCCCCCAACATCGGGAACATTCTTCCTGCATCTAGCCTGTCCAATCCTGTAGATACGGATTAGACCGGTATCTAGTTATTTACTTTATTAATGATTTCAATTAAATATTGGGAACATCAGGCCGCAAACGTTATTTCTTGAGTGTTAGTGCTGCACTTTGACTCGACCTTCCTAGTTAGCCGGCGCCTGAGACTGAGCCAAGCAATGTCCAGACCTGACTTCAACACAAAGTGATGGCCAAAGGGTCAGGCTCGTCCAACGCTCTGTGTTTTGCTCGTGATTCCTCCATCTGCAGTTCCTCGTGTCTACAGACCAGAGTTGCCACTTGACTCCGAGATGACCATCACAGAGCATACGGAAGATAGACACGAAATGCTGGAGTAACACAGCGGGACGGGCAGCATCTCTGGAGAGAAGGAATGTGTGACGTTTCGGTTAGAGACCCATCTTCAGAGTCTCATCCCGAAACGTCACCCATTCCTTTTATCCAGATGCTGCCCGTCCATGATGTTATGTCTGTCTCCAGTATTACTGTGTCTATCATCGGCGCAAACCAACATCTACAGTTCTTTCCGACACATTATGATTAGAGGATACCGTCTCGCCATCACTCGGATTACCCGCTTCATTTCCAAAACGTTGCCACCTCTCTTTACTTTGCTTACTGAAGCCTGATCCTTGTCAGACCCAGTGCTCTATCGCCCAGCCTCTCATCTTTCAATCGGGTTCGGCCAGGAAGGAACTGCAGATGCTGGATTAAAACGAAGATAGACACAACATGTAGCTCAGCGGGATAAGCAGCATATCAGAAGGGTCTCGACCCGAAATGTCACCCATTCCTTCTCCCCAGAGATGCTGCCTGCCGTCGATTTACTCCAGCATTCTCTTTAAACCGGCATCTGCTGTTCCTTCTGACACATGCACAAGAAATAGGCAACTTTTCGGGCCGAAACATTGCCTATTTCCTTCGTTCCATAGATGCTGCTGCACCCACTGAGTTTCTCCAGCATTTGTGTGTGGGGGTGGGAGTTGGGGGGAGGGGGGGGGGGGGGTGGGGAGAGAGATAAGGCAGCCTGAAGAAAGGGTCGCATGTCCATTTCCCTCCGTAGATGCTGCCTGGCCCGCGAAGTTCCTCCAGTCTTAGAAACTGCTTTAGACAAAAAGAGACACAAACTGCTGGAGTAAAATAGCTCAGCAAGTGAGGTACCTGAACACTCAAAAATGAAAAAGAATGAAAATGTGATTATTTCACCTCCCTTCAACTATTTTGTGTTTCAGCATGAGAGGAATTATAACATTAGAGACATTCATCTTGTAGTGATGTGTTAATGAAGAATTGCAGACATCAATCTGATAGTAAAAAATATATTTATTTAACAATGAGGTAAAACAAGCACTGACAATCAAACTGCTCAGTTACTCACCGTTCGCAGGAGTTCCCACGGTACCCGCAAGAGTTATTACGGATATCGCACTGGCCACTATGTTCATACAATGTTGCAATGCTGCTCAAGTCACTCTTGGAGAAATTCAAAATTTTTTGAATTTTCTCCCGACCTTACCAAGTCACACGACTACCTGCCGTTAGCGCCACGGAGGTCCTCGGTGGTCCACAAATGCCGTACTGCTATCGCAGAAGGTTCCCACTATGTTAAATCTTGTTAAGTCTTGCTTCAGGTCGCACAGTGAGAAAGCCCTTTTAGGAGCCCCATCTCGACACACCTGGCGCAGATGTGGACGTCTGAAGGGCTATCAGACTCCATGACCTCCCACATCTGACATTCAGAACAGTAAACTGCCCTGGGCCTCATACTCCCCTCTTACCCAGGATACAATGCAAACTGCTGGAAGAAATCAGCAGGGATCCGACTTCCAATCAGCTGCTTTCACTAGGCCGCTTCCACCAATCAGCGGCTTCCTCAAGCCCACTTGTTTTGAAATGCGAATGGAACATTACAGATTTTGGTTCCTCCCGCACCAATGGCTCCTGGGCCTCTATAGAAACAAAGCCCCGCGCTCGGGTTTTAAGCCCACCGCTCGGACGTTGCTCCTACCGCTGTAACCACTCCAACGGCTCCAGGGCCTCTCCGGATTCAGGATCAGTTCATGTGGATTGGAGGATAGATAATGTTATCCCAATTTTTAAAAAGGTGGGAGAGAGAAAGCAGGGAATTATAGACCATTTAGCTTGACACCGGCGGTGGTGAAGCTGCAGGAGACGATTATAAAAGATGAAATAGCAGCACGTTTGATAACAGTAACAAGATCCAAGTAACAAGTAAATCCAAGTCAGCATGGATTTACGAAGGGGAAGTCATGCTTGACTAAACTTCTGGAATTTTTTGAGGATGTAACTGGGAGAATGGACAAGGGAGAACCAGTGGATGTAGTGCAACTGGACTTTCGGAAAGTATTTGATAAGGTCCCACATAGGAGATTAATGGGCAAAATTAGGCCACATGGTATTGGGGGTAGAGTGCTGACATGGATAGAAAATTGGTTGGCAGACAGGAAACAAAGAGTAGGGATTAACGGGTCCCTTTCAGAATGGCAGGCAGGGACTAGTGGGGTACCGCAAGGCTCAGTGCTGAGACCGCAGCTATTTGCAATATACATCAATGATTTAGATGAAGGGATTCAAATTAACATTAGCAATTTTTCAGATGACACAAAGCTGGGTGGCAGTGTGAACTGTGAGGAGGATGCTAGGATAATACACGGTGACTTGGACAGGTTGGGTGAGTGGGCAGATGCATGGCAGATGCAGTTTAATGTGGATAAATGTGAGGTTACCCACTTTGGTGGCAGGAAGGCAGATCACTATCACAGGATCTGCAGCAAGGCAGATCACTATCTAAATGGTATTAATTTGGGAAAAGGTGATCTGGGAGTCCTTGTTCTTCAGTCAATGAAAGTAAGCATGTACGTATAGCTGGCAATGAAGAAAGTGAATGTCATGTTGGCATTCATGACACAGGATTTGAGTACAGGAGCAAAGAGTCCCTTCTGCTGTTGCATAGGGCCCTAGTGAGACCACACCTGGAGTATTATGTGCAGTTTTGTTTCCCTAATTTGAGGAAGGACATTCCTGCTATTGAGTGAGTGCAGCGTAGGTTTACAAGGTTGGTTCCCGGGATGGCGGGACTGAGAGATGTCATATGATGAGAGAATGGAGCGGCTGGGCTTGTTTAGAAACATAGAAACATAGAAAATAGGTGCAGGAGGAGGCTATTCGGCCCTTTGAGCCAGCACCGCCATTCATTGTGATCATGGCCCAATCAATAACCCATGCCTGCCTTCTCCCCATATCCCTTGATTCCACTAGCCCCTAGAGCTCTATCTAACTCTCTCTTAAATCCATCCAGTGATTTGGCCTCCATTGCCCTCTGTGGCAGGGAATTCCACAAACTCTGGAGTTTAGAAGAATGAGTGGGAACTTATTGAAACATATAAGATTATTAAGGGTTTGGTCACACTAGAGGCAGGAATCATGTTCCCGATGTTGGGGAGTCCAGAACCAGGGGCCACAGTTTAAGAATAAGGGGTAAGCCATTTAGAACGGAGACGAGGAAACACGTTTTCTCACAAAGTTGTGAGTCTGTGGAATTCTCTGCCTCAGAGAGCAGGGGAGGCCGGTTCTCTGGACATTTTCAAGTGAGAGCTAGATAGGGCTCTTAAAGATAGCGGAGTCAGGGGATATGGGGAGAAGGCAGGAACAGGGTACTGATTGAGGATTATCAGCCATGATCACATTGAATGGCGGTGCTGGCTCGAAGGGCTGAATGGCCTACTCGTGCACCTAATGTCTATTGTCTATTAAATGGTGTTAAGTTGGGAAAAGGGGAAGTATAACGGGATCTGGGGAGTCCTTGTTCATCAGTCACTGAAAGTAAGCATGCAGGTACAGCAGGCAGTGAAGAAAACGATTGGCATGTTGGCCTTCATAACACGAGGAGTTGAGTATAGGAGCAACAAAGTCCTCCTGCAGTTGTACAGAGCCCTAGTGAGACCACACCTGGAGTATTGTATGCAGTTTTAGTCTCCAAACTTGAGGAAGGACATTCTTGCTATTGTGGGAGTGCAGCGTAGGTTCACAAGGTTAATTCCCGGGATGGCGGAACTGTCGTATGTTGTTAGATTGGAGCGGCTGGGCTTGTACACTCTGGAAAGAAGGATGAGAGAGGATCTTATTGAAACATATAAGATTATTAAGGGTTTGGACATGCTAGAGGCAGGAAACTTTCCCAATATTTGGGGAGTCCAGAACAGGGGTCATAGTTTAAGAATAACTGGTAAGCCATTTAGAACGGAGATGAGGAGAAACTTTTTCACATAGAGGATTGTGAGTGTGTGGTATTTTCTGCCTCAGAGGGCGGTGGAGGCTGGTTCTCTGGATGCCTTCAAGAGAGAGTTAGATAGAGCTCTTAGGGATAGCAGAGTTAAGGGATATGGAGAGAAGGCAGGAACAGGGTACTGATTGTGGATGATCAGCTATGATCACATTGAATTGCGGTGCTGGCTCGAAGGGCTGAATTGCCTACTCCTGCACCTTTTGTCTATTGTCTAAAGCATCAATACCATAAGTTTCTAAATTGTTGCAGTGATATTTGTGTTGATTATTCTCTGTCAAATAATCAAAATAAAACTAATTCCATTTTGCAACCTACAATACATTATTAATACAATACAATATTATTAACAAATGGTCATTAGTGTCCTCTATGTGTAAATCAGAGGAAGACATTTATTTGAAAAAGTTACTTGAATTTTTGTATGCTTTGAAAGCTTTAAATTTAACATATTAATACTGGTATTGTAGAAATATATTGCATTCTACACATGACAATGTAGTGAACCTGGGATAGTTGAAGAAATGTCATTGGAGCAGATAAACAAAGACATTGTCCTGCAGAATGAGACAAGGGATAATTAAAATGTAAATGCATTTGCTACCAGTTGCATTAAGGCTGTCTATATGCAAATCTAGCATTCTATTATTTTTACTTTATTTTAAACATTCTACTTAAAACACACAATACTATAAAGCTACTTAGAATTAAATTGAATAATTCAGCAGCAGGAGACTTTTCAATACATCACATCTAGTAATATATAAGTGAGTATTAGGAGATTTAATGACATTGTCATGGTCAGGAAAGGATAAAAGGTGCACAATAGACTTGTCAACTAAATACTTTGGCTAAATAATTTCAGAAATACAGAAAGAAGGGTCTCCCCCTGAAATGTCACCTATTCCTTCTATCCAGAGACGCTACCTGTTCTGCTGAGTTACTGCAGTATTTTGTGGCTATCTAAACCAGCTTCTGCAGTTTCATCCGACACAATATAGGTGCCAATTTGCACACAGAGAGTTCATAAGATCATAAGACATAGGAACAGAATTTGGCCCATCGAGTCCGCTCCATCATTCAATCATGGCTGATCTATTTTTCTCCCTCAATCCCATTCTCCTTCCTTCTCCCTGCAACCTTTGGCACACTTTTTAATCAAGAACCTGTCAATCTCCACTTTAAAACTTGGCCTCCACTACTGTGAATTCACCGATTCACCACCCTCTGGCTAAAAAAATCCTCCTCATCTCCATTCTAAAGGTACGTCCATTTATTCTGAGGCTGTGCCCACAGGTCCTGGTCTCTCCCACTAATAGAAACATCCACTCTCCACATCCACTCTCTCCAGATCTTTCATTATTCAGTAAGTTTCAATGAAATCCCAAAAATCGCAAATTACATTGAACTATTTTAATATTGTTGATGTTACACACACACTGAACTTTTTTTTCTCTCATATATTATACTGTTTACAGTGCACTATATTTACATATTCTGTTGTGCTGCTGCAAGTAGGAATTTAATTGATCTATCTGGGACACATGACAATTAAACACTCTTGACTTGGATACACTGCTCTTTTGAAACTAGTGCCATGACAATATTACGTTCATCTGGAGAGAAGACAGGACCTTGGTTTTTGATCTAAATTTAAAAGCAACATTCTCTCAGCACTGCAGGAATCTGTCAGCTGGATTTCTGTTCTAGTTCCTGGAGCAGGACTTGTCCAAAAATCACTTGACTCTTTTAGTGATAGAGTTACTGTCTTAAAGCGCCAGTGACCTGGGTTCGATCCTGACGTTGGTTGCCATCTGTATGGAGTTTGTACGTTCTCCGTAAAACCATGTGTGTTTTTGCTGGGTGCTCCGGTTTCCTCCCACATCCCGACGACGTGCAGATTTGTAGGTTAATAGGCCTCTGTTAATTGTCCCTAGTATAGAGCTAGTGCATGGGGTGATCATTGGTCGGTGCGGACGTGATGCGTCGAATGGTTCAATAAAATGGCCTGTTTCCATGCTGTATCCCTAAACTAAACCAAAAAAACTGAACTAAGTATACACAGTTCAAAATATAAGTGCTGGAACCTATAGTGAAAGATATAATTATAGAACACTTTAACAGAAAAATAGGATTTAGCATATTCAGTCAATGAAAGTAAGCGTGCAGGTACAGCAGGCAGTGAAGAAAGCAAATGGCATGTTGGCCTTCATAACAAGAGGAGTTGAGTATAGTAGCAAAGAGGTCCTCCTGCAGTTGTACAGGACCCCAGTGAGACCACACCTGGAGTATTGTGTGCAGTTTTGGTCTCCAAATTTGAGGAAGGACATTCTTGCTATTGAGGGAGTGCAGCGTAGGTTCACAAGGTTAATTCCCGGGATGTCATGCTGAGAGAATGGAGCAGCTGGGCTTGTATACTCTGGATTTAGAAGGATTAGAGGGGATCTTATTGAAACATGTAAGTTTATTAAGGGTTTGGACTCGCTAAAGCAAGGGGTCTCCAAACTATGGCCCGCGGGCCACATCCGGCATGCCACGAGATTTTATCCGGGCCGCAACAAGCTCTTAACACGTTCCGTGCAGCGGACTATTTAGCGGGTTCTGTGCTAGCGAGATAAAACAGTGTCCCCACTTGCCCTGACCCACCCGTCTTTACTTGACTGGCGTCAAAACCTTTTTTCCCCCCTCATGGACCCGACAGCTCCACAAATAATTTTCCTTTTCTGCTACGCCACGGGAAGAGAGAGAGAGAGAGAGAGAGAGAGAGCGACAGACAGACAGAGATAGCGAGACAGAGAGAAGCCATAACCTGAGAGACGGTGAATGACCAACATGCACATATGTACGCACACACTGTTTTCAAAAGGGGACTGCAGATGCTGGAATATCGAAGGTACACAAAATTGCTGGAGGAACTCAGCGGGTGCAGCAGCATCTATGGAGCGAAGGAAATAGGCGACGTTTCGGGCCAAGGGTTTCGGCCCGAAACGTCGCCTATTTCCTTCGCTCCATAGATGCTGCTGCACCCGCTGAGTTCCTCCAGCAATTTTGTGTACCTACGCACACACTAATTGACATTAACTGACACTAAGAAATAGTAAGATTAAACGAGAACTTACCAGTTTGAAGTTTGATCTGTATTTTATGAGGAGTTACGATGAGGGATTACGTGAAGAAGCCCGCTTGGACGCATGCGTGTCATTCTTCAAAGCAGCGGTGTGAGATCACAGATAACTGTAATGACTAAACATAGTAAGATTAGAGAAGAGGTACCAGTTAAGTATATATGATCTGGGTGGGAGCGGAGGGCACGTAATCCCTCATTGTAACTCCTCATAAAATACAGATCAAACTTCAAACTGGTAAGTTCTCGTTTAATCTTACTATTTTACTTCGGAGTCACGTGAGTGACTACGTGAAGACTTCAAAGCTCTGTGATCTCATGCCGTAGAAACGTCCATGCACACGTCTGCCTTGACTGTGGGAGGAATAGTGTTAACATAATTGCACATGATTTGTTATTGAAATCATAAAATGTATTAACACAAATATAACCCTATTTATGGGTTTTGATTAATTTACAGAATTTAAAGTTCTTTCTGCAAATATTCCAGTCTCTCTCACTGGTTTGTTATAAAATAACTGGAAGTTCTTTCCCCTGACCATCCTGCTGCTTCGAGGACTTGGTCCATGGGCACATCCAGTCGTACTGCCGCTGATGTAGCTGCGGCCCTGGTGGAATGAGATTTGAACACATTAGTATCCACCCCAGCCCGCGTCAGTACCTTTTTCAGCCATCTCGAGGTCGTTTGGACCGTCACTTTTTTGTGAGGTTTCTTATGGCTGATCAGCAGTCCCTTCTCATGCCTCTCAGGTATTTAATTTTCACCATGTATAGTGATAGATGTTTAACTATACAGAGGCGGTCATCTGCAGGGTATGACCTACATTGAATATTGAGGCCTGCTGATCCCTGTCTGTTCTGTTTTACTAGTTGGTAAATGTGGAACGTAATATTGTCAGGTGAGGAGTTCATGTTGTCCAGTCTGTGCAGTGACTGAACCCTCTGTGCCGTGACCAGTGCCATTACCATGACTGTTTTTTAAAACGTTAGACTGTATGGGGACAGGGTAGATGCTGGTGACCAGTTCCTGAGTACTTTCAGGACAATGCTTACATCCCATACATGGGAGTACCTGTTTTTTTGGGGGTTTGTGTTAAATATTCCCCTCATGAGCTTGGTTACCAGAGGGTGAGTCCCTACCGTGTAACACTCTGTCCCTTGCCATAGGTATGTCGACAGGGCACTTCTGGCGCTGTTGATGGCACTGTAGCTGAGCCCCTCATCATAGTGGAGGCCTGCCAGATATTCCAGAACAGATGGGATGTTGATATTTCTGTTTGTGGTTTTATTCTTATGGTAGTACGTTTCCCACTTTCTGATGTAGACCAGATATTGCTTCTTGGTTGACTCTCTTTGGGCCGCCGAGATGATGTTTGCTGTTCGGTCCGTGAGTCCCAGTTGTAGAAGCGGTGTTTTTAACTCTACAAATTAGCAGGTTCCAGCTTTATGGCTTGGATGGCTATCCCGTCACGGGATGTAGTAGTAGATCTGGTCTGTGTGGGATTGTAATACATGGTTTGGGTGCCATGTTTTGCACCAGTGGGAACCATGGTTGAGTAGGCCAATCGGGTACTCCCAAATACCAGACGCAGAGTCTTGTTGTATTTTCCTTCATACCCGACTGATGAGGCAGGAGGGAGGGAATGCGTAAATAAACCATTTCCCCCAATGCAACGAAAATGCATCTGTTGCCATTGCCCCAGGGTCTGGTTCCCATAAAACCTAGTTAGATATCTTCTGAATGCGACAAAATCGATATCCGGTTTCCCGTATTTTGCTGTGATTTCAGCAAACCCTGTTTTGTTTAACATCCATTCGGTGTTTTCATTAAATTTGCGTGACCTGGTGTCTGCCACTAAACTTAGTCTCTGCGGTAGGTAAGTGGCTGATATCCAAATATTTCTTTGGATGCACCATTGCCAAATTGAATTAGCGAGATTGTCACATGATATCGATTTGTTGCCGCCCATGTGGTTGATGTATGCTACCACAGTGGTATTGTCTATTTGTAATCTAACATGCTGGTGGTGTGTAAGTCCATGAACTGCACCCAACATTTCCAAGTAATTTATACCCAGTGTCAGTAGGAAGGATGCCTCCTGCACTGTCCATCTATCTCCACAGCTGGTGATGGTATTGGTGGCTCCCCACCCCAGTGCACTGGCATCCGTTTGTAGTACCATCGAAGGGTTACTGACAATGATAGGTTTGGAACAAAGCCAGATGATATCGATCCACCATTTTAGCTCCGTTTTGGCTTGAATTGGTAGTCTCATAGGTCTGTTAAAGTGACCTGCATTGATTTTTAGAGCTTGAATTTTAGCTCTCTGTAATTTTTGGTAATGTAATCCAAATTGTGTGGCTGGGAAAGCAGCCACCATTTTACCAATTACTTTGGCTACCAATCTGATGGATGGATTTGTGATGTCAATGAGGTTGCTACAACCTCTATTATTTCTCTGACCTTTCCCTTGGGTAGTGTCACCATTGTGAACTGAATCAATGGTGAATCCCAAGTAGTCCATAGTAGTGGACGGTGTTAGTTTAGATTTAATTGGATGGATGATAAATCCCAGTTTTTCCCAAACAACTGCTTTTGTGGCTGTTACAGTTAGTATGGCCAATTCCAAAGTTATGCCCACATGAGTATGTCATCCAAATATGCCATAACCATATGTTTGCGTTTGCGTAGAAACGCTAGGCCTGGTTTTTAAATTTTTGTGTACAGCCTGGGCTGATGTTAGTACATTTGGCAGCACTTTATATTGCCAGTGTTGTCCCATCCAGTTAAATTTTAAGTAACGTCTGTGGTCACCTCGTATGGGTACTGAATAGTATGCATCTTTTAAATCGATGCTAGCCATGAAGTACCCTTTGGAAATTAGTTGTTTAGCAGTAACAAAGGTTTCCATTTTGAAGTGAATATATTGTACAAATATATTCAATTTGTCAGATCTATGATGATGTGACAACCACCATCTTTTTTGGTTTTAGTACATATATTGGACACGAATTCTAATGGTTCGTGTTGTGTTGTCTGAATTACACCGTTTATGTAAAGTCGCTCCAGTTCAACTTGTGCTTCTGTTTTTTACCTATCAAAGAGCACAAATTCTCGGTTTGGTTTGTGTTGAACTGGAGGGTTGTTTTTGGTGTACCAACTCTATGGCATATCCCTGGATACTGCTTAAGACGTAAGTATCGGATGTTAGCATGCTCCATGCATTTAAACCTAATACAGTCTTCCCCCAACCTCCATGCTTCCCATATTATTTGGGGAACCAGACCCCCTACCTCCATTGTTACCAGTGGCAGGACTACTTCTTCCTGAAGTTCTTCCGTTGCTGTGCTGGTGGTTGGTTCTTCGGGTTGGTTGCTGGTGTTATTGGGGTTACCCGCATCTTCCAGGAGGGTCAGCCTGGGCCATGGCCTAAAAGACTCATGTTTAGAGTGCCGAGCCATCGAAATTCCACCAGTTCTGCCAGTGGGTGCATGCACTGGTGTTTTCTTCCGCGGTCCCCTCTTCCAAGTCAGCCCAGAACTGACTCGAGGTGCTCCCCTCTGATAAGGTGGAGACATCGTGCAGCCCTTGAAAGGTGCTGCTGTGGGTTTGATATATGCCCACAGTGGCCTGACTCCAAATCCCGGAGCCGGTCACACTGGAGCAGATGCTCCAAACACCATTCCATGCGGGTCCAGCGCTCTCGGTCGCTGGCCTCCCGTGGTGTATCAGAGTCGGACTCCTCCGAGTCCACGACTCTGTTTGTTTTGTGTTTTGCCTGCCGCCCGGCCGCGTTGATTTGGCCAGCGCGGCGGCTACACAGGGCACAGCTGATCCCACTACGGGTGATCTTAGTGCCGACGGCTGCTTTGCTGGCTGTCCGCTGCTCCGCGGTCCTCCCTGACCAGCTTCGTCGCAGCCCTCGTTTACTTTTTGCCTTTCTCCTGTAGTGGGCAAAAAGACGGCAGAGTAAGAAATCTTACCTGCAATAGCGGCTTTTCAAATTGCCGCCGCGGGGGAACGTCCTTCCACCGCGTCTGATGTTTCACAATGCGTGTAGCGTAATGACACGCATACGTCCAAGCGGGCTTCTTCACGTAGTCACTCACGTGACTCCGAAGTAAAATTAATATTGAATTGCTAAACTTGCTATTCTGTTGTACTGCTTACAGCTGCAAGAACGTGTAGCAATCAATAAAGGGCTATAGGCCTATTGCGAGTTTATGTACAGGGACATATCTATCCATGCACTTTATACTTGTATTTATACTTAGGCATTTTAAATATGTATGTCATGTTTTATACTTTGGCAATATAACAATGTATTTTTTATCATGCCAATAACGTTTTTAAATTGGGAATTGAAATTGAATTGAATTGAGAAGGAGAGACAGAGAGAGACAGAGAGAGCAAGAGAAAGAGACAGAGAGAGAGAGAGAGAAAGACAGAGACAGACAGACAGAGAGAGACATACAGAGAGAGAGAGAGAGAGACAGAGATAGCTAGACAGAGAGAGCGAGACAAACAGGTAATTACAGACCAGTTAGCCTGACTTCGGTGGTGGGAAAGATGCTGGAGTCAATTAATAAAGAGGTAATAATGGGGCATTTGGATAGCAGTAAAATGATTAGTCCAAGTCAACATGGATTTATGAAAGGGAAATCATGCTTGACTAATCTTCTGGAATTTTTTGAGGATGTGACAAGTAAAATGGATGAAGGGGTGCCAGTGGATGTAGTGTATCTAGACTTTCAGAAAGCCTTTGATAAGGTCCTGCATGGGAGACTGGTGACTAAAATTAGAGCACTGAAAGACTGCATGGATGAACTACAACAATTGTTCATCCCAGTTTGACAAAATAATAAATCAGGGAAGGTAGTGCATCCGTGGATAACAAGGGAAATTAGGGATAGTATCAAAATAAAAGATGAAGCATACAAATTAGCCAGAAAAACCAGCCTACTAGAGGTCTAGGAGAAATTCAGAGACCAGCAGAGGAGGACAAAGGGCTTAATTAGGAAAGGGAAAATAGATTATGAAAGAAAACTGGCAGGGAACATAAAAACTGACTGCAAAAGTGTTTATAGATATGTGAAGAGAAAATGATTAGTTAAAACAAATGTAGGTCTCTTGCAGTCAGAAACAGGTGAATTGATCATGGGGAACAAAGACATGGCAGACTAATTGAATAACTACTTTGGTTCTGTCTTCACTAATGAAGACATAAATAATCTGCCGGAAATAGCAGGGGACCAGGGGTCAAATGAAATGGAAGAACTGAGTGAAATCCAGGTTAGCTGGGAAGTGGTGTTAGGTAAATTGAATGGATTAAAGGCCGTTAAATCCCCAGGGCCGGATAGGTTGCATCCCAGAGTACTTAAGGAAGTAGCCCCAGAAATAGTGGATGCATTAGTGATAAATTTTCAAAACTCTTTAGATTCTGGAGTAGTTCCTGAGGATTGGAGGGTAGCTAATGTAACCCCACTTTTTAAAAAGGGAGGGAGAGAGTAAATGGGGAATTACAGACCAGTTAGTCTAACGTTGGTAGTGGGGAAACTGCTAGAATCAGTTATTAAAGATGGGATAGCAGCACATTTGGAAAGTGGTAAAATCATTGGACAAAGTCAGCATGGATTTATGAAATGTAAATCATGTCTGACGAATCTTATAGAATTTTTCGAGGATGTAACTAGTAGAGTGGATAAGGGAGAACCAGTGGATGAGTTATATCTGAACTTTCAGTAGGCTTTCGACAAGGTCCCACATAAGAGATTAGTATACAAACTTAAAGCACACGGTATTGGGGGTTCAGTATTGATGTGGATAGAGAATGGCTGGCAGACAGGAAGCAAAGAGTAGGAGTAAACGGGTCCTTTTCACAATGGCAGGCAGTGACTAGTGGGGTACCGCAAGGCTCATTGCTGGGACCCCAGCTATTTACAATATATATTAATGATTTGGACGAGGGAATTGAATGCAACATCTCCAAGTTTGCGGATGACACGAAGCTGGGGGGCAGTGTTAGCTGTGAGGAGGATGCTAGGAGGCTGCAAGGTGACTTGGATAGGCTGGGTGAGTGGGCAAATGTTTGGCAGATGCAGTATAATGTGGATACATGTGAGGTTATGCACTTTGGTGGCAAAAACAGGAAAGTAGACTATTATCTGAATGGTGGCCGATTAGGAAATGGAGAGATGCAACGAGACCTGGGTGTCATGGTACACCAGTCATTGAACGTAGGCATGCAGGTGTAGCAGGCAGTGAAGAAAGCGAATGGTATGTTAGCATTTATAGCAAAAGGATTTGAGTATAGGAGCAGGGGTGTTCTACTGCAGTTGTACAGGGTCTTGGTGAGACCACACCTGGAGTATTGAGTACAGTTTTGGTCTCCTAATCTGAGGAAAGACATTCTTGCCATAGAGGGAGTACAGAGAAGGTTCACCAGACTGATTCCTGGGATGTCAAGACTTTCATATGAAGAAAGACTGGATACACTCAGCTTGTACTCGCTAGAGTTTTGAAGATTGAGGGGGGATCTGATAGAAACTTATAAAATTCTTAAGGGGTTGGACAGACTAGATGCAGGAAAATTGTTCCCGATGTTGGGGAAGCCCAGGACATGGGGTCACAGTTTAAGGATAAGGGCAACATCTTCTAGGACCGAGATGAGAAAAAACATTTTTCACACAGTGAGTGGAGAATCTGTGGAATTCTCTGCCACAGAAGGTAATAATAATAATAATAATAATAATAATAATAATAATAATAATAATAATAATAATAATAATAATAATAATAATAATAATAATCATAATCATAATAATAATCATAATAATAATAATAATCATCATCATCATCATAATAATAATAATAATAATAATAATATATATTTTATTGTCATTGCACGTCAGTGCAACGAGATTTAGTATGCAGCTCCAACCGATGAAAAAGAAAAGTAAAATAAATAAATAAGCTGTGTTACGTGACCATCCGAGGGAGACAGTCCAGGGGGGGTGGGGGGCACTCAGCAGGGCTGGTTCAGAGCCGCTATAGCTCTGGGGATAAAGCTGTTTCTGAGTCTGGAGGTTCGGGCGTAGAAGGCCTTGTAACGTCTGCCGGAGGGAAGTAGTTCAAATAGTCCGTTACAAGGGTGTGAGGAGTCTTTATGGATGCTGACGGCCTTCCTGAGGCACCGTGTGTGGTAGATGCCCTCCAAGGCTGGTAGCTCTGTCCCAATGATCCTCTGCGCTCTGTAGACGACGCGCTGAAGAGCTCTCCTCTCCGCCTCCGTGCAGCTGAGATACCATACAGAGATGCCATACGTTAATATGCTCTCTGTGGTGCAGCGGTAGAACGTTGTCAGCAGCTGTTGGGGCAGACCAGTCTTTTTTAATGTCCTCAGGAAGAACAGTCGTTGCTGTGCCTTCTTGACCAGCGCAGTGGTGTTGGTGGAGCATGCGAGGTCCTCTGAAATGTGAGTGCCCAGAAATTTAAAGCTGGACACTCTCTCCACACTTTCCCCGTAGATGGAGATTGGGGCACATTCTCCATTATGGGACCTCCTGAAGTCAATAATCAGCTCCTTGGTCTTGGAGGTGTTTAGTGACAAGTTGTTACGTGCGCACCAGTCCGCCAGGTTCTGCACCTCCGCTCTGTATTTTGTTTCATCACCAGTAGTTGAGGCCAGTTCATTGTCTATATTTAAGAGGGAGTTAGATGTGGCCCTTGTGGCTAAAGGGATCAGGGGGTATGGAGAGAAGGCAGGTACAGGATACTGAGGTGGATGATCAGCCATGATCATATTGAATGGCGGTGCAGGCTCGAAGGACCGAATGGCCTACTCCTGCACCTATTTTCTATTTTTCTATGAGAGTTTTGTGAGTAAAGTGTGAGTCATTTGCTCAAGAATCTTCGGTGAAGAGGCTGAGGCGAGGAGGCTACGCATAAAGCTCAAGAGGACGGAACGCGGTGAACACATGTCAGTGCAGATGAGACAGTGTGAGGCTTGCAGAATGTGGGAGCCCAGGGACACGGATGGAGCCTCTGGTTGCTACAACTGTGGCAAGTGCGTCCAGCTTCAGCTCCTAAAGGACCGTGTTGGGGCACTGAAGAAGCAGTTGGATGGCCTCAGGGCCATCCGGGAAAAGAAGAGTTTCCTGGACAGGACCTACAGTGAGGTAATAATAATAATACATTTTATTTATGGGCGCCTTTCAAGAGTCTCAAGGACACCTTACAAAATTTAGCAAATAGAGTAAAAACATGTAAGCGGAATGAAATAAATAGTAAAGACATCACCAGTACACAAATTAAAGACAGAATTCAATCCAAAGACAGAGAGAGCAGCGGCAGCTAAAGCGCGCCAGCGTACACTCTCCCTTCTGGCAGCCATCTTGGACACAGAGTAAAATAATCATTTACACACAAAAAACATCCCCCCACAATGGTTACCACTGTGGGGGAAGGCACAATGTTCAGTCCCCATCCCCAGTTCTCCCATAGTCAGGCCTATTGAGGCCTCCGCTGTTGCCTCTACGGAGGCCTGATGTTCCTGGCCGTTCTCGCCGGGTGGTGTTGCTCCGGCGTCGGGAGAGTCCTCACAGCGGCTGGGACGGCTGGAACGGCTGATTCCCTACCGGAGTCCGTGGCATTCCGAAGCCGACAGGGCCGCGTCGGTTCGTGCTCCGAGGCTCCTGATGTTAAAGTCGGCGCCGCCGCCCACGACTGGCCGCTCCACAGTCCCGCAGCTTGACGGTGTTGGTCAGGGCGGTCTCAGCATACCGGAGCTCCAGCGTGGCGACCCAACGCAGCGACCCAGGCAAGGCATCGCCCGCTCTGCTCCGCGATAGCGCTCCAGCGCTGTGCCGCCACCGAAGCTGAAGCTGCTGGCCAGTCCCCGCCAGGAAAACGCCGCTCCACTCCCGCTGGTAGGCCGCAAGGACGGGTCGACGGTGCAGCCCGGGGAAAAAGCTGCCTCACCGACCAGGTATGGACCTAGAAAATAGTTTCCCCCTTCCCCCCCACATAAAAAAGTCAAATTCCCCAACAAACATAGGACAAAATTCACTACAAACTAATTTAAAAAAGTGAATTGAACGGACAGCTGCTGGTTAGCAGCTGTTCCCCAGGATGGCTCCTCCTCCAGGACATGCCGAGGATACGGGAAGAGCCAAACGGAGAGAAAGGGTGGAAATCATGGAGTGCAGAAGACTTAGGTGGCTGTGCCTAATGAAAACGGGAACGCCCTCTTGGGAACTGTCCTGGAAGACGATGTTTCCAGTCCGAGCGGCGGGCACGTCGGTGGCTCCAATCCTAGACATGGGACTCGACCGGCGAGACCGACGTCGGGCTGAGCCCAGGTGATGGGTGACTCCATTGTCTGAGTGAGGAGTGGACAGGAGATTCTGTGGCAGCAGACGAGATGCGAGGATGGTCTGTTGCCTCCCTGGTGCCACGGTTCAGGATATCACGAGCCGATTTCAGAACATCCTCGATAGAGAAGATGAACAGCCGGCAGTAGTTGTGCACGTCGGCACAAACCACATCGGGAAGAAGATGAAGGAGTTTCTCCAACATGACTTCAGAGAGCTGGGAAGAAGATTGAAATGCCGAACTTCTAGCGTGGTTATCTCTGGATTGCTTCTAGTACCCCGTGCTAATGAGGACAGGAACAGGGAGATTGGGGATCTGAATGTGTGGCTGAGGGGCTGGAGCAGGGAGCAAGGATTTAGATTTATAGACCACTGGGATCTCTTCTGGGGTAGAGGTGACCTGTACAAAAGGGACTGGTTACACCTTAACTGGAGGGGGGCCGACATTCTGGCAGGCAGGTTTGCTAGGGCTACACGTGTGGGTCTAAACTAAATATTGGGGGGGTGGGGGGGGGGGGGGGGGGGGGGAGGGATTGACAAATTGGGAGCATGCACATATGTACACACACACACTAATTGACATTAACTCACATTAAGAAATTAATATTGAATTGCTAAACTTGCTATTCTGTTGTACTGCTTACAGCTGCAAGAACGTGTAGCAATCAATAAAGGGCTATAGGCCTATTGCGAGTTTATGTACAGGGACATATCTATCCATGCACTGTATATTTGTATTTATACTTATGCATTTTAAATATGTATGTCATGTTTTATAATTTGGCAACATAACAATGTATTTTTTATCATGCCAATAAAGTTTTTAAATTGAAAATTGAAATTGAAATTGAATTGAGAGAGAGAGAGAGAGAGAGAGAGAGAGAGAGACAGACAGACAGACAGACAGACAGACAGACAGACAGACAGACAGACAGCGACCGAGAGAGAGATACAGACGGAGAGATAGAGACAGACAGAGAGAGAGAGACAGACAGAGACAGAGAGAGAAGAGGATATATTTGAAACTCTCCACAGGGAAATCAATCATTTCCAGGCCCAGGGAAATGTGCTACTGTGTGGAGACCTGAATGCAAGGACCGGATGTGAACCCGATTCCATAGAACCACAGGGCAACAACCATGTGTTCGGTCAAACCCCCTTGTATGTCACACCAACTATCATTATCTGAAACAACCTTGACTGTGAAATAAATAAAAGTGGTAGAGAGGCAGTGCATCTCTGTTGATACCTTGGGCCTGTACATAGATAATAGTAGGCTCAGAGGGGACTTGCATTGTTTTATACTTTGGCAATATAACAATGTTTTTTTATCATGCCAATAAAGTTTTTAAATTGAAAATTGAAATTGACAGACAGAGAGAGAGACTGAGAGAGAGGCAGACAGAGCGAGACAGAGACAAAGAGACAGAGAGAGAGAGACAGAGAGAGAGAGACAGAGGGACCCCCCATTCTTTTGTTACCTGTCTGTTACCTGCCTGTCTGTTACCTGCCTGTGCCTGTGCCTGTGCCTGTGCCTGTGCACCATCGACGCTAGACAGCTCCCTGCACCAGTGACGCTTGATCCTCTCTGCACCCGCACCGCTGGACAACCTCTCTGCACCTGCACTGCTGGATACTCTCTGCACCCTCATCGCTGGACTACCTCTACACCCGCACCGCTGGACAACCTCTCTGCACCCTCACTGCTGGACACCTCTCTGCACCCTCACTGCTGGACACCTCTCTGCACCCTCACTGCTGGACACCTCTCTGCACCCTCACCCTCAGAGACAACCTCTCTGCTGCTTCCTGCAGCTGCTCGGGCTCCTCATCATGCTCAAATACTCAACTCTGCAACTGATTGGTTTCTTCAACAACTACATCCCATCCTGCATCCAAGTCATTAAACAGCTTAGACTTCTGCGTCGACCCCGTTTCATCCACAGAGGCTCTCGGCGCAGGCGTGTTTACTTCAACCACGGACATTCCATTCCATCCATCTGCTCACTACCACGCTCTGCCCCCCCCTCAACCGCGTCACCCCCCATCCCAGCTGACCGCACGCACTGTCAACCGGGACAACCTCAGATCTCTCCAGCCTGCCCCCATCCCTCCACCCTCTCATAATGCCAACTTTGCCCTCCTCAACACCAGGTCGCTCAACAACAAAGCCCTTGCCCTCCATGAACTAATCCTTGACAACACTCTGGACTTCCTTCTGCTCACTGAAACCTGGCAACAACCCAATGTCTTCTTCTCCCTCAATCAAACATCCCCACCTGGATTTAATTACATCTCCAAACCCCGCCCCTCCCGCCATGGAGGTGGCCTCGCTGTTATTTTCAACCAGAATTTTCGTATCACTGAACTCACCTTCCCCCAAGTAGCATCATTTGAATTCCTCGCCTTCAAAGCCCTTTCCTCCATGACAGTCATCCTCATTTACCGGCCACCTAAACCAAACCCCTCCTTCCTATCTGACTTCACTGAACTCCTCACACTTGCCTCATCCCTCTCCCCACGTCTGCTGCTACTTGGTGACTTAAATATTCACATGGACTCCCCCACCTGCAAGCTTGCATCTGAATTCGCCTTTTTACTGGACAACTTCTCTCTCACTCAGCACGTCACCTTTCCCACCCATGACAAAGGTCACATCCTTATCCTGGTCTGCTCCACAAATCAACCGGTACTCGACCTCCATCCATGCCTCTTCCCACTCTCTGATCATAAGCTTATACGGTTCACCATCCCTTCTCCGACACCTCGCCCCCGCTTCCTCCGAGAAATCACCTTCCGGAATCTAAAATCCATTAATTCCCACCATCTCTCTGACCTGCTCTCCACCACTCTCCCCATGGACTCAACCCCCATCTCACCTGATGATCTCACAAACCATCTCAACTCCACCTTGTCTACCTCCCTCAACACTATTGTCCCCCTCAAAACAAGAACCGTAACTTTCAACACATCTTCACCCTGGTACACACCTGCACTTCATAAGCTGAAACAGACTGGTCGCCGACTTGAACGACTCACAAATAAATCATCTCTCACAGTCCACCATGAAGCTTACAAACTCCACCTCACTGACTACAAAGATGCCCTCATTGCTGCAAAATCTGCCTACCTCTCCTCCATATTCACCGATCCCTGCCTAAACCACAGAACCCTCTTCTCCACAGTGGGCAACCTCCTCAAGCCTCGAGCCAACACTCTCCCTACCTCTACTCCGGTTCTCTGCAACTCATTCCTCCACTTTTTCGCTGATAAAATCAGCACCATCTATCAATCTTTATCCCTGTACCCGACTCCCCAACATCTACTCCACCACCTACCAATCCCCCTCCTTTCAACATCTCCACTGACCTCCTTACCCCTCCTCCACACTGCTTCCTCTCCCAGTTTGACCTGGTCACCCCTACTGAAATCTCCAAACTCACCAGCTCTTCCAAACCCACTACCTGCTCCCTCGACCCTCTCCCCACTCCCCTGCTGAAGTCCTGCCTCCCCGTTCTCTGCCCCTACCTCACTAATCTCTTCAACTCCTCATTGTCCCAAGGAATTGTCCCCTCCGCTTTCAAAACTGCTGCTGTCACACCAATCTTAAAGAAACCTGGTCTTGATCCCTCCTCTCTCATTAACTACCGCCCAATCTCAAACCTCCCCTTTCTTTCAAAAACCCTGGAGCGTATCGTTGCGTCGCAACTTCATTCCCACCTCCTTGCGTATAACCTACTTGAACCCCTCCAATCTGGCTTTCGCCCCCTCCATAGCACAGAAACTGCTCTCCTCAAAGTCCTCAACGACCTCCTCACCTCTGCTGACATTGGTTCCCTCAACATCCTCATCCTCCTCGACCTGAGTGCAGCCTTCGATACAGTGAACCATAACATCCTGCTCACCAGACTCAAAGACCTCGGCATTGAAGGTTCTGCACTCAACTGGCTCTATTCCTACCTTTCCAACAGATCCCACCATCTCTCTCCACAACCACACCTCTGCTACAGCCACAGTCACTCAAGGCGTTCCCCAAGGCTCCGTACTCGGCCCCCTCCTCTTCATCATCTACATCCTTCCCCTTGGTCAGATACTCCGCCACTTCAACCTGGACTTCCACTGTTATATCGATGACACCCAGATCTACCTCGGTACCAAATCCCCTCACAACCCCCCCCCCCCCCCCCCTCCCATATCAACTCCTGTTTGTCAGCTATAAAAACCTGGATGCAACAAAACTTCCTCAAACTCAACAGCGATAAAACAGAATTCCTCCTCATAGGCTCCAAATCCACACTCAGCAAAATCAATAACCCCACTCTCACCATCGACGGCACCACTGTCTCCCCATCTCCCCAGGCCCGCAACCTTGGCGTGATCTTTGATTCCACCCTCTCCCTTGAGCCTCACATCCGCCATTTTATTAAAACCTCCTTCTTTCACCTCCGCAACATCGCCAAACTCAGACCCTCTCTCACACCTCCCGCTGCTGAAAGACTCATCCATGCATTCATCTCCTCCCGATTGGACTACTGCAACTCACTTCTCCTTGGCATCAGCTCCACCTACATCAACCGACTCCAACTGGTCCAGAACGCAGCCGCCCGACATCACCCACACCAAATCCTGGCATCACATCACTCCAGTCCCCAAACAACTTCACTGGCTTCCCATCTCCCACCGGATCACCTACAAAATCCTGGTCCTCACCTACAAAGCCCTCCACCATCTGGCCCCCCCATATCTCACTGACCTCCTCTCCCCCTACCAACCCTCACGGTCCCTCAGATCCACATCAGCCGGTCTCCTCTCCATCCACAAATCCAACCTCCGCAGTTTTGGGGACAGAGCCTTCTCCAGGGCAGCTCCCAGGCTCTGGGACTCCCTCCCCCAACTGATCCGCAATTCCGTGTCCCTCACCATCTTCCAGTCCCGCCTCAAGACCCATCTCTTCACCTCTGCCTATCCTTAGCCCCACGTCCCCCTCCCTTTTCATCTGTGCTTGAATTGCCTCATATTGTGTTTTGAATTGAATTCTGTCTTTAATTTGTGTACTAGTCATGTCTCTACTATTTATTTCATTCTGCTTACATGTTTTTCCTCTACTTGCTAAATTTTTGTAAGGTGTCCTTGAGACTCTTGAAAGGTGCCCATAAATAAAATGTATTATTATTATTATTATTAGACGGAGACAGAGAGACAGAGTGAGACAGAGACAGAGAGAGACAGAGAGGCAGGGAGAGAGCGAGAGGGACAGAAAGAGGGACAGAGAGAGGGACAGAGAGAGGGACAGTTTAAAGCCCTTCAAACACAAGAGGGGAACCCAGAAAAGAGCTCCCTGTGTCAGTTGGTACTGAGACTCATTACTCCTATTCAGTTAAACCCTATCCAGTTAAACCCTGACCGGCCCCAGATCAATACTGGCCCCCCAATCACCAATTAGAGTGAACCAAATTATCAAACAATGTAAAGAAACGTACTTGGAACATTGCGATAAAGAAACCAAAAGCCAAAGCAGATTAGAATGTTACCGTTTCCTAAAAAGAGACTAAATTGGCAGACTATCTCTCAACTGTTAGAGACATAAAGCGGAGACAGACCCTCACCAAATACAGGTTAAGTGACCACTATTTGGCAGTTGAAAAAGGAAGACAGAAGAGATTCTGGCAACCAAGAGAAAACAGAATATGCGGCCACTGTTTGACAGATGAGGTTGAAACAGAGGTGCACTTCCTACTAAAATGCAATAAATTTGACAAAATAAGGCAAATTTTAAAGAACTATATGATACATCAAAACTAAGAATAATCGTTGGCGAAGGAAATACGGCACATCTTGGTGCACAATACACAACAGCATGCCATAACCTGAGAGACGGTGAATGACCAACATGCACATATGTACGCACACACTAATCGACATTAACTAACACTAAGAAATTAATACTGAATTGCTAAACATGCTATTGTGTTGTGCTGCTTACAGCTGCAAGAACGTGTAGCAATCAATAAAGGGCTATCGGCCTATTGCAAGTTTATGTACAGGGACATATCTATCCATGCACTGTATACTTGTATTTATACTTATGCATTTCAAATATGTATGTCATGTTTTATACTTTGGCAAAATAACAATGTTTTTTTATCATGCCAATAAAGTTTTTAAATTGAATTGAAACTGAATTGACAGAGAGAGGGACAGAGAGAGGAGACAGAGAGAGGAGACAGAGAGAGAGACAGAGAGAGAGAGTCAGAGAGAGACAGACTCTCATAAATGTCATGTTTTATACTTTGGCAATATAACAATGTTTTTTTTATCATGCCAATAAAGTTTTTAAATTGAATTGAATTGAATTGAATTGAAACTGAATTGACAGAGAGAGGGACAGAGAGAGGAGACAGAGAGAGGAGACAGAGAGAGAGAGAGAGAGAGAGAGAGAGAGAGATAGAGAGAGAGGGAGAGAGAGAGAGGGGGAGAGAGAGAGAGGAGTAGATGAGCGATCGATGCGAGTACGTCTCGAGACCGGGAGTAGAGTGCAGGAGCGAGTAGGAGAGTAGACTCTAGAGAGCTCTCTCCCATTCCCTTCCGGATCGAGAGGAGAGAGATGAGAGAGAGTTAGCTACAGAGAGGAGAGAGATACAGGAGAGAGACAGACAGAGACAAGAGACAGATGGCAGAGGACAAACCAGAGGGACAGACAGAGAGACAGACGAGAGAGAGAAGGAGAGAGGACAAGACAGATCAGAGAGGAGAGAGAAAGACAGAGAGAGAGACAGAGACATCTTGGATAGAAGGAATGGGTGACGTTTCAGGTCAAGCCCTTCTTCAGACTGACGCCAGGGGGGAGGGAGAGATAGATAGGAAGTGTGAAGGTGAGAAAACAGGGCAAAGGGAATGGAGATCAAAGAAATGTAGAATAGATCACTGTGAGCTGGGAGAAGGTAACAACAAAGCAAACAGAGATAAAATGTAGTTGGAGACAGTAAGACTGGTCGGTGAACTGGGAAGGGGGAAAGATGGTGAGAGAGGGGAAGCAAGGGTTACTTGAAGTTAGAGAAGTCAATGTTCATATGGCTGGGGTGTAAGCTGCCCAAGCAAAATATGAGATGCTGTTCCTCTAATTTGCGCTGAGCCTCACTCTGACAATGGAGGAGGCCCAGGACAAACAAGTCAGTGTGGGGATGGGAGGGGGAGATAAAGTGTTCAGGAGCCGAAAGATCGGGTAGGTTCAAGCGGACTTAGCGGAGGTGTTGAGCAAATGGATGTCTAAATATTATCTGTTATTGGTATGTATTACCTGTTCTTCAACAGTCGTTTTTGAACTGCTTTGTTATTATACCAAGACCGAGCTAAAGTGTATAAATTATTCAAGGTATATTAATGATGCGGCTGCCTTGATAGCCTCGGGTGTACCTGCACCAGTGGTTACTGTGGCAGATGTAAGGTCGGCCTTCCTGAGAGTGAACATGTAGATAGCGGCTGGCCCAGATGGAGTTCCCAGCAGTGTCCTCAGAATCTGTAAACTAGCTTGCAGGAGCATTCATAGACATTATTAACCTCTCCCTACTCTAATCTAAGGTGCAACCTGCTTCAAAAAGATGGCCACTAACCCAGTGCCAAAGAAGAAACATCATAAAGTGCCTTTAATGAGTATCCCCCCTGACATCTGCTATCACTGCAAATTGCTTTTGTTCACAACAGATCCATGACAGACCCCATCTCCATGGCCCTACACTCCTGCCTGAATCATTTAAATAACAAGGGCATGTACGTCAGGCTCCTATTTATTGACACAAAGTGCTGCTACTTCCTTAGAAGGCATAGGAAGTTTGACATGTCCCCTAGAAGTCTCAACGACGTCTACAAATGCACCATAGAAAACATTTTATCAGGAAGCATTACAGCTTGGTTTGGGAACAGCTCCATCCAAGACTGCAAAAAAATTGCAGAAGTTTGTGGACACAGCCCAGACCATTACACAAACCAACCTCTCTTCTGTTGACCATTTATGTCTCATGCTGCTTCGGCAAGGCCAGCAGCATAATTAAGGATGTTGCACCTTGGCTACTCCCTATTCTCCTCTCTCCCACGAGGCCAAAGGTATAGAAGTGTGAAAACGCATACTTCCAGATTCAGGGACAGTTTCTTCCCAGCTGTTATCAGGCAACTGAATCATCCTATCACAACCAGAGAGCAGTGCTGAACTACTATCTACCTCTGGTGACCCTCAGACTACCCTTGATCGGATTTACCTTGCACCAAATGTTATTCCTTTATCATGTATCTATGCACGGTAAATGGCCCGATTGTAATCATGTATTGTCTTTCTGTTGACTGGATTGCACGCAACACAAGCTTTTCACTGTACCATGGTACACATGACAATGAACTAAATTGTACAGGACCAACTCAGTGGGTCTGGCTCCAAGATGCATGGCCCACTAAGTTACTCCAGCTTTAGTAGTTCCTTGTGAATTCTATTTATTGGCTACAGTTCCACTCTCAACACTACAATTCCAACCAAACTCATCACTAACCTCCTGGTTTCAAAAAATTACAAGGGCGAAACAAAATATTAGAGAAAAATTGAGGTGAAAACTGTATGTGTGCAAAATAAATTAAGTAAGAAACTCCTTAATATTCACATTAAATTTCACAGGAAAAATAAATCTTTATGACAATGACAATGACTATCTCTGTTCCTTCATGTTTGGGATTCCTAGATTTAATCTACAATCAGTACCCCATTCCTGCCTTCTCCCCATATCTCCTGACTCCACCATCTTTAAGAGGTCTATCTATCTCTGTCTTGAAAGCACCCAGAGAACTGGCCTCCACTGCCTTTAGAGGCAGAGAATTCCAGAGACTCACAACTCTCTGTGTTAAAAAGTTTTTCCTCATCTCCGTTCTAAATGGCTTACCCCTTATTCTTAAACTGTGATAATTTAATATTCAAATTATGAAGAGGGCCAGGATCTAGACTAAAACCAAGTTCCCAGAAATTAAAAACATATAAAATTATTTTGAGATTAGAAAAATATTAAATTCTTCAGGGATTAGAAACCATATATATAACCATATAACAATTACAGCACGGAAACAGGCCATCTCGACCCTTCTAGTCCGTGCCAAACACGTATTCTCCCCTAGTCCCATATACCTGCGCTCAGACCATAACCCTCCATTCCTTTCCCGTCCATATAACTATCCAATTTATTTTTAAATGATAAAAACGAACCTGCCTCCACCACCTTCACTGGAAACTCATTCCACACAGCCACCACTCTCTGAGTAAATAAATTCCCCCTCATGTTACCCTTAAACTTCAGTCCCTTAATTCTCAAGTCATGTCCCCTTGTTTGAATCTTCCCTACTCTCAGTGGGAAAAGCTTATCCACGTCAACTCTGTCTATCCCTCTCATCATTTTAAAGACCTCTATCAAGTCCCCCCTTAACCTTCTGCGCTCCAAAGAATGAAGCCCTAACTTGTTCAACCTTTCTCTGTAACTTAGTTGCTGAAACCCAGGCAACATTATAGTAAATGTCCTCTGTACTCTCTCTATTTTGTTGACATCCTTCCTATAATTAGGCGACCAAAATTGTACACCATACTCCAGAATTGGCCTCACCAATGCCTTGTACAATTTTAACATTACATCCCAACTTCTATACTCAATGCTCTGATTTATAAAGGCCAGCACACCAAAAGCTTTCTTTACCACCCTATCTACATGAGATTCTACTTTCAGGGAACTGTGCACAGTTATTCCCAGATCCCTCTGTTCACCTGCATTCTTCAATTCCCTACCATTTACCATGTACGTCCTATTTAGATTTGTCCAGCCAAGATGTAGCACCTCACACTTATCAGCATTAAACTCCATCTGCCATCTTTCAGCCCACTCTTCCAACTGGCATAAATCTCTCTGTAGACTTTGAAAATCTACTTCATTATGCACAACCCCACCTATCTTAGTATCATCTGCATACTTACTAATCCAATTAACCACACCATCATCCAGATCATTGATGTACATGACAAACAACAGTGGACCCAACACAGATCCCTGTGGCACCCCACTAGTCACTGGCCTCCAACCTGACAAACAACCATCCACTATTACTCTCTGGCATCTCCCATTCAGCCACTGTTGAATCCATCTTGCTACATATAAAATTCTTAAGGGACTGGACAGGCTGGATACTGGAAAAAAAGTTCCCTATGTTGGGGGAGTCCAGAACCAGGGGTCACAGTTTAAGAATAAGGGGTAGGCAATTTAGGACTGAGATGAGCAGAAACCTTTTCACCCAGAGAGTTGGGAATCTGTGGAATTCGCTGCCACAGTGGAGTCCTATTCACTGGATACATTCAAGAGAGAGTTAGATGTAGGGACAACGGAATCAAGGGATATGGTGAGTAAACAGGAACGGGGTACTGATTTTTGATGATCGGCCATGATCATATTGAATGGCGGTGCTGGCTCGAGGGGCTGAATGGCCTACACTTGCATCTATATTCTATGTTTCTATGTTTCTAACCAGGATGAAGTCAAGATCTGGATGTTCTCAGCACCAGGGAATTGGATTAAGGGAGGTCACCAGGGCCAGGGTCAGAAACATGAGGGAAGGAGGAGAACTGAGTTATCAGGCCTTGGGCCAGAATTAACATTCACAGTCAGATTCAGAGCCAGAATCAGGACAACAGGGACACACCTAGGGTTGAATTAACTTGTACAGTCGTAGAGCCATAGAGTGATGCAGTGTGGAAACAGGCCCTTCGGCCCAACTTGCCCACACCAGCCAACATGTCCCAGCTACACTAGGCCCACCTGCCTTCGCTTGGTCCATATCCCTCCAAACCAGTCCTATCCATGTTCCTGTCTAACTATTTCTTAAACGTTGGGGTAGTCCCAGCCTCAACAACCACATCTGGCAGCTTGTTCCATACACACACCACCCTTTGTGTGAAAAAGTTACCCCTCAGATTCCTATTAAATCATGTAGCATTAAGAACAATTGTTAATGGCACTTTAACTTTTCTGTGAAGTAGTGATCAAATGAGCTTCAGACCCATGTCATCAAGCCATGACTAGACCACTGATTTCCACATGCATAACGTTACTCAACACCGTTGAGTGTAAGAGCAGGGAGGTCCTACTGCAGTTGTACAGGGTCTTGGTGAGACCACACCTGGAGTATTGCATACAGTTTTGGTCTCCTAATCTGAGGAAAGACATTCTTGCCATAGAGGGAGTACAGAGAAGGTTCACCAGACTGATTCCTGGGAAGTCTTTTAGGACCGAGATGAGAAAATCATTTTTCACACAGAGAGTGGTGAATCTGTGGAATTCTCTGCCACAGAGGGTAGTTGAGGCCAGTTCACTGGCTATATTTAAGAGGGAGTTAGATGTGGCCCTTGTGGTTAAAGGGATCAGGGGGTATGGGGAGAAGGCAGGGATGGGATACTGAGTTGGATGATCAGCCATGATCATATTGAATGGCGGTGCAGGCCTGAAGGGCCGAATGGCCTACTCCTGCACCTATTTTCTATGTTTCTATGTTTCTATGTTGCTGCCTCAACTCACTGCCATGGCTTGGTTTCCTCAGGCCTTCATTCTTCAAGACCATTCCTTGCCCCTTTGTCATTCTCCATTGGAAACAATACACTCATTTATCCACTCATCAACCCTCAAATCATTTGGTGGCCTCATTGACCAACAAGTTAAGCCAGATTTTCACAATCACACAATCATAACAATACTTTATTAGCCGAGTATTTAAGAAAGAACTGCACATGCCTGAAAAATCGAAGGTAGACAAAAATGCTGGAGCAACTCAGCGGGTGAGACAGCATCTATGGAGCGAAGGAATAGGCGACGTTTCGGGTCGAGACCCTTCTTCAGACTGATGTTGGGGGGGGGGAAGAAAAGAAGAGGCGGAGACAGTAGGCTGAGGGCGAGCTGGGAAGGGGAGGGAGAAAGCAAGGACTACCTGAAATTGGAGGTCAATGATCATTCCGCTGGGGTGTAAGCTACCCAAGCTAAATATGAAGTGTTGCTCCTCCAATTTGCGGTGGGCCTCACTCTGGCCATGGAGGAGGCCCAGGACAGAAAGGTCGGATTCGGAATAGAAACATAGAAATTAGGTGCAGGAGTAGGCCATTCGGCCCTTCGAGCCTGCACCGCCATTCAATATGATCATGGCTGATCATCCAACTCAGTATCCCGTACCTGCCTTCTCTCCATACCCTCTGATCCCCTTAGCCACAAGGGTCACATCTAACTCCCTCTTAAATATAGCCAATGAACTGGCCTCGACTACCCTCTGTGGCAGGGAGTTCCAGAGATTCACCACTCTCTGTGTGAAAAAAAATGGGAGGGGAAGTTGAAGTGCTGTGTCACCGGGAGATCAGGTTGGTTATTGTGAAGGTGTTGGGCGAAGCAAATGCCTAGCCTGCGCTTGGTCTCACCGATGTAGAGCAGTTGACTCCTGGAACAGCGGATGCGGTAGATGAGGTCGGAGGAGGTGCCTCACCTGAATCTCTGCCTCACCTGGAAAGACTGCTTGGGTCCTTGGATGGAGTCGAGGGGGGGAGGTAAAGCGACAAGCGTAGCAAATCCTTCGGTTGCAAGGAAAAGTACCAGGGTAGGGGGTGGTTCGGGTGGGAAGAGAGGAATTCACCAGGGAGTTACGGAGGGAAGGATCTCTGTGGAAAGCAGAAAGGGGAGGAGATGGGAAGTTGTGGCCATTAGCAACAAATAAGGAATTTCATTTGCCAAGTCAGTCATACAAATAAAAAGCAACGGAACACACAAAACACATTTTAACATAAACATCCACCACAGTGACTCCTCCACATTCCTCACTGTGATGGAAGGTGAAAAAAAAGTTAAATCTCTTCCCTTCTATGCTCTCCCATGGTCAGGGGCCTCGAGCCCCCCGTTGACAGGGTGATCTTGACTCCCGTAGCCGGCGGTCAGGCCCTCCGCATCGGTGCAATCAGCTCCTGCATCGGGGGATCTCAGCTCCCCCGTGCCAGGGATCGAACACTGCATCAGGGCTGTTCGAACCTCTGCATCGTTGGAGCTCCCGACATTCATAGTCTCTTCTGAGACAGGCAAGGGATTGGCTCTGATGTTAAGTCCACACCCCGTGGTGGGGCTCAAAGTCAGTCCGAGGAGTCCTCCAGGTTCATCGATGTTAGGCCGCATGGCGACCGGAGATGTGATTTGGAAAATAATTGCATCTCCGGCAAGGTAAGAAACTGAAAAAAGTTTCCCCCTCCCCCCACCCCATCCCCCCACATAAAACAAACTGGAAAACATTTACACAGTCTTTTAACACACAATAAAAAAATGTTAAAAAGACAAAAAAACAGACAGACGGTTGAAGATCATTCTTGCTTTCAAATCCTTCCACAACCTCATTACTCCTCATCACTGTAATCTTCTCTGACATTATAACCCTCCAAGCTATTTCAGCTTTAGTAATTCTATCACCTCTGTTCTCTATTATGTGCGGCACTGTGGCACAGCAGTAGATTTGTTGCTTATAGCGCCAGAGACCCGGGCTCGATACTGAGTAGTGCTGCTGTCTGTATGGAGTTTGTACGTTTTCCCTCAGACCATGGGTTTTCTCCGGGTGCTCCAGTTTCCTCCCAAATTCCAAAGACGTACAGGTTTGTAGGTTAATCGGCTTCAATAAGACTGTAAATTGTCCCTAATGCATCGGATAGTGTTAGTGTATGGGGTGATTGCTTGTTGGCATTGTGGGCCGAAGGACCTGTTTTTGCATTGTATCACTAAAGACCTTGCCTTAGTGAAAGTGTTCCTTCATCAGTGATTTGTCTTCAGGGCCCACAGCCTGTAATTGCCTCCCTAAGCCGTTCTGCAACTTTTTCTCCTCCTATTTCTTCATGCCAGGTGTTGCTCAACTAAACTCAAATCCCCCTAGCATTATGTTTAACTGAAAAATACTCTTGCAAATTGCCTGAAGGTGCCTTGATATGCTAAAGATACAACATACATGAAAGTTATTATTGCTGATGTGCAACAAAGAGAAACACAGTCGTGGGCAGGCAACATAAGATCGAAGGGAAGATACAGATTAGTTTATTGACGGCCTGCTCAACTTGGGATAATGAGTGATGATGGAGCTTTCTGTATGAAGATAATAAAGAAGATTGAATCTTCAAATTACTAAGGCATTTTCATAGCTATCTGATGTTACTTTCTGTGCTTAAATAAAGACGCATTGATTCGATAATAGCTGAAGGAACAATTTAATTTATTGCATTCATAACTGCAGAATGCTCACAGCTTTATTTGAGATAATAGTGTTCGTTTTGACTTTAGATGCCTTTCTATCTATAATTATGTCTGGCTGTTCTACATTATTAGATCTATAACTATCTCAATCACTGGATCGCATATCTATTTTCAAAGGATTATATATTAATAATTATTTGAATGCCTGCGCTTAAATAAGATGATAAATCAAGAACAGATCTATCGTGACATATGATTCACGCTCCCTCATTTGCACCCTATCCAGGCTATGTTCAGAAAGGATAGAAAAAGAGTCCACCCATATCTTTTCTAAGGCCAACACATTATAACTTTATCTATACAAAGGAGACAATGGTTGGACAAAATATAAAAGTTCATTCAAAGCGCCCAGCAGACTGAAATGATGGCCAACGTAAAAAGGATGGGTGCCTGTCGGATCCACGCCTCGATCTGATTATAATAAATATGCTTCAAGGACACTGAACACTAACATGCTATTTTATTCCTCCATTCATTACATCCAACCTACTTGTGTCTGACCTTTTTGACTCATAGTAACACGTGATAGATTTAAATGTGACATCCGTTTCCGTGAGTTACCGTCAGTTTGCCCATTCAATTAAATAGCGAGCCCTTATAACTATAAAACTCTGATCTTCTTTGTGGATGTGTGTGTGTGCATTTATTTGTTTGTGTGTTGTCATATCTTTTCTAAAAAACGACGCGCTAACGGTAACATTTTTGCATGTTCGGGTAGAAATTGACCCCCTGGGGTCTGAAATCGCCTTATCTGAAGATTTTGTGCTTTATTTCTTGAGTTATTAATGAAAATGTTCACAAATCTGATCAAACTTTGAAATCAAACAGCCTGTTTTCGCTGACGACGTCTCAATGGATCTGCCTGCGTGCCTGCCATCTGCTCGCACTGCGAGGGACGTCACACCCCCACCCCTCCCTCCTCCCCTGGTATTCAAAAGTCGGCCCGTCAACTGAAGACCGAAGATCATAGCTGAAGACTGTGCTGCTAGTGAAGAAAGAGCAAGTTGGGCCCTGTACTAGAGCTCTCGGGTCTGTCTCTGCTCGGGTCTGTCTCGGGTCGGGTACCTCTCCCCCCTCCACCACCTCTGCCCCGTCTTTCTCTCCCCCCTCCTCCTCACCCCCCTCCTCTCTCTCCCTCCCCTCCCCTCCTCTCCCTCCTACCCGCCTCTTTCCTTCTCTCCCCCCCCTCTCTCCCGCTACTCCCCCTCTCTCCAACCCCCCTCTCTCCCCCCACTCTCCCCCTCTCTCCCCCTTCTCTCCCCCTCTCTATCTCCCCCCTCCCCCTTTCTCTCCCCCTCTCTCTCCCCCCCTCTCGCTCCCCTCCCTCCCTCTTCCTCTCCCCCCTTCTTTCCCCTACTCCTCTCCTGCCTCCCCCTCTCCCACCTTTCCTCCCCTCCCCCTTCCCCCTTACCCCCCTTTCCCCCCACTCCCCCACCCTCCCCCTCTTTCCCCCCCTCTCTCTCCTCCCTCTCCCCCCTCTTCTCCTCACCCCACCTCTCTGATGAAGGAGAGCCAGTGGATGCAGTATATCTGGACTGTCAGAAAGCCTTTGATAAGGTCCCACACCGGAGTTTAGTGGGCAAAATTAGAGCACATTGTATTGCGGGTAGTGTATTGACATGGATAGAGAGTTGGTTGGCAGACAGGAAACAAAGAGAGGGAATAAACGGGTCCATGTCAGAATGGCAGGCAGTGGCGAGTGGAGTCCTGCAATGCTCGGTGCTGGGGCCGCAACTATTTACAATATATATTGATGATTTAGATGGTGGAATTAAAAGTAACACTAGCAAATTTGCAGAAATTTGACACAAAGCTGGGTGGCAGTGTGAACTGCGAAGAGGATGCTCGGGAGATGCAGGATGACTTGGACAGGTTGAGTGAGTGGGTCGATGCATGGCAGATGCAGTGTAATGTGGATAAATGTGAGGTTATCTATTTTGGTGGCAAGAACAAGGAGGCAGATTATTATTTCAATGGTGTCAGGTTAGGGAAAAGGGAAGTGCAATGACACCTGGGTGTCCTTGTACACCAGTCAATGATAGTAAACATGCAGGTTCAGCAGGCAGTGAAGGAAGCTAGAGGTATGTTGGCCTTCGTAACAAGAGTATTTGAGTATAGGAGCAAAGAGGTTCTTCCACAGTTGTACAGGGCCCTGGTGAGACCACATCTGGAGTATTGTGTGCAGTTTTGGTCTCCTAATTTGAAGAAAGACATCCTTGCTATTGAGGGAGTGCAGCATAGATTCATGAGGTTAATCCCCGGGATGGCGGAACTGTCATATGAGGAAAGATTGGAAATGCTGAGATTTGTATTTCCAATCTTGTATTCACTGGAATTTAGAAGAATGACAGGGGATCCTAAAGAAACATATAAAATTATAAAAGGACTGGACAAGCTAGATGCAGGAAAAATGTTCCTAATATTGGGGGAGTCCAAAACCAGGGGCCACAGTTTAAGAATATAGGGGAGGCTATTTAAAACTGAGATGAGAAAAAACTTTTTCACCCAGAGAGTTGTGAATTTGTGGAATTCCCTGCCACAGAGGGCAGATGAGGCCAATTCACTGGATGGATTTAAAAGAGAGTTAGATAGAGCTCTCGGGGATCGATGGGGCTAGTGGAATCAAGGGGTATGGGGAGAAGGCAGGTACGGGTTACTGATGGTGAATGATTAGCCATGATCACAATGAATGGCGGTGCTGGCTCGAAGGGCTGAATGGCCTCCTCCTGCACCTATTTTCTATGTTTCTATGTTTTCCATGTTTCTATGATTTTATACACCTCTGAAAAATCACCCCTTAGTCTCCTGTGCTACAAGGAATAAAGTCCTTGCTTGCCCAACCTCTGCTTATAACTTAGGCCCTCCAGTCCTGGCAACAGACTCGGAAAATCTTCTCTGCATTCTTATCAGCTTAATGATATCCTGTCTGTACCAAAACCAAACACAATACTACAAATGTGGTCTCATCACTATATTTTACAACAATAATGTAACATCCCATCTTCTATACTCAGTACCCTGATTGTTTGCAAATGTTCCAAAAGCCTTCCTTAACACCCTATCTACCTGTGATGCCACTTTCTCTGGAAGGTTTATTGCATTGCAGTGAGCCGTGGCTGTATTATATAAAGGCTCCTCGATCTTGGATGGATGATTGATGATCCCACTGAGTACTCTTGAATGAAGATGGAAACTACAATTTTACTGCTCTACTCCATTGATTTGTTCACACAACTAGCTTATTTTGTTAAACATATAATTGTTTAGAATCTACACAGCAGCAATGGGCCATTCAGTCTAACAGGTCTGTATTGGTGTTAATACCTCTCCATTTCCATTTCGAACAAATCTTCCATAATTCTTACTTCCTCTTATTTTAGTGAAGTTCCAATTTTTTTCTTCTCTCGAAGAAGAAATGCTTCCCAATCTCTTCATTTGATGGCAATGATGACATAGAACATAGAAAGGAACAACACAAGAACAGGCTCTCCAGTGCATAATGTCCATGCCCACATGATGGCGAGACTAACTCCTTGCTTTCTCTCATTCCATCCTCCCCCATCTGATTTCTCCAACCAGTCTGACTGTCCACCTGATTACAAATTTACAATGTATGCCTCATGATATCACATGAGTTTGATCCACAAGTAGATCTAATAATCCATTATCAATGTAGCATGCTAAGTGAGTTGAAGTAAGGCTTTAACAAAGAACTGCAAAGCCAGGGCTGAAGCGGATAACAGTTGAAGCCGCTAAATCTACCAAATGGCTGAACTTCATTGTCATAAATCAAACTGATCAAAAAGGCGCAGCAGCACCTTTACTTCCTGAGGAGGCTCAAGAAAGCTCACCTGTCCCCCCAGATCCTGACCAACTTTTACCGCTGTACCATCGAAAGCATCCTGACCACCTGCTTCATGGTATGGTACAGCAGTTGCACCGCAGCGGATAGGAAGGCACTACAACGGGTGGTGAAAACCACTCAGCACATCATCGGTGCCCCGCTCCCTGCCATGGATGCCCTCCACCGCAAACGGTGTCTGAGACGGGCCAGGAAGATCATCAAGGACCCTTCTCACCCTAACCATGGACTGTTTGCCCTCCTCCCATCTGGGAGGCGGTACAGGAGCCTCAGGTCTCGAACTAGCAGGATGAGGAGCAGCTTTTTCAACAACACACTTACATTGCTGAACTCGGAGTCCCGTCGCTAGATATCTTTCGTCTCTCCATCCACATTGTTAACCAGTACTCTTCTTACCCTAATGTATGCTTGTTCTGTATTTTTTTAATTCCTATCTTGCACTATGACAATGACCAGACGCTAAACTGCATTTTGTTGTACCTATACTTGTATCTGTGCAATGACAATAAAGTTGAATTGAATTGAATAAAGGCGTCTTATAGCGTAGAAACCGGTCCATCGACCCAACTTGCCCACACCAACCAACGTCCCATCTACACGAGTCCCACCAGCCTGCATTTTGCCATATCCCTTTAAACCTGTCCTTTCCATGAATCTGTCTCATTGTTTCTCAAACACTGCAATAGTGCCTGCTGCAAATACTACCTCCTCTGGCAGCTGTTACTATGAGAATAAAGTCTAACGTATGCTTAAAAGCATGCCGGCTCTCATCTACTGCCTGTACTATAGAGATCTCCTGATCTCCTGATCTCCTGATTCCTGATCGAACTTTTCACGTGTCAGAGAATCATAGTGCTGTACAACATGGAAACAGGCTCTTCAGCCCGTTTTGTCAATGCCAACAAGATGTCATATTAATTGGCTGCATTTGGCCTAAAACCCTCTGAAATGTTTCTATCCATTTATCTGATCAAATGTCCTTTCAAAGCCAGACTAGATTCTGAGTAAAAACATTGCCTCTGAGGTCCCTCTTCAATCTCTCCCTTTTCACCTTAAGCCCGTGTCCTCTAGGTTTAGAATCATCCTCCCTCGGAAAAATAGTTCACTTTATCCATGTCCCTCAATACACCCCAATGAGATCACACCTCAGCTTCTTACATTCCAACAAGATGCTCTCTGCATAGTTCTAGCTTACAAGCTATGGGTAAAATCCTGGTGAGTCTCTTTTGTCCTCTTTGAAAACTAATGACATCCTTCCTATATCTGGAGGACCAGAACTGCACGGTGCTCCAAGATATCTTTCCTCACAGTTCACTGCACTACTAGTTTTGGTGTTATCTTCAAATTTCTAAATTTCCAACATGGACCTATCCATGTGTAGGGAGGAACTGCCGATGCTGGTTTAAACTGAAGATAGATGCAAAAAATGCTGGATAACAGCAGGTCGGGTGGCATCTCTAGATAGTAGGAATGGACCTATCCATGTTCTCTAGAGATGCTGCTTGATCAGCTGAGTTACTCCAGCACTTTGTGCCTTTTATCCAGTCAGCAGGCTTTTCCTGAATCTTCATGGAACTTACTTTATCTTCAAGTTTGAGTATGTTGAACCCCCGATGAGTTGGTTGGTCAAGCTTGCATACATCTTTTTTTCGTTGAAATTTCATTAACTTGGCAGACATGGCACCCATGCTTGTGGATCAGAACTTTTCTCTCCCCCCCCCCCCCCCCCCCCCCCCCCCCCGACTAACTTATATTGCAGCTGCTGAAAGATCTTCATCTCACCGCCACTAGAGAACACAGCTGACCTTCCCTTCATCACTCATGCCTTCCATTGAATAGAAACATAGAAACAGAAAATAGGTGCAGGAGTAGGCCATTCGGCCCTTCAATATGATCATGGCTGATCATCCAGAATCAGTACCCTGTTCCTGCGTTCTCCCCATATCCCTTGATTCCGTTAGCCCTAAGAGCTATCTAACTCTCTCTTGAATACATCCAGTCCGGTTACATGCTGATGTACATTTTCTGAGCTGCTCCATAGCCTTCCAGTTCTGGAGCTTTGCCCGCCTACTCAGTGTACGTAATCTCCACAGGTTAGTTTTGATTTTATTCAACAGTCTAATTCAGCGTTCCCATTGCTAAGGATGGCATGGAATTTTAAATCAGTAAACCACTGGAATCATGTCACATCTTGTTCTTCTTAGAGCTTGCTTCTTAATTATATTTTATAGGAATCATACCTGTGCCTTACAAAAATAAATGGCCTGCTCCCAGTTTATGTGGCTGACAGCTGAGGCTCTTTATTAGCACTCACATCGTATTTTGATCACACAGTTGTGAGCAACCGTATATTACTTGTGGTGCAGGATGAAGTACTCAATTGATTGTTGCACTTCTCAATCCTTGTACGATGATTGATTGCATGCTTAGCCCGACTCATTGACAATGCGCCGCTTCGATCTGTAGTTCGGACGCAACATTTTGTCTCGTTCACTGAAATTGCTGACACCGGTGAAAAATGATGCAGAAACTGAAGTGACCCTCATGTCACTTTCTGCATTAATTTACTGGAAGTAAACAGACATAAAAGGAATAATCGCAGTAGTAATGGGCAACGTTACATTTTGCTCGTGTAGACTGATTAAAGAATTCAAAAGGAGTGCTCCTTGCAAAGAAATTATTTCTGCTTTCTTGCATGCTAAATTACACAGTGTCCCTACCTCATGAATGAGTTCAATGCAACAACATTAGAGGCTCCAGGGTGTACTCACTGGAAGGTACAAAGAGTTTCAGGTTTGCCTCTCCTGTCTTTTGCTGTGTCTTGAAATGTGATTGAAATATGGGCGGTCACAGTGGGGCAGCGGTAGAGTTGCTACCTTACAGCGAATGCAGTGCCGGAGACCCGGGTTTGATCCCGACTACGGGTTCTGTCTGCACGGAGTTTGTACGTTCTCCCCGTGACCTGCGTGGGATTTCTCCGAGATCTTCGGTTTCCTGCCACACTCCATAGACGTTCAGGTTTGTAGGTTAATTGGCTTGGCAAATGTAAGAATTGTCCCTAGTGGGTGTAAGATTGTGCTAATTTGCGGGGATTGCAAGTCAGTGTGGACCCGGTGGACTGAAGGGCCTGTTTCTGCGATGTATCGCTAAACTAAACTAAACTAAACTACTGTAAATCAATTAGAAAGAGACCAGCAGTTGAAACATGAAGGCTGAGTGATTGGGAAAGCTGAGATCCGAAACATAAAAGTATTAATCCTTTGGAAAGGTGTAATGGAATACAGATAAGAGGCAAGGAACTGCGGATGCTGGAATTTTAAGCAAGAAACAAAGTGCTGGAGGAACTCGGTGGTCAGGCAGCATCTGTGGGGGGATTGACCAGGCATTTCAGGTTGGGACTCTTCTTCAGACTCACAAGCTAGTTCAGCTTAGTTTAGTTTATTGTCACGTGTAGTGAAGTACAGTGAAAAAAGAGGGAACCATCTCATTGTTACTGCACCCTTTGCCAACATATACTAGAGACATGGAAACATAGAAAATATGTGCAGGAGGAGGCCATTTGGGCCTTCAAGCCTGTACCACCATTCATTGTGATCATGGCTGATCATCCCCAATCAATAACCCGTGCCTGCCTTCTCCCCATATCCCTTGATTCTACCAGCCCGTAGAGCTCTATCTAACTCTCTCTTAAATCCATCCAGTGATTTGGCCTCCACTGCCCTCTGTAGCAGGGAATTCACCAAATTCACAACTCTCTGGGCAAAAAAAGTTTTTCTCAACTCAGTCCTAAATGGCCTCCCCTTTATTCTAATACTGTGGCCCCTGGTTCTGAACACGCCTAACATTCGGAACATTTTTCCTACATCTAGCTTGTCCAGTCCTTTTATAATTTTATATGTTTCTATAAGCAGCCCTCTCATCGTTCTAAACTCCAGTGAATGCAAGCCTAGTCTTATCAATCTTTCCTCATATGACAGTCCCGCCATCCCAGGGATCAATCTCGTGAACCTATGGTGTACTGCCTCAATCACAAGGATGTCCTTCCTCAAATTAGGAGAAAAAAATTGTACACAATACTCCAGATGTGGTCTTGCCAGAGCCCTAAACAACTGCAGAAGAACCTCTTTACTCCTATACTGAAATCCTCTTGTTATGAAGGTCAACATTCCATTAGCTTTCTTCACTGCCTGTACCTGCAGGTGCTGTACGTGCACGCCAACTTTCAGTGACCGGTGTACAAGGACACCCCGGTCTCGCTGTACCTCCCCCTTACCTAACCTAACCCCATTGAGATAATAATCTGCCCCCTTGATTTTGCCACCAAAGTGGATAACCTCACATTTATCTATATTATACTGCATCTGCCACAAATCTGCCCACTCACTCAACCTGTCCAGGTCACCCTGCAACCTCCTAACATCATCTTCACAGTTCACACTGCCACCCAGCTTTGTGTCATCCACAAACTTGCTAGTGTTGCTCCTAATTCCCTCTTCCCAATCATTAATATATATGGTAAACAGTTGCGGCCCCAACACCGAGCCTTGCGGCACTCCCCTCGCCACGGCCTGACATTCTCAAAAGGACTTGTTCACTCCCACTCTTTGCTTCCTGTCTGCCAACCAATTTTCTAACCATATCAACACCCTACCCCCAATACCATGTGCTCTAATTTTAGTAACCAATTTCCCGTGCATGAACTTATCAAAGTGTTTCTGAAAGTCTAGATACACTACATCCACTGGCTCCCCTTCATCCATTTTACTTGTCACATCCTCAAAAAATTCCAGAAGATTAGTCAAGCATGATTTCCCTTTCATAAATCCATGCTGACTTGGACTAATCCTTTTACTGCTATCCAAATGCCCCATTATTAACTCTTTAATAATTGACTCCAGCATCTTTCCCACCACCGATGTCAGGCTAACTGGTCTGTAATTCTCCGTTTTCTCCGTTTCCTCTCCATTCTTGAAAAGTGGGATATCATTAGCTATCCTCCAATCCACAGGAACTGATCCTGAATCTATTGAACATTGGAAAATGATGACCAATGCATCCACTGTTTCTAGAGCCACCTCCCTGAGGACCCTGAGATGCAGACCATCAGGCCCAGGGGATTTATCATCCTTCAGTCCCATTAGACAATCCAATACTATTTCTCGGCTAATGAAAATTTCTTTCAGTTCCTCTATCCCCTTAGATCCTCTGTCTTCCATTAAATCTGGGAGATTGTTTGTGTCTTCCTTAGCGAAGACAGATCCGAAGTACCTGTTCAACTCTTCTGCCATTTCCTTGTTCCTCATAATAATTGCACGCGTGTCTGCCTTCAAGGGGCCCACATTTGACTTTGCTACTCTTTTTCCTTAACATATCTTTAGAAGATTTTACTGTCCTTCTTTATATTCCTGGCCAGCTTCCCCTCGTACTTCATCTTTTCAGCCCGTATTGCCCGTATTGCCTCCTTCTCTTGTCCTATGAAAGTTTCCCAATCCTTTGGCTACCGGCTACTCTTTGCTGTGTTATACATCTTTTCTTTTAGTTTTATTCTATCCCTAACTTCTCTTGTCAGCCACAGATGCCTACTACTACTCTTAGAATCTTTCTTCCTTTTTGGAATGAAATGATCCTGCGTCTTCTGGATTATGCCCAGAAATTCCTGCCATTGCTGTTCCACCGTCACTCCTGCTCGGATCCCTCTCCAGTCTACCTTGGCCAGCTCCTCCCTCATGCCTTCATAGTCCCCTTTGTTCAACTGCATCACTGACACTTCTGATTTAACCTTCTCCTTCTCAAATTGCAGATTAAAACTAATCATATTATGATCACTACCTCCAAGCAGTTCCTTTACCTCCAGATCTCTTATAAAATCTGGTTCATTAGACAACACTAAATCCAGAATTGCCTTTTCTCTGGTCGGCTCCATTACAAGCTGCTCTAAGAATCCATCTTTGAGGCAATCTACAAACTCCCTTTCTTGGGGTCCTGAACCAACCTGATTTTCCCAGTCTACCTGCATATCGAAATCCCCCATCACCACAGTGGCATTACCTTTGTTACATGCCAGTTTTAACTCCTGCTGCAACTTACACCCTACATCCAGGGTACTATTTGGGGGTCTGTAGATAACACCAATTAGTGTCTTCTTGCCTTTACAATTCCTCAACTCAATCCACAGTGACTCTACCTCATCAGCCCCAATGTCTTTCCTCGCAAGGGACTGAATTCCATCCCGCACTAGCAGAGCTACCCCCCCCCCCTCCTCTGCCCACCTGCCCGTCCTTTCTATAGGATATATAAGCCTGAATATTAAGTTCCCAGACGCGATCCACCTGCAGCCACGTCTCTGTAATCCCCACAATGTCATATCTACCAACCTCTATCTGAGCCTCAAGCTCATCTACTTTACTTCTTATACTTCGCGCATTCAAATACAATACTTTTAATTCGGAACGCATCTCACCTTTCACATCGATCCCTATTACACTTGGCCATACTCTCCTATCCCTTTGTGAGCTTTCTTTCCCGATAATTCTGGGGTCATTAACAATCCCTTTACTCCCTTTCCCTTTAACTCCCTCCTCGACTATCCCATTTAACACCCCCCCCCCCTCCAGTTTAAAACCACCCATATAGCAGTGGCAAACCTGCCTGCCAGAATGCCGGTCCCCCATCTGTTAAGGTGCAATCCGTCCCTTTTGTACAGTTACCCCTTACTCCAAAACAGATCCCAGTGGTCTAAGAGTTCAAATCCCTGCCCCGTGCACCAGTTCCTCAGCCACACATTCAGGTCCCGTATCTCCCTGTTCCTGCTCTCGCCAGCACGAGGAACTGGAAGCAAACCGGAGATAACCACCCTGGAGGTCCTGCTTTTCAGCATTTTTCCGAGCTCTCTAAAGTCACGCTGCAGAATATTCATCCCCTTCTTTTCGACATCGTTTGTGCCGACATGCACTACCACTTCCGGATGTTCACCTTCGCCCTTGAGGATTTTCTGCACTCTGTCCGTGACATCCTGGATCCTGGCACCAGGGAGGCAGCACACCATCCTCGAATCCCGTCTGTTGCCGCAGAAACCCCTGTCCGTACCTCTGGTCTCCAACTACCACGGCGTTGCCTGACGTCGGCCTCTTTGGTTTTGGCTCAACAGCACTTTTTGCTTCGCAAGCCTGTCCGCCGCTCAGTGTGTTAACGTCTTTTGTCCCTTCTAACTGGGTGAACCTGTTCTCAAGAGGAACAACACCCGGGGACCTTTGCTGTACTAGGACCTTTATGTATTAGGAATTATTTTTGGAGGGTTTAAAAGCGCTTCTAATTAGTTCAATTAGCACCTCCTTCCGGGTGAGGTGTGAGAGAAATATAGAAACATAGAAATATAGATGTAGGTGCAGGAGTAGGTGTAGGCCCATTGAGCCAGCACCGCCATTCAATATGATCATGGCGGATCATCCAGAATCAGTAACCTGTTTGGGGTGGGAGATTGCAACCTTCACGTGGTCCACCCTGTTTCAACAAATGCAATCAACCTGGCGTGCACAATCAAATATGATCAAATAGAACAAATTGTCCTCCAACTTTAGGCTGTGCACGCCATATGCAAGAAGAAGAAGTACCCTGTTTCTGCTTTTTTCCCCCTATTCCTTGATTCGGTTGGGCCTAAGAGCTATATCTAGCTCTAACTTGAAAACATCTTGGTACTATTGATTGTGTTTCTGTTACTGAAACCCAGCACTGATGCTCATTCTACATGATTTGCAGTACAAGCTCTGTGAAAATGTGGCGCTTTCATTGTCTGTGTGCAGTGGCCACTCACCTTCACCGATCACTGTATCTGTCAGATTCCTCTGTATTAAGTCATTACCATTGAGTGGCATAAAAAGCATCATGAGATGTCCACTAAAGATTGCTGACACAAAACCCATTGAGCTAAGCACTCTTCCATACTGTTGCTGATTCTGCCAGTTTCCAAAATCTTCCGCTGCGCTGGCTTTTTGAAGGCTGCACTCTGATTTTACATCAATTTAATACCCATCACTTGAATGTTCTTGCACTATAAGCTGATCCAGTAAATAACTGTTTTGCCCATCCCAGGATGTAGCTCGTTGTAATGTATAAAAATGGTACAATTCACCATGTGGCATTTTTAATCTATAAATTATTGTCATAAAATTCGATCATCTGCACTTGCTTCTTCTCGATATTTTCCCAAAGTAATTTGCTCTCTTCACTTTAATTCTGAAAATTGTATATTTAAACTTCAATGACACACTTCTTTCAGTGAAATACAATGAAATAATGCATCAGTTATTTAACCTAAACTCCAGAGAAATTCCTGTAATAACCTTTTAATACATTCTGTGATTATTTTGAATTGTGACCCTTTTATGTTTAATATCTCTGTTTTGCTGTAATTAACACAAAAATGAAGAACACGCACATCTGTGCATGTATTTTGGGTATTAATATAACGACGTGGTATATAATCGTATCCAGGACTGAGACACAATTGAACTTTAGCATTTTCCAAAATAGCTTAATCAAAGGAAAGAAAAATGTTTATGAAAACGTTAAACATTTTGGTTTATTGCTTTTTAAGAAAATCTGAAACAGGTTAGTTAAAGGGCCTGTCCCACGATGCGAGTTCACCCAAGAGCTCTTGGAAATTTTCCACACTGTTGAAAAAACATCACGAGTTTCCGCGTTTCCCGAGTATCTGCCGTTAGCATTACGAGCTACTACGAGACATCCACGAGATCCGACGTACCCGCTACGTACATTCTACGTACTTACCACAAGTTTGATTTTGTTTTTAAACTGGGGAGAGCTCATGGGTGAACTCGTATCGTGGGACAGGGTTTTAAGTCTTCTAGAACATTTCAAGTTGGAAAAAAATTGAGTATTTTCGTTCTTTTGTCTTGGTAACTATAAATGGACATGGGGCGGTAGAAATGGTGCAGCTGGTCGAGCTGCTGCCTCACATTACCAAAGACATGAGCTCGATCCTGACTACAAACGATCTGTGGAGTTTGCATGTTCTCCCTGTGAGTTACATGGATTTCCTCCGGGTTATTCGGTTTCCTTCCACATCCCAAAGACGTACAGGTTTGTAGGTTAATAAAAATTGCCCTGTATGTGTGAAGTGGATGGGAAAGTGAGATAACATAGAACTAATATGAATGGAGTATTAATGGTCAGTGTAGATTTGGTAGGCTGAAAATCCTTTGTCCACCCTGTATCTTTCAAAGAATTAAATCAATAAGAAAGAAACAATTTCTGATTATCTACAGAATGAGAAAGTAAGAGGACATTTCTAACCTGTCTCAAGTTATTTTAAGGGACCAATATTTAAACAGAATGTTTCAGTTTGTCCCGAACTTTCCTCTTTCCTTCTATCATTAAATTCACAAAAGAATGATACAGCTGATCTGTTTTAAGCATGTGCAAAATTTAGTCATTTTTCATTCAAATAATGTCATCTGTGAATCTACTAACAGCAATGAGAGCAATTTGCAAGATAGATTGGTGGGCAATGTGCCACTTTAAACTATGAAACAGCTGCGCCCTGGCATTTATTTTATATTCCACATAACTCTGGTAACAAATCAAATAAAACATTCTCACTTCATGCATCATCTACTGCCTTTTTCAACATTTATTCACGTGCATCTCCTTCCAACTTTGTGCTCCTGACTTATATGAGGTCATTTTTCAGAATCATGGTGTTTATCACCCCAATTTTCTCAGACAAAATCATGCGCGCTTTAATTATCTTGTTGTGTGGTGTCTTTCAGAAAAAAACTATTTAAATGTTCAGCTTTTATCTAAGTGATCAATTAATAACTGTGAGAGAATCTATGATTGCTTTATTCCACCCTTTGATTAGTAATTCCTTTTATTCTCTCATTCTCTCAGTCTGCTGTAATGTTTAATGAGAATACTCTTCTGCAATGCACCACTCATATCTCATATACTTTTCCTTTGGCTTGTTCTGTTCTGGCTTTAATCTTTCTCTGCCCATCCTTTCTTCTTTAATACATCCCGTCTTTTTCCATTTGACTCACTGCTCCTGCCTTTTAATCTGTGCAGCAGAGTGATAGCTCCTACATCAGAGCTAGATCTCTAGATAACCCATTTGAATCGCAAGGACAAAGGTCTGGGTTATAACCCAAATGACCCTGGAAATAAAACACCACTACATTATGATATAGTCTGAGATATGCCCCAATGAACGCACAGTTTAACATTTTAACTGTTAATAGAGTCATAGAGTCTTACAGCGTGGAAACACTGGCCATTCGGCCCAACTTTCCCACACTGGCCAACATGTCCCATCTCCCACCTGCCTGCATTTGTGCCACATCCCTCTAAATCTGTCCTATCAATTAATGTTTTGTTTCAGAACACCATTGACAAAGAAAAGAAAATGCCCTAATTAAATCCTTATTATTTGCAATAGTTAGACATCTGTATATCTATTATATGTATGGGTATATCTCTGTTGACTATGGTCCTTCAATTACATAAGAGCGGATTGACTGTATGCATCACAACCTGGTTCGGCAACTTGAATGCTCAGGATAAAAGGAGAATACAAAAAGTGGTGAACACTGTTCGGTCCATCACTGTACCTCGGTACATGTGACAATAAACTAAACTAAACTAAAAATGGAATGTCCAGGTTAGGGAAAAGCAGAGACTGACACGTTCTTGATTATCAAGGCTGTCAAAGGTTACGGGGAGAAGGTAAGAGAATGGGATTGAGAGGGAAAGATAGATCAGCCATGATTGAATTGTGGAGAAGATGTGATGGGTTGAATGGCCTGATGGTCCTATGACTTATGAATTTATGAACTTAAGAGCCACTTCCCAACAAACAGGCTATTGAAAACTATGAAACATAGAAACATAGAAAATAGGTGCAGGAGGAGGCCATTCGGCCCTTCGAGCCAGCACCGCCATTCATTGTGATCATGGCTGATCATCCCCAATCAATAACCCGTGCCTGCCTTCTCCCCATATCCCTTGACTCCACTAGCCCCTAGAGCTCTAACTCTCTCTTAAATCTATCCAGTGATTTGGCCTCCACTGCCCTCTATGGCAGGGAATTCCACAAATTCACAACTCTCTGGGTGAGAACGTTTTTTTCACCTCAGTCCTAAATGGCCTCCCCTTTATTCTAAGACTGTGGCGCAAATTGGATTGAGTTTCAACTAAACTTCAAAATTACAAACTGCCTGTGCTTTGGGCCTTTTTTTGTTTCTGCACAATATTGAAACAATTATTTCTTGAACTTATTTTGTTGTTTATTTATTTATTATATTATCAAATGAATACTGCATGTACAATCCAGTTGTGCTGTGGCTGCAAGTGAGAACTTCATTATTCTGTTCTGTTACATCCAAAAATTAAAAAAACAATTTTGACTAAGAGATTAGCAGGAGTAGGCCATTCAACCCCTCATATCTGATCCACCATTTAATAGGATAATTGTTGACCTTAAATCTCAGTGCCACTTTCTTGCATGAACCTCATATAAGTTGATTCCCATAAGATCTATATGTGTATCCAACTCTATCTTTAATATTTTCAATGACTGTGCATCCACATCCCCTTTAAGGAGTGAATCTGTGGTGTGAATTTGTGGAATGGTCTGGAACAGGAGATAAAACTTAGCACAAGCATAATTCAGTTTAAAAAGATGTACAAAAACACACGTTTAAAAGGATATTGGGATGAGGATAGGTGATTGTGAGTGGGATATTTGTTATACTGATTGTATTGGGAAGGGTGATTATAGAGTGATGGGTTGTAATAGAGTGATGGGTTGATGGATTGTAATAATGACTAAGATACTGTATAGTATATGAGGGTTTTTTCTTTTTCTTTCCTTTTGATTTTTTTTTTTTTGTATGGCTTTGTAAATATTTGATTAGTGTATAAATGTAAATAATTTGGTGTACATATAGTAGCTGGTGTACATATGGTGTACATATAGCTGCTAGATTTGTATAAGATAATTACAAGCAGTTGAATAAGGGGTGGGAATTAATAAGCTTTGGCTTCTTCCTGCTCCTTTTCGGACACATACGATTTCATTTATTTATAGACATTGTTTATGACACTTTATAAATATTCTTGTTTTGTTTTTTTGTAGGCTGTTTCACACTTGCTTTTTATTCCTTTATTCTGTTCGAAATAAATAATTTTTTAAATAAATAAATAAATAAATCCCAAAGATGCATCATTCTCCGAAGGATGAAATACTTAATGAAATAAGTGAATTAATGGCTGTCCCTTAATTTGATAGTTTGATTCCTTGCTCAGGACCTCAGACTGGGGCAGAGGTTCACCTTCCAACAGGACAACGACCCTAAGCACACAGCCAAGACAACGCAGGATCTGCAGCGAAGAATGGGAGAAATTACCCGAATACAGGTGTGCCAAGCATGTAGCGTCATATCCAAAAAGACTTGAGGCAGTAATTGCTGCCAAAGGTGCCTCAACAAGTAATTAAGTTAGTAAGTAAGTAAGTAAGTTTTTTTTACCAAGTATTTGCTATATTTAAGAGGGAGTTAGATGTGGCCCTTGTGGCTAAAGGGATCAGGGGGTATGGAGAGAAGGCAGGTACAGGATACTGAGTTGGATGATCAGCCATGATCATATTGAATGGCGGTGCAGGCTCGAAGGGCCGAATGGCCTACCCTGCACCTATTTTCTATGTTTTCTATGTTTCTAAGTATTCACATACAAGGAATTTGCCTTGGTGCTCTGCCCGCAAGTAACAACATGACCTACAGTGACAGTTACGAATGACTCAGAAAACACTAAACGTTAATAATAATAACACATTAATGATAAAACACCATTGATCAAGCATATGAACCAACAAAATACCAGATCAAAGGGAGGCTACAGATTTTTGGCTGTTGTGTTCGTCAACTACTCGTGGATAAAAACTGTTTTTATGTCTGGCTGTGGCAGGTTTGACAATCTGGAGTCGCCTTCCAGAGGGAAGTGATTCAAAGAGTTTGTGGCCAGGGTGAGAGCGCTCAGAGATGATCTTGCCTGCTCGTTTCCTGGCCCTTGCAGTGTACAGTTCTTCAATGGAGGGAAGGTTGCAGCCAATAACCTTCTCTGCTAATCGGACGATTCGCTGCAGCCTCCAGGTGTCGTGCTTGGTGGCTGAGCCAAACCAGACCATGATGGAGAAGGTGAGGACAGACTCTACGATTGCCGTGTAGAATTGGACCATCATTGCCTGTGGCAGATTGTGCTTCCTCAGCTACCGCAGGAAGTACATCCTCTGTTGTGCCTTTTTGACTGTGGAGTCGATGGTAGTCCTCCACTTAAGGTCCTTGGATATGATGGTTCCCAGGAACTTAAAATACAATAGATAATAGACAATAGGTGCAGGGGTAGGCCATTCGGCCCTTCGAGCCAGCACCGCCATTCAATGTGATCACGGCTAATCATTCCCAATCAGTATCCCATTCCTGCCTTCTCCCCATATCCCCTGACTCCGCTATTTTTAAGAGCCCTATCTAGCTCTCTACTGAAAGCATCCAGAGAACCTGCCTCCACCGCCCTCTGAGGCAGAGAATTCCACAGACTCACTACTCTCTGTGAGAAAAAGTGTTTCCTCGTCACAGGTGTGAGTGTGATGTTGTGTGACTCCACAGATGTGACTGTGGTGTTGATGATGGTGAGTGGGGTGAGGGGAGGGCGAGCTCTCCTAATGTCTACCATCAATTCCACTGTATTAAGAGCATTGAGCTCTAGGTTGTTGCGATGGCACCAGGATGCCAGCTGTGACACTTCCTGTCTGTAGGCAGATTTCTCCCCATCCTGGATCAGCCAATCAGGGTTGTGTCATCCACAAACTTGAGAAGCTTGACAGAGGTGTCTGTGGAGGTGCAGTCGTTGGTGTAGAGAGAGTAGAGGAGAGGAGAGAGTACGTAACCTTGTGGTGCTCCTATGCTGAGCATTTGAGGGATCGAGATGTGCTTTCCGAGCCGCACATGCTGCTTCCTGTCTGTCAGGAAGCTGGTGATCCACCGACAGAGGGGTTCAGGCACAGTCAACTCGGAAAGTACTGAATACTTATGTAAATGTAATATTTCAGTTATTTCTTTTTAATTATTTTGCAAAAATTTCTAAACACCTGTCTTCACTTTCTTATTATTGGGTATTGTGTGTATATTGATGATTAAAAAAATAATTTAACCCATTTTAGAATAAGGATGTAACGTAACAAGATGTGGAAAAGGTGAAGGGGTCTGAATATTTTCTGAATGAACTGCATGCACCATGTCAAGATCAACTTTTCTTACAGAAATAGCTCATCCATTGTAATTATTCTCATTTTGCCTAATAGACAAAACCCTTTTGACAGAGAACTTTAATTGACTAATTTATTCAATTAGGTTGTTCAAGTTAGCAGTCTATACAGAACAAATATGGCTTGCAGCTCAAGATATTAAGTACTTGATTTATAAGTCATGTGCTCAAATCCAGATCACTTTCAATAAATCAAATACTTTTATCAGTTGAGTGACCTTTCACAGTTCTTTAGAAGAAATGCTACAGAGAAGTGGAAAATATTCATCTGTGGACCGTGAAGATGATACAAGAGTTTCAATTTCATAGGTGACTAGAATAAGTGGGACCCATTGGGTCCCATTCTCACATGGAAGAGCTGGTCCCTCAACGCAGTTTTCCACCTCTCCACCAATTCCAATATTGGTGGCTAGTGCGGGAGGGGGGGGGGGCTTTCTGGAACGTTAATATGGGTGTTGTGGGCCAAAGGGACTGGTTTCCAGAGGGCTAGTGTGGACATTGTGGACCGAATGGATTCTTGGTCACAGTTCAGGCACTCACAGGCTGATGGACTCACAGTTCAGTCAGTCATGGCTGGTGGACTCAGTTCAGTCAGTCACGGTGGGTGGACTCACAGTTCACTCACTCACGGCTGGTGGGCTTGCAATTCACTCACTCACACCCTCCATCACACACACACACACCCTCCATCTCACACACACACCCCATCTCACACACACCCTCCATCACACACACACACACGCACACGCACACGCACACACACACACACGCACGCACGCACGCACGCACGCACGCACACACACACACACACACACACACACACACACACACACATACACACACACACACACACACACACACACACACACACACACACACTCCCTCCATCTCACACACACACACACACACTCTCACACACACCCCCATCTCTCTCACACATATGCACACCCTCCATCTCTCACACACATACCCTCCATCTCACACACACGCACATACACCCTCCATCTCACACACACTCACACCCACACACGCACACTCACCCTCCATCTCTCTCACACACACACCCTCCATCACACACACACGCACCCTCCATGACACACACACTCACACACACACCCTCCATCTCACACACACACCCTCCATATCTTACACACACACACACCCTCCATCACACACACACTCACACCCCCCACACAAACACACCCTCCAACACACACACACACACACACACACACACACACACACACACACACACACACACACACACACACACACACACACACACACACACACACACACACACACACACACACACACATAGAAACATAGAAACATAGAAAATAGGTGCAGGAGTAGGCCATTCGGCCCTGCGAGCCTGCACCGCCATTCAATATGATCATGGCTGATCATCCAACTCAGTACCCGTACCTGCCTTCTCTCCATACCCCCTGATCCCTTTAGCCGCAAGGGCCACATCTAACTCCCTCTTAAATATAGCCAATGAACTGGCCTCAACTACCTTCTGTGGCCGAGAGTTCCAGAGATTCACCACTCTCTGTGTGAAAAATGTTTTTCTCATCTCGGTCCTAAAGGATTTCCCCTCTATCCTTAAGCTGTGACCCCTTGTCCTGGACTTCCCCAACATCGGGAACAATCATCCTGCATCTAGCCTGTCCAACCCCTTAAGAATTACTATAAGATCCCCCCTCAATCTCCTAAATTCTAGCGAGTACAAGCCGAGTCTATCCCTCCATCTCACCCTCCATCTCTCTCGCACACACACACACCCTCCATCACACACACTCACTCACACCCACACACTTACACACACACACACACACTCCATCACACACACACTCACACCCACACACACACACATCCTCCATCTCACACACACACTTTCACACACACACACCCTCTATCACACACACTCACACACCCCCCATGCACACACCCTCCATCACACACTCACACCCGCACACACACCCTCCATCACACACACACTCACACTCACACACACCCTCCATCACACACACACTCCATCACACACACACTCACACTGACACATACCCTCCATCGCACACAGACACACACACTCACACACACACCCTCCATCACACACACACACTCACCCTCACACCCTCCATCACACACACACACTCACACACTCACACCCACACACGCACACACACACCCTCCATCACACACACACATTCACACCCTCCAACTATCACACACACACACCTTCCATCTCATACACATCCTCCATCACACACACACACACACACACACACACACACACACACCCGCCACCACACACACACACACACACACACACACACACACACACACACACGCACGCACGCACGCACACACACACACATATGCACGCACGCACACACACACACACACACACACACACACACACACACACACACACACACACACACACACACACACACACACACACACACACACACACAGATCCTCCATCTCTCACACATACACACACACACCCTCCATCACACACATACACCCTCCATCACACACACACACCCTCCATCACACACACACACGCAGTTCAGTCAGTCACGGTGGGTGGACTCACAGTTCACTCACTCACGGCTGGTGGGCTTGCAATTCACTCACTCACACCCTCCATCACACACACACGCACCCTCCATCTCACACACACACTCACACCCACACACACCCACATCCTCCATCTCACACACACACTTTCACACACACACACCCTCCATCACACACACTCACACACCCCCCATGCACACACCCTCCATCACACACACACACACTCACACCCGCACACACACCCTCCATCACACACACACTCACACTCACACACACCCTCCATCACACACACACTCCATCACACACACACTCACACTGACACACACCCTCCATCGCACACAATCACACACACTCACACACACACCCTCCATCACACACACACACTCACCCTCACACCCTCCATCACACACACACACGCACACACGCACACCCACACACGCACACACACACCCTCCAGCACACACACACAGGCACACCCGCCAACGAGCACACACACACACACACACACACCGGCCAGCGCAGACACAGCCGCCAGCACAGACACACACCACACACACACACACACACACACACACACCACACACACAACACACACACACACACACACACACACACACACACACACACACACACACACACACACACACGCACGCACGCACACACACACACATATGCACGCACGCACACACACAGACACACACACACACACACACACACACACACACACACACACACACACACACACACAGATCCTCCATCTCTCACACATACACACACACACCCTCCATCACACACACACACTCAGTTCAGTCAGTCACGGTGGGTGGACTCACAGTTCACTCACTCACTCACGGCTGGTGGGCTTGCAATTCACTCACTCACACCCTCCATCACACACACACACACCCTACATCTCACACACACACTCCATCTCACACACACCCTCCATCTCACTCACACACACACACACACACACACACACACACACACACACACACACACACACACACACACACACACACACACACACACACACACACACACACACACACACACACACACACACACAGATCCTCCATCTCACACATACACACACACACCCTCCATCACACACATACACCCTCCATCACACACACACACCCTCCATCACACACACACACTCAGTTCAGTCAGTCACGGTGGGTGGACTCACAGTTCACTCACTCACGGCTGGTGGGCTTGCAATTCACTCACTCACACCCTCCATCACACACACACACACACCCTCCATCTCACACACACACTCCATCTCACACACACCCTCCATCTCACTCACACACACACACACACACACACACACACACACACACACACACACACACACACACACACACACACACACACACACACACACACACACACACACACACACACACACACACACACACACACACACACACACACACACACACACACACACACACAGAAACAACCGGGACATATGTATATGACAGTAAAACCCTCTGGAATCTACTCACGTCATACTTCTGGACTGAGCGGGACTTCTGGAATGAGCGCGACTTCTCGACTGAGCGCGACTTCCGGAGTAAGCGTGTTAATTCTGGCCAAATTGGAGCAGCCAGGACATTAAAATCGAGTAAAGGCTTGTGTGCTGCTATGCCATTTTGGTCAAGTTAAATGTGCCTTTTGCAGAACTGGGACAAATTGCTGAATGGTGCCAGTTTATCTGTGGCCCAGATAAGAGCTGCAGGGAAAGAATGGGACATCTGCAGATTCTTAAAATTAGGTGCAAATTGCATGGAACTGATTGGGCCACAGCAAACAAGACATACATATTGTAAACTAGACTGTGGGATCCGTTGTTCCCCAATATAATATATTCCACCTCTCCAACAATTCCAATATTGGGCTGGTGGGCCAAATTGATTCTTGGGCTGGCAGCTTTGTCACTCAGGGCTTGTGGGCTGGCAGTTCAGTCACTCAGGGCTGGTGGGCTGGCAGCTCAGTCACTCAGGCTGGTACACTGGCAGCTCAGTCACTCAGGACTGGTGGGCTGGCAGCTCAGTCACTCTGGGCTGGTGGGCTGGCAGATCAGTCACTCAGGGCTGGTGGGCTGGCAGTTCACTCACGGCTATTTCTTGAAATTCCATTTCAAGCAGAGTGCAGGCCACCAAATTCAATTTCCTAGCATTTCAAGCAGAGTGCAGGCCACCATATTCAATTTAATCGCATTTTAAGCAGGGTAGATGCCACCACATCCAATTTCATGGCATTTCAAGCAAGGTGCAGGCCACCATATTCAATTTCATAACATTGCAAGCAGAGTGCAGGCCACCACATTCAATTTTATAACATTTCAAGCAGAGTGCAGGCCACAACATTCCATTTCATAGCATTTCAAGCAGAGTGCAGCCACCACATTCAATTTAATAGCAGTTCAGAGTGCAGACTGCCACATTCAATTTCATAGCATTTCAAGCAGAGTGCAGACCACCAAATTGCCAAACAACCCATTGCATTGTCATTAAGGGCAACCAAATCATTTATTGCAAGTACATTGCAGACTCACAGTTCAGTAGATTCACAGCTTAGAATCATAGTTGTGGACTCCCTCACGATCTTCCAGAGTGACTAACTCACGTCCAGGCATCCGGGGTGTTATTATCCTGAGCACCCCTTCCCCCCCCCCCCCCCCCCTCCCCCCACAGAAGGGGTGTTACCTTCATCGTGGTGATTGACAGGCAAGAGGACCAATCAGCTGATCTTCAGTTTTCAACACATAATTTTTTTATTTTTCGTCGATCGCAAAAATCATCGGGTCTGCCTCAGCAGAGGAGGATTGTGAGTAAGATGGCCAAAAATCATAATGATATATGGTAGCGTTTTCTTTCTAAAATCAATATACAGAGCAGACAGGAAGTGGTCAAGATGAGACTTTTAGATATATAGATAATGTTGCAAAGATTTACTTTACTAGATGTTGATTGGGTTAAGTGTTGATCCTTGTCTGGGTTTATTGATTATCAAGGAACATGTTGCATTATTCATCTCTGTTAACTTCCATCTAATAGCTTTGTCAGAAAAATTGTATTAGTTACTGTATTATTGGGTTAGGGAACTGTCTATCATGTACTGTGTTAATCAATATTTGTTATTGGACTGTATAGAGACCACCCCCATGTGGTTCGGCTCCTCAAGGTTCAGGGACCTATAAAGGTAGCTGTCAATCTTCCAGTAGAACGCTTGGGACTGCGTGATCTATTGGAGTGTCTCTGCTTGCACGAGGCTAGAAGGGCTTGGCCAAGCAAATACGAGGATCGAACCCAAGGTGGTTAAATATTGTATAGGGGAACTAGTTGTGTTATCCAAAATAAAGTTTTGCTGTCCAAGTGCTTGATTCAGTATTTTTTTGACTGAAACTAGACTAGGGGGGAGCTTAGAATGAGCAATTTACATTAGGGCTCATCCGGGATCTCAACCGACCCCCAAACACAAGTTTGCGATTAAGGGTGTTGAGCTGTCTCGCTCGTGTGTGCAGACATCGGTGCCACGGTACGATGTTTGCATTGATTTTCGGCGCTTCGCTATTCGGAGCAGATCGATCATTCGCGGGTTTGGGAAAGGGTCCCAATGAGATCTTAGAACAGAGGCTAGGAAGCACGGGGGGGGGGGGGGGGTGACAGCACTCCTTTGGGTTAGGGTCCCATAAAACCAGTGTGGGGTTAGAGGCCCTGCTGGGGTTGGGTTAGAGGCCCTTTCCTGGGTAGAGGCCCGAAATTTGGTCATAGTTGGCAGACTGCAGCTGCTGTCGAAAACCATAAAGTCAGACTTGGGTTCACATCCCTACCCTGGTTTGATATCCAATTGGCGGGATAATGAAACCAAGTCTGGTTTATGTGCTAAGCAGTGAAGCACTTGACTTGGTGTTGCTGGGAGCGCTGATTGGAAAGGTGCTTTATTAAACTTGGCATTGACTGCCAACGTGAAGAGGCTACGCGCTGACACCTGGTGCCAAGCAGGTGAGAAGGAAATCCTTTGGAGCAGGTAAAACCAAGGTTGTTTAGAGGCCACGCCTGTGTGATGATATCCAAATCCCTCCCTGGTGTGACGGACGAGGAATCTAGTAAAGGTTCTGGGCTCGGTGGCTAGAGTATAGATTTCCTGGGAATAATCTAGTCCATTCGAGATTTCATTGGGTAAATAAATTGATTTAGAGAGCCTGGGTATGTTGAGTGATACCACCAAAACTGATTGAACAGAGCGACCTTAAATATGCAGAGTCAAAGACCTACCTACTGAATTTCACATTGAAGTTCTGCCCGTACGGTAGAATTTGAATTCTGTGTATATAGAACTTCGTTGTTTGTGCGTGTTTGAGATCGATTCGGAATAGCGGCTGTTCAACAGTGAATAGTAACTCTCTGATCGATTGTTGATTAGTACCTGATAGCAAAAAGTAACTGAGAGATGGGAATCTGGTTTACTTGGTGAAAAGTATCCGGATGTGAGAGGTACACCTAATTCTGAGAACTTAGAGTGGAGGGATAGAGGTCCCCCAATAGAAGTCCAGTCTTAGCAGGAGGAAAGTAACATTTAGGAGGAAAAGTAGTCATTTAAGAAGTAGTATCGTGTTTTTGTTTTTGTTTTTTTTTTAATATATAATTTATGATGCTTTTATAAGTGATATACTAAGATTTTATATGTATTTTATGATTATTTTTAATATACAATGCATTTTTATTTAATGTTGCCCCTTGTCTGGACCTCGAGTCCGTAATAAATTTTATTATTATTATTATTATTATTATTATTATTATTATTATTATTATTATTATTATTATTATTATTATTATTATTATTATTATTATTATTATTATTATTATTATTATTAATCGTACCCCTCAGCAAAATGTACCCTAGGAAAGGGAAAATCTTCATTATCGGAGGGAGAGGATCACTGATTTATAACAGCACGACGCAGCATTGAGATCGAGTGTTTCTGATTTGTGCACTAGCATGTTAAATTATTATTGTCAAATACCAGCATTGTCTTTTTTAGGGTCTTTATCGGATCCGAACTATAAATATTTGTGAATGTAAAAAAATTTAGGGTGTGTTAATATCGCGGACCGCTACTTGTATTGTCTGTGTGAGTGCTTAAGGATTTTGGGTGTTAGATAATTGAGGTAAATGTGCATTTGAATTGAATATATAGTATTTGTTTAGATCGGGATTGTTAATATTGTTAGAATCGATTCGTGGTGGTTAGATCAGGCTTCATTTTCTTTCGATCACTGTGTCAGGGTAGGACTCATTCCGTTGACTTAGTACGCCACGAGGAGGATTTATTATAGTGTGTGATTCATTGTCATAATAAATGGATGCTTATAATTTATATTGGGATGTGTCTTGGTCTACTTGTATTCGTGGGATTAGTTTCTTGTTTGATTATAGTTTTACATGCGTGGTTTGGGTTTCTTTGACTTTGTGAACTTAAAGTGTTCTGAGTGGGAGAGATTGCTGCTAAGATTTAAATATTAAGAGATTTAGTTTGGAAGACCGGAGATTAATTGTTTACAGGCTAAAAGTTGAATGAGGTGATTGTGATCGAGCTGATAAGAACGTTGAGAGCACGATTGAATAGAACGATTGAGTGGAGTGATTGACTAGCGATTGGGAAAGATTGAATGTACAATTGAATGAATACGTTTATTGTCATTGCACAATACTGTGCAACGAAATTCCATTGCATCTCCTCCGGTTAAAAAATACAAACACGACAACCATTGACACATATGTACACTTATTAGTAAAAATAATAAATAAGTATTTTAAAAGAATTTTATAAGAATGTTGCATTTCTTGGAATTACATTTTGCTTCCCCATGTTCTCTGTTGGAATTAAGTTATTTTATCGCACATGGGTAGAAACTATTTTTTAGTCTACCGGTAGACTAGATTTTTTAGCGAGCCGGTATTGTGTGAGAAGGTATGAATCTGCCAGAAGTCAGTCATTGTGTGGGAGTGATTTCAGTGGCCTTGGAGTCTGAAAGAAAGGAGCAAAATTGTTGGGGAAATTAAATGAAGTTTTAGGGAACAAAAATTAGCCGATAGGTGGGCTAATGTCTGTAGTAGGAATAACCTACATAGAGACAATTATTTGGCAATATGGGAACAGTGAAGAAGGGAACAAGCTTATTGAACTATGGAAAATGTTCTTTACAGAAAGGAAAGTAAGTAGAGAAGTTGTTCTGCTTTCTGCCTTGAGAAAGGCAGCATTAAAGTTAGGGATTAGAATGAAAGAAGAGAGAACTGATCCTTCTCTAGGTATTTTGGGATAGAGAGAGAAAGATAGTGGAAGTCAGCAGCAGGAGCAGGAGAGAGCATCAATTTTTAAAGGAGAAATTACTACGATGGCTCTAAAAGGGGAGGTGCCGACTAAAATTAAACTCATCAAATTTAGTAAGAGTGCAGCGGTTAGCATAGATCTGGAAAGGATGGGCAGACTTTTTTGTAACATATTCACAGCATTCCTCTCAGGCCTCTCATGTTCTTAGTTCTGAAACCCCTTGCGCAGTTCTCGAACAGGGTGCTCAGGTGGAGTCAGTGGTATCTTCGACTCCACCCACTAAATTCAAATCCAAAGTAGGGAAATCGGGAGAGGACTCTCTAGCTCAGACGATTGCTTCACCAGCAGGGTATAGTGTGGGGGATCAGGGAGCTAGAAAGAAGGTTCCTCACAAGTGGGTGCCAACATTTTTTGGGAAACCAAGTGGGGAAGTAAAGGGATCCTTCCTAAAGTATAGAGATTCCAGTAGCAGAAAGAGTAATTTCTCTGAGGGTGAGACAGCAGGGAGATATGAAATAGCTGATCCTGCTATTGCTAAAATTATAAGATCAGAACTAATCCCCGACATTATGGATATGTTGCGGATTCCCCGTAGGCAATTCCCTAGTAGGAAGCTGCCTACTCTGAATTATATCCCGCAGAAGGTGCAAATTATCCCCGGGCTATAAATGTCCATGTTCCAATGCAACTTGGTTCAAAGGCAGCTAAATCCTTCCAGGGACCCGTACTAAGAATCCAGAAATGGGAAGTAACATTGAAGGAGGAGGAGGAGGAATTGAAAGCATGGATCCCTCCTGGCGACATTAGAGACATGCCAATCCGAGAACTGACTTTCCCTCAGTTTGGTTGGAGAGGCTAAAGACCTGTGAGACCTGATCAATGTTACATCTGGAGAATCAGGACATTGGAGCAGATCTTGCCCTGTGAGGGAACAAAGAGGAGGAATGGGTCAAAGAAGAGGGCCACTGGTTCTAAGAAGTCAGTGGATCCCTAGAGGTTATAGGGACACTTGGGACCCCGAAGATAGAGGAAGAGAACACTGGCCAGAGGATCAGGGGGCCGGGACATTCCAGCAGCCAAATCCATTGCGATAGCTCTGATCTGCCGGCTAGTACAAAGTAAAAAGATGAAATCTGAGGTTATCCTCATATGGCCCAAAAATAATAATAAATTATAAGAACAAGAAAGAACACCGCCCCTTCCGAATACCAGGAAGAGTTACAAAGAAGCTGATTGGCATTGAGAAACCTCATTAAAAGGAAGGACTACGAAAAGGGAAACATAGTAGCTGGTGTCAAAGAGAATAAGAACTGAAGGAAACTAAACTGGCACTAGGGAGAGAAGAAATGAACTTATTGCGCAGGAGGTAGGGAAAGGAGCGAACTTGTTACAAAGTTGTTGTGCCTCCAGAACAGTATTAACCTACAACACACTACTATCGGGGAGTGAGGTAAAGGGTATGTGGATCATTAAGAACGGGCGGAAGACACAGCTCAGGTAGGATATATAGTTATTATCTCCATCCAGGTAGCTCCCCAGAGACAAAGACTGACAACAAAGAAGAAGTGTCCGGCGCGACTCTTGTCAGCAGCGGCCTCTGCAGTCCGTCTGGGTTTTTATTAATTTTTGTCTTGTTTTTATGTAGCTTTTGTTATTTTTTTGTTGGGGTATGTGTGTGGGGGGGTGGGGGTGGGGTGGGGGGGAAGGGGTAACTTTAAAATCTTTCCCCTGCACGGGAGACCCGACCTTTTCATTGTCGGGTCTACGTTGCCGTTGGGGCTGCAACGTGGAGCGGCCTCCAACAGGAATGACCTGGGGCTCCAGTTGTGGAGCTGCGGACTACTCACCGTCGCGGAGCTGGCCGAGTCCGAGCGGGTGGAGCTGTGGTGGACGCTGCTACCACCCGACCTCCGGAGTTTCGGTGGCTGCAACTGCGGGTCTGGCGGACGGCAACACCGGGAGCCCGCGGGTCCCTGGATGGGAGACCGATTTTCGGGGCTTCCGCTGCGGCGACTTCTCCCGCCTGAGTTGCGGGTTTGAAGAGCAGCTGGAGTGGGGACACTTACCATCGCCCCGCGCGGCTTGGAATGGCCGCGGGACTTTGCGAGCGCACGCCGGGGGCTCTAACACCAAGACCCGGTGCGCGACCTTGCATCACCCGGCGTGGCTTTAATGGCCGCGGGACAATCGCCATCGCCAGCCGGGGGCTTTGACTTTGACTCTGACATCAGGGGGGGAGGGAGAGATAAGTATTTTTGCCTTCCATCACAGCGATGTGATGGATGTTTGTGTAAACTGTGTTGTGTCTCGGTTCTTTTGTTTTGTAATGTATGGCTGCAGAAACGACATTTTGTTTGGACCTCAAGGGGTCCAAATGACAAATAAATTGTATTGTATTGTATAGAAATGATACTGTCCTGTCCCTTTAAGATACATCTGGGAGAGGACAACAATTAGAGAAGGTTGCTCCTCAGTATCCCTATTCCTTTGAAACTAACATCGAGGAAGAAGTACAAGATATCTCCCCTCGTGCCAAACTTTAATATCACCTAACTTTTGACACCAGTGAAGGAAAAAGGAAATAACACCATCCAACATTTTCAAAAAAGATACAGACAACCTCTGACAACTAATGGGGCAAGCTCCAATTTGAAGAATTAAATTAAAAAATTGAAAATGGTGGTTCGGGGGCAAGACACCTACTTTTCCACTAAATTATAGTCATTTGAAAGCAATTGATACCATTTTGAATTTGATCTCTAAATTATTTCGTGATAAATTGGAAGGACTTTAAAGTTTGAGCTTTGGAACTGACATGAGATCTGGCTTAGGAGTATTTAAAATTTGATTATAAACTTGGTATTTTTATTGTCTCATCCCCAGACAGGCAGCCAAAGTTGGGAAGGATTATTCAGAGAACATCACGGAAGGATGGAACTTGGGAATATCTGGAAAATGGAAGAGTTATTCAGGGAACATGAGCATTGGCATTGGAAATAGTAAGAAAGAGGAAATATGAATAGCAGGACTCTCCTTTGAGAGACCACAGTTAACATACTAAAAGAGTTATTCAGTGGTAAAAGGAAATTAGTTATGAGGAAGAACCCCTATGGACTGAGAGCCCATTCAATAGACTTAGGAGGAAGTACTGGAGGAAAAGTCTATTGAATTAGAAGTAATAAGAGAGTGGGTGTTGGTATCAGAGTCAAAGTATTTGACCGGTGGATCTAAATTTGTCTAACCCTTGATAGTAAATCGGCTTCTATTATCAAGGTGTAAAGAAATTGTCGCTAGATTTGGCATTCTTAATTGGCTTTATAATAAAATTTGCAACATATGGAACTTGATTAATTAAATTTGAACAATTGGGAGTTCTACAGGAATTAGATGGAATTGTGTTATCGACCACAAGCTGTGGAATGAGAAGGGTGAGATGGATCCTGGAATCAAAATATTAAATTGAAGGCTGAGACTGAATTTGGTTGAATTGAAACATTTTTCATGGTTTGCTTTAAATAAGAGTCACGCCTGTAGGGAAATCTGGACTGAATACAGCTGAAATTTATATGAGAAACCATCATCAGATATACATTAAAGAACATCGTGTGAATATGGAGAGGGCTGATTAGTGTTGATCCTAGGATAGGAAAGAGTATATTATAGAACGGAATAGTGATAGTGAAATTGAAAAGGGCTTGTGACTGACAGCAGGATTTATAGGTTATAGGTTTGACTGTGGAAAGGGATGGAAGAATGGCAACAACGCGGATGGAGGGAATTCGCGCCCAAGAAAACTCAGGAGGTGAAGACACATCAGACGGAATTTGTGAACTTAGCCCACAGAAACTCGGGAAGCTTGATAAGATTCTGGGAAGAAACATCAGCGTCTTGTTGTTGTTAATAGATGGAGAATGTATAGTCACACATATGTATATCTGATTATCTGATTATCTGGTTATCATAAATGATGGTATATTATATATGATAAAAGGAAGGAATGTTAACTTGGTCAATTTGGAGCTGCCAGAACATTACAAATGAGTAAAGGCTTGTGTGCCTCTGGGCCATTTTGGTCGTTAAATGTGTCTTTTGGAGAACTGGGACAAGCTGCTGAATGGTGCCAGTTTGTCTGTGGCCCAGATAAGAGCTGCAGGTAAAGAGTGGGACATCTGCAGATTCTTACAATAAGGTGTAAATTGCATGGAAATGAATGGGTTACTGCAAACCAGACATACATATTGTAAATAATGTTGCAAAGATTTACTTTGCTAGATGGTGATTGGGTTAAGTGTTGAGCCTAGTCTGAGTTTCTTCAATATCGGCACATGTTGCATAATTCATCTCTGTTAACTTCCATGTAGAAATTTCATCAAATACATTGTATTAGTTATTATATTATTGGGTTAGGGAACTGTCTATCATATACTGTGTTAATCAATATTTGTTATTGGACTGTATAGAGACCACCCCCATGTGGTTTGGCCCCTCAAGGTTTGGGGACCTATTAAAGGTAGCTCCCACAAGGTTCGATGTCGATCTTCTGGAAGAACGCTTGGGACTGCGTGACCTTTTGGATTGTCCCTGCTTGCACGAGGCTAGAAGGGCTTGGCCAAGCAGATACAAGGATCAAACCCACGGTGGTTAGGTATTGTATAGGGAATTTGTGTTGTGTTATCCAAAATAAAGTTTAGTTGTGCAAGTGCTTGATTCAGTATTTTATTGACTAAAACTAGATTGGGGGGAGCTTAGAATGAACAATTTACAAGCACGACTTCCAGAATGAGCATGACCTCTGGACTCAGCATGGCGCAGACTCACAGTTCACTCAGCACGGAGTTGATTCACAGTTCTGGATTCAACTCTCAGTCACGGTCTTCTGGGCTGACTGACACACGCGTGGCCTCGAGGGCTTTATTCTCCTCATCCCCGGAAGGGGCGTTACCTTCATGGTTACAGACAGGGGAGAAGACTAATCTGCTGATCTCATGATTTTCTAAACCTTCATAACTTTTCTATTAGTTCACCGATCGGAACAAAATTGGGGTGCTTGGAGCAGAGGGGAATGGTGAGTATGATGGCGAAAAAATCATAGCGATATACGGTAGTGATTTTACGCAAATTTATTACAACTGGAAGTGGTCAAGATGAGAGTTGTAGTAAAAATATAGAAGTTTCGGGTCACCACCCTTTGTCAGACTTGAAAAAGGTTTGAGGAAGGGTCTTGACCCATAATGTCACCTATTCTTTGCCTCCCGAGATGTTGCCTGACCCGATGAGTTCTCCAGCATTTTGTGTCGATCTTCAGTGTAAACCAGCACCACAGCTCCATATTACATACACAGCTTCAATGTCCCTGTTTTTATGATTAGATATTCTTAGTGAACAAAACACACGCATTCCAAATGGCAATAATGGAATTTACATGTGATGAATATTTGCCTCCATGACAGTCAGAATTTCAGGAGGAAGATGAGATGGATTATATGTTCAGTACTTACAATACAATACAATACAATTTATTGTCATTTGAACCTCAAATGAAGTTCAAACGAAATTCGGTTTCTGCAGTCATACAACAAGAAAAGAACCAAGACACACACTAACACAATTTACATAAACATCCATCACAATGAATCTCCTCCTCACTGTGATGGAAGGCAAAGTCTTGTCTCTCCCCTGCTCTCCATTCTTCTCCCGATGTCAAAGCCCCCGGTGGGCGATGGCAAGGCCCGCGGACATTAAGGCCGCACCAGGCGATGTAGGCCCTGCCCTGGTCTCGATGTTGGAGCACCCGGCAGGTGCTGGCAAGCCCCGCGGTCGTTTAAGCTGCGCTGGGCGATGTAAGGCACCGCTCCGGGTCGCCTTCAACCCCACAATTCGGGCGGGAGATGTTGCCGTTGTGGGAGCTCAGAAAAGCAGTCTCCCATCAGTGACCCGCGAGCTCCCGATGCCACGGTCCACCGGACCTGCGGCTGGAGCCTGCGAAGCTCCGGAGTCGGGTCACAGCCGCGCGCCACCACAGCTCTCCACGCTCCAAAGCCAGCCAGCCCCACGATGGTGAGTCCGCAGGCTCCGCGACTGGAGCCCTCAGGTCATTCCAGTTGGAGGCCGCTCCACGGTGCTAGGCCCCAAAGAAACGGAGACCCGACAGAGAAAAGGTCGGGTCTCCGGTGCAGGGAAGAGATTTAAAAGTTTCCCCCCCCACACATACACAGCTAAAAACAATAAAAAAACAACTATACACTCAATGGGACAAAAAAAAGACAGACAGACGGACTGCAGAGGCCGCTGCAACGTCAGTCGTGCCACCTATATCTGGCTGAACAAGGTTGCGAATGCTTAGTATTTTCTTTAGAACTCACATACTGGGCTACTCCATTGGAAAAGAGAGTGCTGTTCCAGAACCTTCCTTCTCCCACTGGTATTCAATTTCAAGTACCATCAACAACTGGATGCGGTACAACTTCTGACCTTTAAACTAATCTCTGGGTTGTGCATGCTGAGTCATTTGCATGCTGTGTTTGTTTTGGGTTTTTGTCGTGTTGGGGAGAAGATATGATCAATGTAATGTGAGTGCTGATAATCCCAATAATGTTTAACAACATTAGTTATTGTAACACCCACACAACAGATTGCAAATGTCTAAAACACTTTTCTTCCCACAGAGAATGCCAAATACTCCTTTTATTCGGTGTTCATAGGGTCATAAGATCATAAGGAATAGGAGTAGAATTAGGCCATTCGGCCCATCAAGTCTACCCTGCTTTTCAATCATGGCTGATCTGTCTCTCCCTCCTATACCCCATTCTCCAACCTTCTCCTCATAACCTCTGACTCCTTTACTAATCAAGTGGTGGCAGATTCAGAGGGTTTGAATATCTTTTAGGTTGTGGTAGGTAATTCAATGGAAAATAATGGGATTGAACAATACCACATGGAGCCGGGAATATGGAATCAATGTTATAATCAGATCACCCACAACTTTTGAATGGTGGAGCAGGATGGTGGGGTGAGTGACATAATCCTGCTCTTAATTCATATGTTTCTTTGCTCAGAGCCTACTATAAACTGAGCTATTTTATGATTTTATTTTATTTACCATATTTTGGTCATAAAGTATTTTTGTTCAAAATAAACAAATGGGAATTGATTTTAGATCTGTTATTACAGTTGAAATTTCTGAGATAATGAGGTTGAAATTCTGACCGACAAAGAGAATCAAGCTTCGCGAAGAACTCTACTCTTGTCTCTTGCTTCTCAACTGCAATGTTGGTTATATATGATAACCAAGATGTTTAATGCAATTGAAGAAGAGTACAAATCATTGCAAAATTCTCAGGCAAAAAAATATGTAAGGGGTTTAGAACAGAAGGAGCCTATTAGGCCCATCATGTCCATGCTACTCTTTAATAGAGCAACTCTTTAATTCTATTGATTGGCCATTTCTCTGAGGCCATGCAAAACGTTCTCCACTATGTATTTACCCAATTCCCCATGAGGAAGACACAGTGGAGCTTGCCTCCATCACATATTCATATATTAAACTTCAAGTTCCAATGAGACAGTCTTATGTCATTCTTAACTCACTTCCCCTTTACTTAATACCAGTGACCCTAGACCTTTCTCTTTCATCAAAGGGGTTAGCCATCCCTGCACACTCTGTCCAGGACGCTTATCATTTTATAGTTTTATCTGTTCTCCAATCAGCCTTCTCATCTCCAAAGAAAAAGGTCCCAGCCTCTCTAATCTATTTTATGATCCCTCATTCTAGGAACCCTTGTCTGAGTCATAGTCATAGAGTGATACAGTGTGGAAACAGGCCCTTTGGCCCAACTTGCCCACGCCAGCCAACATGTCCCACCTTCCTGCGCTTGGTCCATATCCTTCCAAACCTGTCCTATCCAATCCATTTACCTGTCTAACTGTTTCCTAAACTTTGGGATTGTCCCTGTCTCAACTACCTCCTCTGGCAGCTTGTTCCATACATCTAACACCCTTTGGGTGAAAAAGTTACCCCTCAGATTCCAATTAAATATATTCCCCTTCACCTTGAACCTATGTCCTCTGCTCCTCGACTCCCCTACTCTGGGCAAGAGATTCTGTGCATCTACCTGATCTATTCCTCTCATAATTTTTTATGCCTCTATAAGATCATCCCTCATCCTCCTGTGCTCCAAGGATTAGAGACCCAATCTAATCAACTTCCTATAGCTCACACCCTCTAGTCCTGGCAAAATCCTCGTAAATCTTCTCAGAACCCTCTCAAGCTTAACAATATCTTTCCAATAACTAGGTGCCCAGACCTGAACACAATATTCTAAATGCGGTCTCACTAATGTCTTATACACTGGCAACATGAGGAAGGGTCCAGACCCAAAAAAGTCACCTACCCATGTTCTCCAGGGATGCTGCCTGACCTGCTGAGTTACTCCAGCAGTTTGTGTCCTCCAATCATTGTCATGGATTTTCCAGGCCCTCTTTGATTTCAATGCTGAAATTATGAAATCCATTCAACATCAAACAGCATCTGTGGGAAAGATATGAGGAAAATTATGTTCATATCTTCAATGACTCTTGCTATCTTGCAAAGTCTGTTCAATGTTTTAATTTTTATACTGTTTTTCATACACAAAATGGCAGTAATGTGGTGAGTTAAAAATTGGAATGTAACACTGTTTCATTTAATGAAAATCATCAATGACTGAAACCACACAATTAATATTTAATTAGATTTTTTTTAACTTAGTTAGATAATACTCTTAAAATTGAGCTGCGATTCCTGCACTTTAAATGTCGCATTATTTCTTTGAATATGTGGTAATTATAATTATTTGATATTCTGTGACTGCAATTCAAAAATTGGTTAAATATTTATTGCCTCAGATTCGTAGAGCAATAAAGCAGATGGGCCTTGTGTCCAAGCTGACCATTAAGTTCCTTTTTACTGAACACTTGCACTTTTTGTGCCAGGGCCTGCTGGATCTCCCAGTTGCTTGCTACTTTAAATCCCCTTGCAATTCCCTTACCAACCTTTCTGTCCTTGGCCTCCTCCATTGCCAGAGTGAAGCCATCCACAAATTAGACGAATGACACCACATATTTCACTTGGGTGGTTAACAACCCATAATACCATCTATCTATCTAGCTATACATCTATCTATCTTCTATATCTATCTATCTATAAAACTCTCGTGCCATCCGTCCGGCTGCCGTCCGTCCGGCTGCCTTTCTGCCTTTTGATTCGTTGACTTTCTGCCTTTTGATTTGTTGACGGCTGCTCCTTCCTATCAGCTTCCAACACACTTCGAAACAGCTTCCAACACACTTCGAAACAAACTTGCAAGACAGGAACACTCTGAACCTTTCACTGCTGCAGCAGGCAGGGGAGGTGCAATTGGATTTTAGGGAGGCAGGGGAGTGCTGGAATCTTACATTTGGGAACGGCTTCAGTTCCATTGGAGGAGACGAGTGCATGGTGGAATATTGGGTTGGGGGATCACACCATTGGGGGAGCAGACCCAACGGGTCTGCACTTGGTCTAGTATAACTATAAAGCTCTGATCTTGTTATCTTCCGGTTTGCACGGTCTTTCTATTTGCGCAAAAACGGTACATGATAATGCAATGATTATTCGCCAGCTTACTCACTGTTCTCCTGTACTGCAAGTGCACCAAGTTTTTTTCCGATCGGTGGTCTAATGTAAAAGTAAGCGAGGTTTAAACATCTTACAAACCGCGCATGTGCAGATCGATCACCTCTCCTGCCAGTCAGCACCACGTGGATCGCTCACCTATCCTGCCACTCCGCAGGACTGTCCGCCCCTTCCAGCACCACTGCGTCTTTACTGGAGCTGAGGGGGGCTATGGATGGCCGGCGGACGTCTCCAACCGGACACAATTTTTGGAGGGAGATTGGGTCGGAGGCCCAGCCCGAAGCGACCCGAAGCAGCCCAGCCCGAAGCAGCCCAGTCAGCAGCAGCCCAGCGTCGGAGACCCAGCCCAGCGTCGGAGACACTCCCCCCCACCCACTGGCCCTCGACTGGCCCTGCCTGAAGCTGCCCCCACTCCAGGCTGCAGGACGCTCCCTGCCAGAAGCCATCCCCCGGCTACAGAACGCTCCCGACGGGCCCTGCCTGAAACCGTCCCCAGCTGCAGGATGCTTCTGCCCCCCCCCCCCCCTCCACTCCACCGGCCCCCACCAAACGCCGTCCCCCTCCCCCGGCTGCAGGACGCTCCCCTGCGGCCCCCACCTGAAGCCGTCCAGCTGCAGTCCATTTGGCCCACAATGTCCTGCTAGCCATCCGGAAACCAGTCCCTCTGGCCCACAACACCTGTACTAGCCCAAGAAAAGTCCCTTCAGCCTAAAATATCCGTACAAGCCCTCCGGAAACCAGTCCCTTCGGACTACAACACCCGTACTAGCCCTCCAGAAACCCCACGCCTAAAGTCGTCTCCCTGCCCCGGCTGCGGGATGCTACCCCACTAGCTCCCGACAGCCCCCTTCTGAAGGCATCCCGCTCCCCCGCTGTAGGATGTTTACCCCCGCACCGGCCCCCGCCTGAAGCTGTCTCGTCCCTAGCTGCAGGATGCTTCCCACTGGTCCCCACCTGAAGCCGAAGTGGAGCGGCAGCAGTAGACCACGGCAGCAATAGGCCATGGCAGCGGTAGGTCATGGCAGTGATCCCCCTTCCTCAACGGCCTCCGATAGGCCCCACCTGTAGCCGTGCCCCTCCCCGGGCTGCAGGACAGGTCCCCTCAGCGGCCCCTAACAGCCCCCGACTGAAGCCGTCCCCTCCCCGGCTGCAGGACGCTCCCCTCAGCCACCCCTGACAGCCCCCGACTGAAGCCGTCCCCTCCCCGGCTGCAGGACGCTCTATGCAGGGGCTATGGGTAAGTGGTGGAATATTGCGTTGGGGGAATGGGTTGCGTTGGGGGAACGGGTGAGTGGTGGAATATTGCGTTGGGGAATGGGTTGTGTTGGGGGACCAGGCCTCCCGTATGACTGGGCCCCAACAGGTCCCACTTAGTCTAGTAAGAACATAAATATCAGAGCAAAATTAGGCCATTCAGCATATCGAGTCTACTCTGGCGTTGAATCATGGCTGATTTATTCACCCCTCTCAAACCCATTCTACTGCCTACACCCTGTAACATTTGGTGCCTTTACTAGCCCAATGGTACAAACATCGAATTGTCCAGTTTTAAGTAATAGCCAGCCCTCTTCCCCTCTCTCTTTCCTGTGTTCCACAATCCAATGCTCACCCTCCTCCTTCCCTCTCTTCCACACATTCAACCCCCACCCTAGTTCCTCATATCCCCTTTATCTCCTCCCTCTTTCCCCTTCTCCCTGTCTCCTTCCACCTATATCCCTTGCTTTGGCCCTCTATACCCACCCGCCTCCTTCCCAGTATGCACTCACTCCCACTATCCTGCCCCACTTTCCCTTTCCCCTTCCTATATCTTACCCTCTGGCTTTACACTCCCTCCTCATCTTTCCTTATCTTACACCCTTTTGTCTCCTTTTTATTTCTACCCTTTGTCCATTCGTTTGCCAATTAAACCACTTTCACCTCTATTCACCTATTATTTGCCAGATCTTGTCCTAACCCGCCTCTCTTTTCCAGCTTTTAATATGCCCTCCCACAATTAGTCTGAAGAAGGTTCCTGACCCGAAACATCGCATGTTCATTCTCTCCACAGATGCTGCCTGACCCACTGAGTTCCTCCAGCACTTTCTCTTCTGCTCCACATTCCTTGTGTCTGCAAGTTTCTATTTATATTAACACCATTTTCCACCACTTGTCTTATAGTCTTCTATCCCATGATGTTTTGAGTAGTTATTTAAATACTCTTAAATACTGCAATGTTACCTGCCTCTACCATCACATAACAAGTACATTCCAGATTTTGACCATCCTCTGGTAAAAAATACTTTCCCACGTTCCCTCATAAGCTTTCTTCTCCTTCCCGTACTGGCAATATCTGGTTATAAACACCCATGCTCAGGACAAATTTTGTTTAGTTTTGTTTAGTTTAAAGATACAATGGAGAAATATACAGCGCCAAAGGGCCCACTAAGTCCGTGCCAACCAGCGATCCCCGCACACTAATGCTATCCTACATACACTACAAACCAGTATCTCTTTGGAGTGTTGGAGAAAATTGGCGATCCCGGAGAAAATCCACACAGGTCACGGTGAGAACGTCCAAACTCCTTACATACAGCACTCATAGTCAGGATCGAACCCTGGTCTCTGGCGCTGTAAGACAGCAACTCTACTGCTGTGCCACCGTGTTGCCTAATGTTTCTCATTATCTATCCTACCTATGTCCCTCATATTTTTATATGCCTCAATTATGCCTCAGACTTCTCTGCTTGCTCTGAGGAAGACAAACCCATCCACTCAAGTATCGCTTCATCGTTAGAATAATCCATTTCAGTCAAATATTATAACCTTTTCCTATATCATGACCATTAAATGCTATCCATGTGGACATTGAAAAATACATCATTTTATTTTTAATACATTTTATTTCAACATACTCTCTGTTCTATTTCTTCTTCAAAAGGATTTTTGCTCCTTGCTGGCCTGGTAATGTAGCAGCAGAATTGAAATAAATGTCCACGATTTTTGTTTTAATCTGGGACGATTTAGGGCGACACAGTATCGCAGCGGTAGAGTTGCTGCCCTCCAGTGCCAGAGACCCGGGTTTGATCCTGACTACGGGTGCTGTCTGCACGGAGCTAGTATGTTCTTACTGTCACCACGTGGGTTTACCCTGGGTGCTCCGGCTTCCTGCCACACTCCAAAGGTTTGTAGGTTTATTGACTTCGGTAAAATTGTAAATTGTCCCACGTGTGTAGGATTGTGCTAGTGTACGGGGTGATTGCTGGTTGGCACGGACCTCGTGGGCCGAAGGGCCTGTTTCCACACTGTGTCTTTAAAGTGAAGTTTAAAGACTTAAAACAATTATATGGCTTGAAAATCTGTACTTGTGTACAATGTTGACATTTAGTACCGGAGAAACAAATTTATATATTTTCTGTTCATATTAATTACTTCACAACATAACTCAATTATGAAGCATTGTCACTCCATCAGATTGTTTTTTTAATTCTAATTGAATATATAAATTAATTAGTTTCCAGTAAAAAATACAATTTTTATGTAGATTGTCAGCACTTTGCAGTGTCTTGTACTAGCCCTGTATTTTACAGATTTTGAAAGATGTTGCATTCAATCTTTGCAGGTATTTTAATGCAAATCAAAGCTATGATGCAAAGAGGTTTTCTTGCCACTTTAAGTGTTAAATCGTCATGCCGTCTCTAAAGAATCAATCATTTCCAATATTAAAATGCCTCCCCTTTACAACTTTCCATTAACTGATCTGCCACAAAGCTTAATATTAGTTTGATTTTTATTTGACATTTATGCGCTGGTACAGTAAATGTGATGGTATTAATAGTCTCTTCGCTGTTTATCACAGTCAGAAACTGATCCAATACCTTTACCATAGTTATTTTTAATCCTGCATTCCCCACTAGTAGTTGCAATCACTGCCCAATCCATCACCGGCTCTGACCTCCCCACCACCGAAGGATTTATTGGAGTCACTGCCTCAAAAAGGCAGCCAGCATCATCAGAGACCCACACTACCCTGGCCACACACTCATTTCACCACTGCCATCGGGAAGAAGGTACAGGAGCCTGAAAACTGCAACATTCCAGTTCATAGAAACATAGAAAATAGGTGCAGGAGGAGGCCATTCGGCCCTTTGAGCCAGCACTGCCATTCATTGTGATCATGGCTAATCGTCCCCTATCAATAACCTGTGCCCTCCTTCTCCCGATAACCATTGACTCCACTAGCCCCTAGAGCTCTATCTAACTCTCTCTTAAATCCACCCAGTGATTTGGCCTCCAATGCCCTCTGTGGCAGGGAATTCCACAAATTCACAACTCTCTGGGTGAAAAGGGTTTTTTTCATCTCAGTCTTAAAGTCTTTATTCTAAGACTGTGGCCCCTGGTTCAGGACTTGCCCAACATTGGGAACATTTTTCCTGCATCTAACTTGTCCAGTCCTTTTATAAATTTTATATGCTTCTATAAGATCCCCCCTTATCCTTCTAAACTCCAGTGAATACAAGCCTAGTCTTTTCAATCTTTCCTCATATGACATTCCAGGGATCAATCTCGTGAACCTACGCTGCACTGCCTGAGTCACAAGGATATCCTTCCTCAAATTAGGAGACCAAAACTGTACACAATACTCCAGATGTGGTCTCACCAGAGCCCTATACAACTGCAGAAGAACCTCTTTACTCCAATACTGAAATCCTCTTGTTATGAAGGCCAACATTCCATTGGCTTTCTTCACTGCCTGCTGTACCTGCATGCAAACTTTCAGTGACCGGTGTACAAGGGCACCCAGGTCTCGCTGCACCTCCCCCTTATCTAACCTAACCCCATTGAGATAATAATCTGCCCCCTTGTTTTTGCCGCCAAAGTGGATAACCTCACATTTATCTATAATACTAGACTAAGTGGGACCGTTGGGTCCCATGTTCACACAAGAGGGCCGGTCCTGCAATGCAATATTCCACCTCTCCATCAATTCCAATATTGCTGGCCAGTGAGGAGGGGGCCGGGCATTCTGGAGCGCTAGTATGGGTCTTGTGGGGTGAAGGGACTGGGCTGGTATGGACATTGTGGGCCAATTGGATTTTTGGGGTGGCAGCTCAGTAACTCAGCCCTGGTGGGCTGGCAGCTCAGTCACTCAGGCCTGGTGGGCTGGCAGCTCAGAAAATGCCAGAAATTCTGCGCAAAATGTGAGAGACTCTGTGAGAGAGAAGGGGGAGAGGTTGAAGAATCAATTTTAGACATTTGTCATCTTTTTCTGCAGATCACAGCAATGATTGGTGGGGGCACTGCAAGCCGACAGCCCTGCCAGCAGCGCGTTAGATTTTATAACTTTTTTATTTTTGTGTGTGTCTAATGTGTGTTTTTGGTGTCTCTCTGTGTGTCTTGTGTGGGGAGTGGTGTGGGGGGGTTAGGGGGAAACCGTTTTGGTCGCCTCCTCCATGGAGAAGCAAGTTTTTCCATGTCGCCTCCCCCATGGGAGAGGTGCCTTAGGCTTCCCGCAGAGGTGCCTGGGGCTTCAGCGGCCGGCGCAGAGTGGACTCTCGTCACGGAGCGGGCGAGCTCTCGCCGGGGGTTACTGGAGGGCAGCGCTCCGTTCGCTGGCCCGCAGCAGCCTGGGATCACTAGTTGGGGACCCTGGAGGAGAAGAAGCTCCGACTGCCGGCCCACAGCCTACTTCTACCATGGGCGAGGCAGGGACTTACCTGCCAGAGCGGGGTCCGACGCCGGGGACCCTTGGAGAGGAGTTCTGACCGCCGGCCCTGCGGTCTGCGGTGCTTGTGGCTGCGGCACGGCGGGGACTTTAAATTTTCGATCGCCGGCCTGTGGCCTACACCAACCTGAAACTGCTGTCTGCGGTGGGGAAGCACCGATTCAGGACTTACCTGGACTTTATTTGGACTTTACCTTGTCTGAACATCTGGACGCCCGCAGCGGCGGCTGCGGAGGGTTAAGGTCCCGACCACGGGGCAAAATGGAGGAGGACTGGACAAATTTTGTGCCTTCCACCACAGTGATGAATGCTGTGGTGGATGTTTATGTTAAATTTTTATTGTGTTTTTGTGTCTTCTTTTGTGTCTTCTTGTTATGTGTCTTCATTGTTTTGTGTCTTCATTTTCATTGTACCGCTGCTGGCAAATTCATTTCACTTGCACTTTATGTGCAAGTGACGAATAAAACTGATATTGATTGATTGATTGAAGGAGGAAAGTCTATCCTGGCCTGGATCTCACAGGGAGCAAATGTAGGGAGGGAATATAATACTGGGATGAGGTTTAATACTTACAGGGGGAATACTTACTGATGAGCCAAAGGGACTCCTGAACTAGTACAGGCCTGATGGGCCGCAGGGGTTCTTTAAAAAAAACGTAGTGCAATCTCAGTGAAGGCCATTTTTTCTGGACTTGTCCTGGCCTGGCACGTGCCTTTTGGGCCACAATGCTCTTCCTGGGCTAATATGGGCATTTTGGACAAAAGGGACTGGTTTCTCGGCTAATATGGGCCTTGTGGGCCGAAATTAGTGGATTCAGGCAGGCCAAACATTTCATTTCATTTCCAATTGCATTGCAGTTTCAAGCACAGGGCAGGCCAAGCCAAATAGCTGATTGTATTTTCATTTCATTTCCATTGCCATTGCACTTTCAAGCACAGGGCAGGCTCAAGCTGAACAGTTAATTGCATTTTTACTTCATTTCCATTGACATTGCAGTTTCAAGCACAGGGTTGGCCCAAGCCAAACAGCTGATTGCATTTTCACTTCATTTCCATAGCCACTGCACTTTCCAGCACAGGGAAGGCTCAAGCCAAACAGCTGATTGTATTTTCACTTATTTTCTATTTCCATTGCACTTTCAAGCACAGGGCATGCTCAAGCCTAACAACTCATTGTATTTTCACTTAATTTCCATCATCATTGCACTTTCAAGCACTGGGCAGGCCAAACAACTAATTTCATTTTCATTAAGGGCTGACAATTCATTTATTCAAGTACATTGCATACTCACAGTGTTCTGTAGTTTCCCAGCTCAGACAGAGAGTCATGATCTCTCTCTCACCAACTTGCAGACATACTGAGCCACTCCCACACTTCCGAGTTTTACAGTCCCTCCCCTTCCCACCAGAAGGGGCGTGACCTGCATAGCAGTGATTGACAGGAGAGTGATTCTCAACATTTTTTATTGGTTTGTGTGGTTTTATGGTGATTTCACCCAGCTTGAAATGGTGTGAAACTGCATTTGAATGTGGTGGCCTTGCACCATGCATGAATTGGCATTTGAGTTTGGTGGACTTACACCCTGCTTTAAGTGGTATGAAACTGCACTTGAATTTGGTGGCCTTGCACCCTGCTTGAAATGGCATGAAACTGCACTTGAATTTGGTGGCCTTGCACCCTGCTTGAATTGGCATGAAACTGCACTGGAATGTGGTGGCCTTAAGGGCAACCTGCTTGAAGTGGCATGAAACTGCACTTGAATTTGGTGGCCTTGCACACTGCTTGAAGTGGTAGGAAACTGCACTTGAATTCCATGGCCATGCACCCTGCTTGAAGTGGTCAGAAACTGCACTTGAATTTGGTGGCCTTGCATCCTGCTTGAAGTGGTAGGAAACTGCACTTGAATTTGGTGGCCTTGCACCCTGCTTGAAGTGGCACACAACTGCACAAATTTGGTGGCCTTGCACCCTGCTTGAAATGGCATGAAACTGCACTTTAATTTGGTGGCCTTGCACCCTGCTTGAAGTGGTCAGAAACTGCACTGGAATTCAGTGGCCTTGCCCCCTGCTTGAAGTGGTAGGAAACTGCACTTGAATTTGGATGCACCCGGCTTGAAGTGGTCAGAAACTGCACTGGAATTTGGTGGCCTTGCACCCTGCTTGAAGTGGTAGGAAACTGCACTTGAATTCCGTGGCCTTGCACCCTGCTTGAAATGGTAGGAAACTGCACTTGAATCTGGTGGCCTTGCACCCTGCTTGAAATGGAATTTCAAGGAATAGCCATGAGTCAACTGCTAGCCCAACAGCCGTGAATGAGCTGCCAGCACATCAGGCTTGAGTGACTGAGCTGCCACCCCAATAATCCATTTGGCCCACAATGTCCATACTAGCCCTCTGGGGCTAGTGCACTCTTATACATCAGCGAGACAAACGAAGACAGGGCGACCGTTTCGCGGAACAACTTCGCTCAGCCCGCTTGAACCAACCTGATCTCCTGTTGTTGGACACTCCTTCCCATTCCTACTGAGATTTTTCTGTTCTCGGTCTCCTCCTTTGTCAGAGTGAGGCTAAATGCAAATTGGAGAATCATATTTTGCTTGGGGAGCTTACAGCCCAGTGGTATGAATATTGAATTCTCTCATTTCAGGTAGCCCCGGCATTCCCTCTCTCTCTATTCCTCCCCCACCCAAGTCATACTAGCCTCTCATTTTCACCCTACAAACAGCTCACATTGGCCTGTTTCCTTTATAGAAACATAGAAACATAGAAATTACGTGCAGGAGTAGGCCATTCGGCCCTTTGAGCCTGCACCGCCATTCAATATGATCATGGCTGATCATCCAACTCAGTATCCTGTACCTGCCTTCTCTCCATACCCCCTGCTCCCCTTAGCCATAAGGGCCACATCTAACTCCTTCTTAAATATACCCAACGAACTAGCCTCAACTACCTTCTGTGGCAGAGAATTCCAGAGATTCACCACTCTCTGTGTGAAAAATATTTTTTTCATATCGGTTCTAAAAGACTTCCCCATTATCCTTAAACTGTGACCCCTTGTTCTGGACTTCCCCAACATCGGGAACAATCTTCCTGCATCTAGCCTGTCCAACCCCTTAAGAATTTTGTAAGTTTCTATAAGATCCCCCCTCAATCTTCTAAATTCTAGCGCGTACAAGCCAAGTCTATCCAGTCTTTCTTCATATGAAAGTCCTGACATCCCTGGAATCAGTCTGGTGAACCTTCTCTGTACTCCCTATATGGCAAGTTACCTAATATCATCTATGATCTATAATCTATGATTATATCAACATGATATATGTTATATCATTGTTACTTTTTTGCATATCTTTCATTCATTGATCTTTATCTCTCCACATTGTCTATATCTCTTGTTTCCCTTATCCCTAACCAGTCTGAAGAAGGGTCTCAACCCGAAACGTCACCCATTCCTTCTCGCCAGAGATGATGCCTGTCCCGCTGAGTCACTCCAGTTTTTTGTGTCTGTCTTCAACGTGAGGTATAAAGGAGTCAATGGAAGGGAGATGGTTCGTGTGATGGTCCTTGCAGATGGTGTAGCTTGCAGATAAGCACCTCTGTATGGAGCTCTGGTGAACAATGAATGTTATTTCAGCTGAACCCAAAGTGTATCTTGGAGTACACTGCTATTGACCCCCTGTTCACTCTTCTTCTCCCCTCTTCCATCGGGCAAGAGGTACAGAGGTGTGAAAACGCATATCTCCCGATTCAGGGATAGTTTCTTCCCAACTGTTACCAGGCAACTGAATCATCCCATGAACAACCAGAGAGCGTCCTAAGCTACTATCTACCTCCTTGGATACCCTTGGATTCTCTTTAATCGGACTTTACCAGACTTTATATTGCACTAAACGTTATTCCCTTTGTCATGAATCTGCACACTATGGATGGCTCAACGTAATCATGTATAGTCTTTCTGCTGACTGGTCCGCATGCAACAAAATAATTTCACTGTACCTCGTTAAATGTGACAATAAACTATACTAAACTTGTCCTCTGGCAACATAACAGAAAAATGGTTGCAGAATAAAAAATCTTCCTGTTGATTCCTATTTTGGAATTTATGACATTCTGCAAAAGACCAGGACATATTATCCAGAGTATTGTAGCTTCCCACCATTTGGATGTTCAGTTTTATGGCTGTGAACCTCCTCTACGCAGCTTATGTAAAGAGAGCGGGTCCAGGCAGCTGCCTTTGCTAGTAAGGCAGCAGCTCGTGATGTTAAAAGCACTGGAATAGGAATGTTTAAGTAGGGAAGACAAGTGCAAATATGGAAATAGTGGAATAAGCTAAGAGCAAATGTACAAACGTATAGGGTGGTGAACAATGCCAGGATGTTTTGGCAGCAGACGAGTGGAAATAGTGCCTCAAGCGCAAGCAGTTATCAAAGGTAGCCCGAGGGTGTGTTGCAAGCTCTGAATCATCCGCCTCCCAGCTGCAAAGGATGCAAACAATTTTCATGGCCTTGACTTGGACGGCAGCACTGAAAATGTGCAGGCATTGAAAGCCACAGTAAAGGAACATAAAAACACAATATTCCTTTCAGTAATCTTTATAGCTCTGCAGAAAGCAATGGCTATTTTGATTGCAGAAGTAGCTAGGAATTCTTCCATTCATTTGAAAGCTGAGAACTATACATTCAGCACAGAGAATAAAATCAATGCACTAAGACACCATTCAAGGTTTTATAACTTTGGAAAGTTTTGGATTGTTTACTTAGAGATAAATTATTGCATGGCCCAGTAATAAAGAGAAATAGACCTGTTAAAAAGAGAAATAATTACATTTGGTTTTCTTTGTAGAATTGAAAATGGCAGCAAGCAATGGCAGGAAACTCTGTCCTGTGCCAACCTAAAATCAAAGGATAACTCCCAAAGCTTTGGATCAGGAACAGTGTCATGTCACCATTAAATGATAAATCACTACTGCAGATTTATGACAGTCACTTCTCAGAAAATTGTCCTTTTAATATTTTGAAGTGCAGTCACGTCTGAAGAAAGATCATTTTAACAAAGCTTGTAAAACAAAACAAAATACAACAGAAAGAAGTGTAGACTTGAAACCAACATCAGAGCGGTGAGGATAAATTTCATATATATCAATATAGGGATGGATTATGAACAATATTACACCTGTAGCAGGTGATAGAATTTAAAAATTTTCCACATCATTTCATTAAGCAACCATAATATGAGAGATAGTCATAAAAAGCTGGAGTAACTCAGCAGGACAGGCAGCATCTCTGGAGAGAAGGATTGGGTAACGTTTCGGGTCGAGACCCTTCTTCAGACCCTTCTTCTGAAGAAGGGGCTTGACCCGAAATGTCACCTATTCCGCTCTCCAGAGATGCTGGCTGTCCTGCTGAGTTACTCCAGCTTTTTGTGTTTATCTTCACTTTTAACCTACATCTGCAGATCCTTCCTACACAATATGAGAGAACAGGGCTTTAAGACGACAGTACCGATAGATGTAAAGCCAATGGAGATGCAGATTGTCAAGGAGGACTCTCTCTAACCTACAGGTGCACAGTCGAGAGCATGCTGATCGAATGCATCGTGGCTTGGTTTGGTAACTTGAGCGCCCTGGAGAGGAAAAGATTACAAAAAGTAGTAAACACTGCCCAGTCCATCATCGGCTCTGACCTTCCTTCCATCGAGGGGATTTATCGCAGTCGCTGCCTCAAAAAGGCTGGCAGTATCATCAAAGACCCACACCATCCTGGCCACACACTTATCTCCCTGCTACCTTCAGGTGGAAGGTACAGGAGTCCGAAGACTGCAATGACCAGGTTCAGGAATAGCTACTTCCCCACAGCCATCAGGTTATTAAACCTGGCTCAGACAAAACTCTGATCATTAATAATCCATTATCTGTTATTTGCACTTTCAGTTTATTTGTTCATGTGTGTATATATTTATATAATGGTATAAGTAGGTGGGCAGCGCGACCGACATCGCAGCGGCGTCTGCAGTCTGTCTGTCTTTTTTTTATTTTTTTGTCCCGTTGAGGGTATAGTTTGTAGTGGGCTTTTAAATGTGTATGTGTGGGGGGTGGGGGGTGGGTGGAGGAAACTTTTAAATCTCTTCCCTGCACGGGGACCCGACCTTTTCCCTGTTGGGTCTCCTTTGTCGTTGGGGCCCAGCACCGTGGAGCGGCCTCCAACCGGAATGATCTGGGGGCTCAAGTCACGGAGCCTGCGGAGCTGCGGACCTACCATCATGAAGCTGGCCCACTTCGGAGCGTGGAGAGTTCGGAGCGTGGAGAGCTGCGGTGGCACGCGGCTGCGATCCGACTCCGGTGGATGGTGACACCGGGAGCTCGCGGGTCCCCGGTGGGAGACCGCTTTGAGGGGCACCGGCAACGGCGACTTCTCCCGCCTGAATTGCGGGGTTGAAAGTGACCTGGAGCGGGGCCTTACATCGCCCGGCACGGCTTGAACAGCCGCGGGACTTGCTAGCGCCCGCCGGGGGCTCCAACATCAAGACCCGGTGCAGGGCCTTACATCGCCCAGCACGGCTTTAAATGGCCACGGACTTGCTAGCACCCACCAGGGGCTTTGACTTTGACATCGGGAGAAGAATGGAGAGCAGGGGAGAGACAAGACTTTGCCTTCCATCACAGTGAGGAGGAGATTCACTGTGATGGATGTTTGCGTAAATTGTGTTGGTGTGTGTCTTGGTTCTTTTCTTGTATGACTGCAGAAACCAAATTTTGTTTGAACCTGATGTGAAGTTCAAATGACAAATAAATTGTATTGTATTGTATATGGACAAACTTATCTGTTTTGTAGTAAATGCCTACTATGTTCTGTGTGCTGAAGCAAAGCAAGAATGTCATTGTCCTATCAGGGACACATGACAATAAACTCACTTGAACTTGAGATTGATAGATTCCCTTATCATGTATCTATAAGCTGTAAATGGCTCGATTGTAATCATGTTTTTTCTTTCTGCTGACTTATTAGCATGCAACAAAAGCTTTTCACTGTACCTCGGTACACGTGACAATAAACTAACTGAACCTCATTCATTCATCATCGTTGAAAACATTAGCGACGCAGTGGTGCTGGTTTCCAAAGGGAACGGTGACGGACGCACCACACATCTCTGTCCTCCAGTTCCTGCGGACTTCCGCCACTGGAAGTATAGGATTTTGGTGTGTGTGCTTTATCATCATTCCTTACAATGCCATGTACGACCATGATCACAACTTCTACTGAAGTGTGGATGGCCGTTGGCTCCCCAGAAGCTCATCTGCCCTTTGACAGGCCTTGTTTTTGGTCCTGCTGGGGGTCCACAGCCCCTTCCTCACCTGTGCAAACCAGGTGGGGGAGACGGTTTAGTCACCGACTATCTGACCATGGAGCAGGTAGCACGGGATTACATGGTACCTGTGGGGGGGGGGGACTTCCCCCGACCTGAACAGAACTGCACTACTACATTATAGGAAAGGACAATAATGGCATGTGACTAGGCTGTCTCTCCTCATTAAAGAATACAGTATAATAATAATAATAATAATAATAATAATAATAAACTTTATTATGGACTCAAGGTCCAGACAAGGGGCAACATTACATTAAAAATGCATTGCATATTAAATATCATACAAATTTAAAACAAAAACACAATATATAAGTTAAAATCCAGATTAAAGGAATGATCAATGTCCTACAACGAGACAACAATACCCGTGTCTCCACAGCTGGGATTCGTAGCGTGTAGTGCTAACCCTTATGTTTGACAAGGCCACAATAAGCACATTTTTAGAGTCATTTATCCTGCAAATGAATTTATACATGTGATGTCTTAGGATAGCTTCTAAAGTACTGACTCCTGCAGCCACAAACATATTACTGGCACTACACCATCCAGGTTGCCTTAGCAGTGTTCTCATGGCATTGTTATATGCCACCTTTAGTCTCTGCATACTTGTCTTTAAATAGTTCGACCACAGGTGCGCAGTGTAGAGTGGTGTGCAGTATGCTCTAAATAGCGACATCTTCACCACATCTGCACACGCACCAAATTTACACAAGAGGATATTCGCCTGTACATACAGCATGCGTCGTTGCCTATAAATATCCTCATCATCTGTCATTTGTTCTGTAATAATATGCCATAGATATTTTACCTTATTACAGACACTAAGATTGTTGTCAGACAATTTAAAATCAGGATATTTTAGACATTTATCCTCTTTGGTTCTACAGACCATAACAGCACTCTTACTAGCATTATATTTAATGTCATGTTCCACACCATACACAGAACATATAGTAAGGAGCTGCTGGAGACCAGCGCTAGATGGACTAAAGACCACAAGATCATCTGCATACATAATATGGTTCACTAAAATATTACCAATCATGCACCCAGTGTTACAGGCTTTCAATTGTTTAGACAGATCATCAATATATATATTAAAAAGTACTGGGGTCAAAATTCCCCCTTGTCTAACACCATTGCTAACCCCAAATGGGGCTGAGACCCTATTGCCCCATTTTATTTGCATAGTCTGGTGAGACATAATATGTCTTAAGACTACTCAGGACAGATCTTGAAGTTGTAGGCCAGATGATTTATGCTTTACAATTGTTGCAATGGACTGCAGGGGATAACCAATGATACCAGGTAAATCTAGGTGAACAAGTGCGGAAATCGATTAGGAAAAAGGCTTACGAACCAGAGTCAAGTTTGGTCCAGATTAGCACTTGAATTGTTTAATATTCATAATGAAAATTTGATTATGCCCTTGAGCACGAAGATGAAGATTTCCTGAAGACCGAGGTTGCTCAGAAGATTCAGCAAGATGGAGCACTAAGATATGTTTATACATGCATTTTGAGAGGATGGATTAACCTGGAGACATACCTAAAGAAACCTTTACAGGTTGAAGTGATCAAACAACTATGCATATATAAAACACGGCTTATTTCTGTGCTGTACGAATCTATGACTCTATGATTCTATGACTATGAATCTAAGACAAGAGTTTGTTATCAAAGCTCTCAATGAAGAATACTCCAGCAACATTAATCACTGAATATTTGCCATGTGGTTACAATTGTGGAGAGTTCTTTCACTTCTTTGATCTATTGAATAAGCAGAAGGCACTTCTGACATAAAATAGTAATTACATGAAAGAAGGATTTAGAAATAAAATTTAAAGGAAATTATTAAGGTCTCCAATGTGAAAGTCGGAGGACTTCAAATTCCACTTTCAGAGTCTAGGCAGTAAGGAGGATTTATTCTTAGATCATAAGAGCTTAATGCCCCTGTCCCACTTAGGAAACCTGAACGGAAACCTCTGGAGACTTTGCGCCCCACCCAAGGTTTCCGTGCGGTTCCCGGAGGTTGCAGGTGGTTGACGGAGGTTGCAGGTAGTGGAAGCAGGTAGGAAGACTGACAAAAACCTCTGGGAACCTCCGGGAACCGCACAGAAACCTTGGGTGGGGCACAAAGTCCCCAGAGGTTTCCGTTCAGGTTTCCTAAGTGGGACAGGGGCTTAAGACACAGGAGCAGAACTAGGCCATTCAGCCTATCGAGTCTGCTCCGCCATTTGATCATGGCCGATCTATCTCCCTCTCAACCCATTCTCCTGCCTTCTTCCTGTAATCTTTAACACCTTTACTAATCAAGAACCTATCAATCTCCATTTTTAAAATACCCAATGACTTGACCTCCACCACCATATGTGGCAATGAATTCCACACACACACACACAAAACCCTCTGGCTAAAGAAATGGTTCTTCATCTCTATTCTAAGGGTACATCCTTTTATTCCGAAGTTGCACCCTCCGGTTCTAGGCTATGCCACCAGTGGCTTGATTGTATTGATGTATTGTCTATCCACTGACTAGTTCACATGCAACAAAAGCTTTTCACTGTACCTCAGTACACTTGAAAATAAACTAAAGTAAAATAAACTAAACTAAACTAAACTGAACAATGAAAGAGATTTAGCCTTCCTTTTACTGCTGTCAAAGGCCATTAGGTCAGTATTGAGGTCAAGATTTGTCGCACAAGCTGAGGCCTGGTCTCCACTTCTGGCCCTCAATGACAAAATGAGTGGAGCTCTGTAGTGCAATGCATCTCAGACGTTGTGCGTTGCAAGAATAGTGGGGAGAGAGGATTGCGAACTGTGGGCAGTGAGTTGGCTTTGGCTTGGTCCAGCTAGATTTCACAATGTTACACCTGCTTTGTTCACTTGCACCATGGTTTTTCATACCTTACATAAGAACCTAGATGTCAAAATCTCTTCATTGGTTAGTGGTGCAGCTCCCCTAGGCTCAGGACTTCCTTTTGGTTTATGTATTTGATTTGTGCCACGTTCGTTATTCTTTCTTCCCTGGGTTGTCAAATTGCATTGGAGAACTTTCAGAGAATCCCAAAAAGATTTTGAATTACATTTGTTTCTTAACTCATAGTGAATGGAACAGGAGTGAGATCGGCTACGACGACTGTCTTAAGTTGTTGCACAGATGCCTGGTCAAGAATACAAATCAAAACCTTAATGCTTATTTACCCTGACAATTTCACTGTACCTTAATTGGTACATGTGACAATAAACTGACCTTGAAAACTTAACCTTGAAGCCTTGAAGTTGTACCGAGAGGTAGTGGGAAAAGAATGGACCGACTGGGCTTATATTCACTGGAAATTAGAAGGATCAGAGGGTATCTTATAGAAACATAAAATTCTTGAGGGATTGAACAGCTTAGATGCAGGGAAAATGGTCCCCATGTTGGGGGAGTCCAGAACCAGGGGTCACGGTTTAAGAATAAGGGGTAGGCCATTTTGAACTGAGATGAGGAAAATCTTTTTTCATCTAGAGAATTGTGAATCTGTGGAATTCTCTGTCTCAAAAGGCAGTGGAGGACAATTCACTGGATGTATTCAAGAGAGAGTTAGATTTAGCTCTTACGGCTAATGGAATCAAGGGATATGGGAAGAAAGCAGGAACATGGTACTGATCTTGGATGATCAGCCATGATCATATTGAATGGCGGTGCTGACTCGAAGGGCCGAATGGCCTACTCCTGCACCTATTTTCCATGTTTCTAAAATGTGTTTTAATTTGTTTTTTTTCATTTCTACTATACTTAAACTATTGTTTTAACTATGTAGATTAAATCTTGCAACTTGCAAATCTTGAATGATTTTTATTATTTCCCAATGGGAGAAATCTCTAGCTTCTTTTCTGTAGAGTGAATGCATTTTAGACAACTGCTTATTGTGTGGATTTCAAATAAAGGTGAGATGGAGGTAGGTGGGAAATGTATAGTTTGTAACCAGCTATGTTCATTTACTTTGCAGTACCCAAAGATTCAATGATTTAATGGTAATTTATTGACACAAGTACAGTGAAATCTATTTTAGTAATATTCTGCGTCATACAGTTTGTGACGTAGATTTTAAAAATTTAAATGGCATGATTTGTTCACAAAAATGAACTACGTAGAAGACAGTAGCTTTGACAAATTTGACAGAGAGAGAGAGAGAGAGAGAGAGAGAGAGAGAGAGAGAGAGAGAGAGAGAGCGAGATAGAGAGCGAGAGAGAGAGAGAGAGAGATAGAGAGAGAGAGAGCTATAGATAGACTAGATAGAGAGAGCTCTCGAGCGAGATCTCTGAGTAGCTGCGATGCTCTCGAGATCTCGCTCTATATCTCGCATCGATCGGTCTCTCCTCTATCTCTCCTCTAGCGCTCTTCTCTCTCTTCTCTCTCTCTCCTCTCTTCTCTTCTCTCGTCTCTCTCTCCCTCTCTCTCTCCTTCTTTTCTCTCCTCTCTCTCTCTGCTACTATCTTCTCTCTCCCTAGAGAGAGAGAAAGAAAGAAATTATAATAGACTGTTTGCCAAATGATTTTGTACAATATCATGAAATGTTATTCTTGGGTAGCATACAACCCAATGGTATGAACTTTGAATTCTCCAATTTTAGGAAAGAACCCACCCAAACCCTCTTTTCTTCCCCCTCACTTAACTGTGCCACATTTGGATGTGCACACCTTCCTCCCACTATCCAGCCCCCTTTACCCTCCTCTGCCTTCACAATTTACTCCTCTTCTATCCTTATTAACCTTTATTTAATCTCTTGTCTTCTTTTCATCTCGAGCTTTGAAAGAACATTGAAAGGAGTGAAGTACATTGAGCAAATTATCTGGCAATGAAGCGACAGTGAGGAGGCAAAGGAGTTAGTCGGGTTGTGGAAAAGTTATTATGAGGAACGGAAGGCGAGCAGAGAGACTGTGAGAATGGTAAGTTGGAAGGAAGCAACTGAAGCGTGGAATAGAATTGGAGGATACTGAAGTGTACCGACCTCCCGGCACCTCTAGAGAGGGGCATGGATGTATAATAAAGAAAGGGAGAAGGAAATCTTCTAAAGGGAAACTGGCACCAATAGGTCTCGAATCTGAGGACCCGTTGGTTGGCGTTAGTTTTGAGGGGGACGAAGATGAGTATTTAGAGGATTGGGAAAGTGTTAAAATTAAAAATTCACGGCCTCCTCCCTACTCTTCTTTCATTCCCCGCACTTCAGACACACATTGTTCAGCTTGTGAACAGAATAGACAATCAGAATCTGCAGCACAAGATTCTTTAACCCCGACCGCTCCCTTGTCAATAGACAGTCAAGACAAGGAATGTAAGGGAAGGGTACAGCAACCAGAGTATTCTTGCAAGCCTAAATGGATTTAATGGAATAAGCTTCCAGTGGAAGTGGTGGAGGCAGGTTCGATTTTATCCTTTAAAAATAAATTGGATAGGTATATGGACGGGAAAGGAATGGAGGGTTATGGTCTGAGTGCAGGTAGATGGGACTAGGGGAAAATAAATGTTCGGCACGGACTTGAAGGGCCGAGATGGCCTGTTTCTGTGCTGTAATTGTTATATGGTTATATGGTTAAACCTAGACGAATTGGACGAGTAGCGCGATTAGAAATTGAATCATTTAGAAGGTGCCGTGAACCACCAAGGGAAAAGGAAGATATATCTGGGAGTGAGTCAATAATTGAAGTAATCGGGATAGATTCCGATATGGCAGAAAATACAAACACAAAACAGATAACTCATAGGCAGTTCCCCATCAGGGAAATGCTTAATCCTTCCTTTGATTCAGCAGGTGCAGTGGGTGTAAATAATCCCCGCACAATAAAAGTCTATACCCCATGGAAGCCCAATGACTGAATTGCCTTCCCACTAATGTGGCTGAATACCAAGTTTGAGAAGACACCGAACATCAGGATTAGGCCAGTGTTAAACATGTGGGGGAATGGGTCTCTGGAGTAGGGAGTGCCCAACTAGAAGAAAGGAAAGAAAAGAGGGGGTCACAGAAGAGATTTTCAAGATCAGAGGGAGTGGAGAGATCCCAGATATCAACGAGATTATAGAGAGCAAAGAGGGAACTGGCAGGAAAAACAAGAACCAAGAGGGCAAATATCTTTTCCCCAAAATAACCCATTTATTACAATCTCTCCGAATCAAAAGATGTTCAGAACCTGTCGAGTTTTCAAGGGCAAGTCTCCCAGTATCCCATCTCTGAGCCAGTTGAAGTAGTATATGGAGAAACGGCAATCAAACACAGATAACAACCGGATTGGATTGCAATTTAATGGCTAGAGATTTGCTCTGCGCTTTCCAATTGAAGATAGAATGTGGCGATAGAGGAATAGTAGTGACCCCCTGGGCTCCCTTAAGGCAATGTTACTCCATAGTGACCACTCAATGGTGGCCCTTAGATCTGGACGAAGAACCCCCACTCCATATTACACTGGTTTATGACAGGAGTGGGAAGAATAAAGAGCTGGAGGCCTTCTTTAAACCACATGAAGTACAGGACTGGGAAATAAAAGTTTTGGCACTAGTTGAATGAAGAGGAGGGAGCTGGAGGATACACTGAGGTACCAGTAAGAACCAGCAGAGGCAAGAGACCTAGGAGCAATAGTGGAGAGGAGCAATCATTATGGCAGACCCGAACAATTAGAGCAAATATGTTTAACTGAAATGTTGTTGAGTTTTATCAGGCCACCAGGACAGTGTTACCTATCTACATCATCATCTGGGGAGTGAGGTATACGAGCATGTGAACCCTCAAGAACGGGCAGAAGACACAGCTCAGGTAGGGTGTGTGAACATCAAATCCCATCTAAGTAGCTCCCCAGAAAGTGGCAGTACTTTTCCAAGAAGATCATAGACCACCAGCAACTGATAAATTGATTCGGGAAATGCTAGAATAAAACTAAAATAAAACCATCTACGAGAACTATAAGAATTGCTCCTCACTGCAACATCCTTACTCTTACTGCTGTGAAACTGAAAGACGAAAAACAACATAAACTGATACAACATTTTACAGCACTTAACTCAGTTGAAAAGGTGTTCCATACATATACTAATGCCAAACCCTGCTGACATCTTAACTAACCCAACACTTCGTACCAGCAAGGAAGATGAATCGAGTCACAGTAAATTAAAAAGGTACAGGATGCCTCCAAAGAGATCATCAAGGCAGGTTCCACTTTGGAAAGATCATTGTACAACAATTCCTTCTAGATCTACTGCACTACTTTGTATGAATGGGCTATCGCAAGTCTAAAAGTATGGGAATAGACCTTGCTCTGCAACCAGGGGACACCCACTCTGCACTCAAATTTAACTACACTCTGTCAGGAAATTATTGAAATGACTTTAAAATCTAACACTTAACAATAGCCTATCAGGATGGCATGGGTTCTATTTCAGAGATAGTTGAACATTTTGATTTGTGCACAGTATATAAATTAGCCTAGTATATTTTCTTGTCTCACCCCCAGAAGAGCAATCAGAAGCAGGACATGACTGTTTATTTGTCATCGAGGAGTAATAAATCTGTAAGAGAGTACTTGAGGGATGCACCTATAGAGGACTCTGACATGTGTAGATGGAAGTGCATCTATTGAACTATGGGGAGAGAAATTGTCTGGGTACGCAATTGTTAATCAGAATGGGGAAATTGTCGAAGCAGCTGCCTTTGAGTCACCATATTCAGCACAACAGTCTGAATTGTTTGCTTTAATTCGGGCTTGCATTAATGGGAAAAAAATGAAAGGTAAATATTTACACTGATTCTCGGTATGCATTTGGAGTGGTACTTGATTTCGGAAAATTATGGAAAAATAGGGGACTTCTAACTTCAGCAGGGACTCAAATTTCAAATAGACAATTGGTGACAGATTTATTGAAGGCATTAATGCTACCCAGACAAATTTCTGTTATAAAATGTAGCGCCCACACAAAAGGACAGACTCCAATAGATATCGGGAATCGTAATGCCGATTTAGTAGCAATTAAAGTGTCACGGGAACGCAAAATCAATAACCCCACTCTCACCATCGACGGCACCACTGTCTCCCCATCTCCCCAGGCCCGCAACCTTGGCGTGATCTTTGATTCCACCCTCTCCCTTGAGCCTCACATCCGCCATGTCATTAAAACCTCCTTCTTTCACCTCCGCAACATCGCCAAAATCAGACCCTCTCTCACACCTCCCGCTGCTGAAAGACTCATCCATGCCTTCATCTCCTACCGACTGGACTACTGCAACTCACTTCTCCTTGGCATCAGCTCCACCTACATCAACCGACTCCAACTGGTCCAGAATGCAGCCGCCCGACTCATCACCCACAGTAAATCCTGGCATCACATCACTCCAGTCCTCAAACAACTTCACTGGCTTCCCATTTCCCACCGGATCACCTACAAAATCCTGGTCCTCACCTACAAAGCCCTCCACCATCTGGCCCCCCCATATCTCACTGACCTCCTCTCCCCCTACCTACCCTCACGGTCCCTCAGATCCACATCAGCCGGTCTCCTCTCCATCCACAAATCTAACCTCCGCAGTTTTGGGGACAGAGCCTTCTCCAGGGCAGCTCCCAGGCTCTGGAACTCCCTCCCCCAACTGATCTGCAATTCCGTGTCCCTCACCATCTTCCAGTCCCGCCTCAAGACCCATCTCTTCACCTCTGCCTATCCTTAGCCCCACGTCCCCCTCCCTTTTCATCTGTGCTAGAATTGCCTCATATTGTGTTTTGAATTGAATTCTGTCTTTAATTTGTGTACTAGTCATGTCTCTACTATTTATTTCATTCCGCATACATGTTTTTCCTCTACTTGCTAAATGTTTGTAAGGTGTCCTTGAGACTCTTGAAAGGCGCCCATAAATAAAATGTATTATATTATTATTATTAAGATGGTAGTACCAAAAATGATGAGGCAGACTAAAATTTTAAATAACAAGACCCCCTCAGAGAGACGGATGCCATCCATCCAAGAAAGTGTTCAATTGCAGGAGGAGGCTACTGAAAGGGATAAAGAACAATGGAGATAACTTGAGTGTATACAGGATTGTATGACTGGACTATGGACCACATCAGCAGCACAGACCTGCATGACAGGTTAATGGGCAGTATGGGTTATAGAATGTATGCACTATGCAACCCATTGTGGTGCCAGGGCAGTAGGGGACACTCTATTGGCTACTTGGCAGCATTCATGACTACAAACTTTAGCTCAGAAGGTAAGCAGTAATTGCCTGGTCTGCCAGAAATACAATCCAGGAAAAGGAATAGGAAGTGAAGAGGGAAAGACACCATTGCCTATGGGTTATTGAGGTATTGCAGATGGACTATATCAAATGAGAAAGGAGTCAGGATTATAAATATGCACTTGTCATAGTCGATGTATTCAGCCGGTGCATCAAAGCTTACCCTACCCTTGATAACAAAGCGGCTACTGTTGTCAAGGTGTCAATGAGAAAAATTGTCCCTAGATTTGGTATCCCTATTCAACTTAGTTCAGATAATGGTCCACACTTTATTGGACAAATCAATAAAGAATGTTGTAAACAGCTTTGTCCAGCAGCAATTGCACTGTGCTTATTGAGCACAGGCTGCTGGTCTTGTAGAAAGGAAAAACAGACCCTGAAAACTAAATTAACTAAATTAAAAGCGGAGACTGGACTTGATTGGATTAAATTGCTCCCAATAACTTTATTTCAGATGCGTCTCGCCTTTAGGGAAATCTAGAATGAGCCCAGCTAAAATTGTTTATGGTAAACCCTTAAGAACACCTTGGAATCAGAATGCAGTGAAACTAATCAACTTCCATCAAATTACTGCGGAGATGACCGAGTACATTCTAGCTTTGACTAGAGCCTCACACTGAGGGACTCACACTGTAGAGTAAGAGCAGCCACAAGTGAGATGCCTTTGTTAGCAGCTTCAACTAAAGTGAAACCTGGAGACTATGTCCTTACATGAAAACATAGAAACATAGAAAATAGGTGCCCTTCGAGCCTGCACCGCCATTCAATATGATCATGGCTGATCATCCAACTCAGTATCCTGTACCTGCCTTCTCTCCATACCCCCTGATCCCTTTAGCCACAAGGGCCACATCTAACTCCCTCTTAAATATAGCCAATGAACTGGCCTCAACTACCTTCTGTGGCAGAGAGTTCCAGAGATTCACCACTCACTGTGTGAATTTTTTTTTTCTCATCTCAGTCTGAAAAGACTTCCTCCTTATCCTTAAACTGTGACCCCTTGTTCCGGACTTCCCCCACATCGGGAACAATCATCCAGCATCTAGCCTGTCCAACCCCTTAAAAATGTTGTAAGTTTCTATAAGATCCCCCCTTCAGTTTTCTAAATTCTAGCGAGTACAAGCCAAGTCTATCCAGTCTTTCTTCATATGAAAGTCCTGCCATCCCAGTAATCAGTCTGGCGAACCTTCTCTATACTCCCTCTATGGCAAGAATGTCTTTCCTCAGATTAGGAGACCAAAACTGTACGCTATACTCCAGATGTGGTCTTACAAAGAATTGGATAAGGAAAGGATTAGAAGTTTGCTGGGTGGGACCTTACCAGGTTCTCCTAATGACCCCAACAGCAGTGAAAGTAGATGGAAGGAATGCATGGGCCCATCTCCACCACTGTAAGAGTATCAGTGGAAATAGGGACTGCTAAACTACTTTCTTCCAGGTTCTCTTAGAAACTTCATACTCTACTATTGATCAAGCACAGATGAATTATCAAGATGACTGGAGGGGATTTGTGCCCTTGTGTCTACATAAAGAAATATTTACCAGGGGTTGACTTAACTTCTGACCTGTTTGCCAAAGGGAATGCAATGTATATGTTGGGCTCATGTGAAATATAATTTGTCTAGCTACAATGCGTAATTATTAACATAAAGTATATCTGCTTTGTACAGCAGTAAAATAACAGTCTTAACAGACAATATACATGTCAAAAACCTTGATAACAGTCTCACAAATATACAATGTATAGCCTTGGTACAATGTAAAGTCTTGATGTAGCTTGATTCCATTTATTCCTCACCTTGCCTCGGCAAGGCCACAGCATAATCAAGGATGAGTCACACCCTGGCCACTCCCTCTTCTTCCCTCACCCATCAGGCAAAAGGTATAGAAGTATGAAAACGCACACCTCCAGATTCAGGGACAGTTTCTTTGCAGCTGTTATCAGGCAACTGAATCATCCTACCATACCCAGAGCGCAATGCTGAACTACTACCTACCTCTATGATGTCCCACAGACTATCCTTGACCAGACTTTGTTGGCTTTACCTTACAGTAAACTTTGTAATGTCTTTCTGCTGACTGGTTAGCCGGCAACAAGAAGCATTTCACTGTACCTCGTGACAATAATAAACTAATCTTAAAACATAGCTATGATGTCGCTATTGTATCTAAACAGTGCCTGCAATCTTCATCTCCACAAGAAGGAAATCCTTAGACTCCTTTGCATTGAAATCTTTTTTCTCAAAGGTATTCAACAATTTTGTTTCAAAGCTGCTTTCAGAGTGATATTTGGCTCAATAAAAGAATAAATGAAAATCCGATTCATACACGTTTGCACGTTTACAGAGAAGATTCATTTATCTGGGTAACCTTGAAGAGGAAATAATAAGACATCTTGCAACACCCTGATTGAAGAAGATATTTATCTCGTATATTCATGGTAGTACTTCCAACAATAGCCTCACATCTTGCCTGTGTAATTGAAAATAGCTTGAAAATGTGAAATTAGAGAGGTCACAAAATGGAAGATGTTTGCATTTGCAGGTCCTGCTTGGTCTCTTTCTGTGCAAGTTGCAAGCTGAGAGTTATGGCTCCAAGGAGTCTGGATCCCACATGGACGTTGATTATAAGGAGAGGTGCAGATGTCCTCACTTTGATAAAATGTATGAGGGTTTGCAGAAAGAGATAAGAAGGTCTGCAAATGCATAGTGGTGATTCGTTATAGAAAGGGGTGTGAAAAGATATTGTTAATAATGTTGCAAGGTGTTTGTAATGCTGGTTGACGATTGGCTAAAGTGTGAAGCCTTGTTTGAATAGTTTATCCAAGCTGGATGGTGCATTACTGGTTAATTGACTTATCTCCAGAAGTTTCTGTAGAAACATTGTAATGGGGTACTTTGTAATTGGGTTAGGGAACTGTCAATAACTGTATAAGGTGATCGATATGTGTGATTGCTTTATAGGGGTAGCTTCCTCCAAGTAATGTCACACCCTTAGTTTGGAAGAGTATAAGAGGGTGGGTAATTCTTTGGGGTGTGTCGGTTGATTGTGACTTCTGTTCTGTTTGCATAAGCTACGGTTGTCTTGCATGAGTGGATCGGAAACTGTCCCTACAGTTTGTTCTTCAATAAAGTAAGGTTTTGTAACCAGAGTTTGACTTAGTGCTTGACTAAACCAAACTAAGGGGGTAAGTCTAGAACTGAAATCTACAGTGACAATAATAAACTAATCTGAAAACTTAGATATGCTTGTGATGATGTCGCCAGTATATTTAAACAGCGCTTGCAATCTTCATCTCCACAAGAAGCAAATCCTTAGACTCCTTTGCATTGAAATCTTTTTCTCAAAGGTATTCAACAGTTTTGTTTCAAGACTGCTTTCAGAGTGATATTTGGCTCAATAAAAAGAATAAAAGAAAATCCGATTTTTACAATTCTCAAAGTTTGCATGTTTACGGAGAAGATTCATTTATCTGGGTAAACTTGATGAGGAAATAATCAGACATCTCCTTGCAACACCCTGATTGAAGTAAATATTTCTCGCATATTCATGGTAGTACTTCTGACAACAGCCTCACATCTTGCCTGTGTAATTGAAAAGAGCTTGAAAAGTGTGTCGCATGATCAAATTAGTTGCGAGGTTCAGAATTCTCGAAGGTATTACTGTTTTACTGCATGTTCAATGGTTCAATAGTTACTTTTTTACCACATGCATCAAAGTACAATGACATTATTATTATTTTTTGCATACAGACCCCAGTAAGATTAATGCCATACATAAGAACAATCCCCGGATGAGCACACAATGTGTAGAAACAGCCCACTGTGTACCAAACGTTATTCCCTTATCATGTACCTATACACTGTAAATTAGTTGATTGTAATCATGTGTGGTCTTTCTGCTGACTGGTTAGCACACAACAAAAGCTTCACTGTACATGTGACAATAAACTAAACTGATATGCAAGAGTCGTCAGGTATTGGTGTCATTTCACAGCCCCAACTGCAGCTGACCATGGAGGCCTTTTGTAACCGTCACCCTGGAGCTGACCTTGAAGGTGTGGAAGGTAAAGCTCCCCCACTGATTCTTCCTAACGTCCCTTGTCCAGCATCTGCCATGGTCACTTCCTCTCCCATTCCTGGTCTTTGGAGCGAGCAGGGGCCAGGTTCAGTGGCTTCCCTCTCCTGGTTCCGTGGCGGATGAGCCAGGCCTGGTGTTGGCTCTCCGAGGCCTTAGATCTAAACTGTTGGTTCCAGTATAGATTGACTGATGTGCTTGAAATCATTTCCCATGTTGCAGGTTGACAAGGTGACCTGATGAGGCCCGTTTCATACTGCCAACAGCAAGGTAAGATTTAAACATTACCTACTTCATTCTCACCCATCTCATTGCTCCCTTTTCCCACATCCCCTTCCCCCCCATTCGGAAAGGATCTCATCTCATGTCTCATCAGAAAAGAAAGAGATTAGTTAAAACAAATGTAGGTCCCTTGCAGTCAGAATCAGGTGAGTTGATCATGGGGAACAAGGATATGGCGGACCAATTGAATAACTACTTTGGTTCCGTCTTCACTAAGGAAGACATAAATAATCTGCCGGAAATAGCAGGGGACCGCGGGTCAAAGGAGTTGGAGGAATTGAGTGAAATCCAGGTTAGCCGGGAAGTGGTGTTGGGTAAATTAAATGGATTAAAGGCCGATAAATCCCCAGGACCAGATAGGCTGCATCCCAGAGTACTTAAGGAAGTAGCTCCAGAAATAGTGGATGCATTAGTAATAATCTTTCAAAACTCTTTAGATTCTGGAGTAGTTCCTGAGGATTGGCGGGTAGCAAACGTAACCACACTTTTTAAGAAGGGAGGGAGAGAGAAAACGGGGAATTACAGACCAGTTAGTCTAACATCGGTAGTGGGGAAACTGCTAGAGTCAGTTATTAAAGATGGGATAGCAGCCCATTTGGAAAGTGGTGAAATCATTGGACAAAGTCAACATGGATTTACAAAAGGTAAATCATGTCTGACGAATCTTATAGAATTTTTCGAGGATGTAACTAGTAGCGTGGATAGGGGAGAACCAGTGAATGTGGTGTATCTGGACTTCCAGAAGGCTTTCGACAAGGTCCCACATAAGAGATTAGTTTACAAACTTAAAGCACACGGCATTGGGGGTTCAGTATTGATGTGGATAGAGAACTGTCTGGCAAACAGGAAGCAAAGAGTAGGAGTAAACGGGTCCTTTTCACAATGGCAGGCAGTGACTAGTGGGGTACCGCAAGGCTCAGTGCTGGGACCCCAGCTATTTACAATATATATTAATGATCTGGATGAGGGAATTGAAGGCAATATCTCCAAGTTTGCGGATGACACTAAGCTGGGGGGCAGTGTTAGCTGTGAGGAGGATGCTAGGAGACTGCAAGGTGACTTGGATAGGCTGGGTGAGTGGGCAAATGTTTGGCAGATGCAGTATAATGTGGATAAATGTGAGGTTCTCCATTTTGGTGGCTAAAACAGGAAAGCAGACTATTATCTAAATGGTGGCCGACTAGGAAAAGGGGAGATGCAGCGAGACCTGGGTGTCATGGTACACCAGTCATTGAAAGTGGGCATGCAGGTGCAGCAGGCAGTGAAGAAAGCGAATGGTATGTTAGCTTTCATAGCAAAAGGATTTGAGTACAGGAGCAGGGAGGTTCTACTGCAGTTGTACAGGGTCTTGGTGAGACCACACCTGGAGTATTGCGTACAGTTTTGGTCTCCAAATCTGAGGAAGGACATTATTGCCATAGAGGGAGTGCAGAGAAGGTTCACCAGACTGATTCCTGGGATGTCAGGACTGTCTTATGAAGAAAGACTGGATAGACTTGGTTTATACTCTCTAGAATTTAGGAGATTGAGAGGGGATCTTATAGAAACTTACAAAATTCTTAAGGGGTTGGACAGGCTAGATGCAGGAAGATTGCTCCCGATGTTGGGGAAGTCCAGGACAAGGGTTCACAGCTTAAGGATAAGGGGGAAATCCTTTAAAACCGAGATGAGAAGAACTTTTTTCACACAGAGAGTGGTGAATCTCTGGAACTCCCTGCCACAGAGGGTAGTCGAGGCCAGTTCATTGGCTATATTTAAGAGGGAGTTAGATGTGGCCCTTGTGGCTAAGGGGATCAGAGGGTATGGAGAGAAGGCAGGTACGGGATACTGAGTTGGATGATCAGCCATGATCATATTGAATGGCGGTGCAGGCTCGAAGGGCCGAATGGCCTACTCCTGCACCTAATTTCTATGTTTCTATGTTTCTATCAAATCAATTTTTTACCACCGGCTCCACATTCGACAACAAGGGACCCGGGGGGGGTGTTGGGGGCACTGAAAACAAAGAAGGACCCGGCATGGAGGGGCTGCCAAGAACTAAGGGGGATGTGGTGAGGGAGGGGGGTGGATTGGGGACTAAGGTTAGTACAGGTATCAGAGGTTATGGGGAGAAGGCAGGAGAAAGAGCAAGAGATAGATCAGCCATGATTGAATGGCAGAGTAGACTTGATGGGCCGAATGGCCTAAGTTTACTCCTATCCCTTATCATCTTATGACCTTATGAAGAGACTAACGTTATTTGAAGAGTACTTCTTGTAACTTTGTTGGTGCCTTGGTGCGACTTGTTATTGCACTTTGTATTAAAAAACAAAGAATTTCACTGTACCTAGGTACATGTGACAAAAAAGTATCATCATCATCATCATATTGATATGGCCATCTTTGGCAAATGATTGAGGCACCTCCAGCACATACGTGTAACTCACAAGTTTGTGTATATGTTTTACCTATGGCCCCAGCATTTCTGTTGTGGCTCAAGGGTTTATCTGTAACCAATTTCCAGTTCATTATGCGCATATTGTCTGGGCACCACCGTAGTATTTGAATAAATAATGTTTTGCTAATTGTTGATGTTTACTATTCAATGCAGTGTGAATCTGGATGGTGGCAGGGTTGTAAAGGAGAGGGAAGATCATTGATATATTCAGTAGTGTTTTTGTTGGATGGCGAATCGAAGGATATGAATCGGAGGTGCACAATTTGAGTTAGCACAAACAAATTCTGATTTGATAGAATGGCTAAACAAACTCAAGAGTCTGCTTGGCAACATTATAAATCTTTACCAGGACCCTTATGCCTCAGTGGGAAATGTAATTATATAAATTTTGCACGATGCAGGAGCTGGTTGGGTTACAGCAAGTTGTGAAAGGTTTTAAAATTGAATGATTGCTTTGGAGCTACACGCTGGCAGTGTTTACCATATGAATAAATTAAAAAGTTGCTTGAATGATAATTGCACCTCAGCTAAGTCAGGATACATTAAATTTACATGCAAAATAAATTATGAATCGGTGTTGGTCACATTAATCATGAGAATTAATATTGGCTAGTTGATCAATTGTCACTTTACTCATGGCAATTTTCATCAAAAGCATTGGTCCATAACTTATTGTCAAGTAACAGTGGGGCTAATTTGTTGATGCCAAAATTGAGTGGGAGCTTCAATTAAATTAGACCTATCATACATCTATTACCTTTGCTCAATGTTTGGGTCAGGGAAACAAGCAAATAGAAGAAAGAGTAAGACCTGCCCCACCACACAATTTGATTATGGCTGACATATACTTGTCTCCATTTCTCTTTAGTATAGTTTAGTTTACAGATACAGCATGGAAACAGGCCCTTTGGCTCATCAAATCCGCACAGACCAGCAATCCCCGTACACTAACACGATCCTATCCAGACTAGGGACAATTTTACATTTATACTAAACCAATTAATCTACGAACCTGTATGTCTTTGGAGTGTGGGAGGAAACCGATGATCTCTGAGAAAACCCACGCAGGTCACGGAGAGAACGCACAAACTACCTGCAGTCAAGTACCTGTTGTCAGGATCGAACCTGGGTTCTGGCGCTGTGAGGCAGTAGCTCCACTGCTGCACCATGGTGCCATGCTCTTCAGTGCCAGGTTTCCATAATCCTCATTTCCTTCATTCAATTGTTTATCTATTCCACCTGAAATACATTTAATTATCTGGCCTCCATCACCCTCAGGGGTAAAGAATTCCAGAAACAATACAATACAATACAATACAAATTTATTGTCATTTGAGCCCCAGTGAGACTCAAACGAAATTTTGTTTCCACAGCCATACAAACAAAAACAATGTCCTACAGACATACACACAATTAAGTTCACACAAACATCCATCACAGTGAACCCACTGTGATGGAAGGCAAAGTCTTTTCTCTCCCCTGCTCGCCATGTCTCTCCCGATGTCCAAGCCCCAGGCGGGCGATGATAAGTCCCACGGCCATTTTAGGCCGCGCGGGGCGATTTACGGCCCCGCTCCCGGTCTGAAAGTACAAGGTCGGAGCCCCGGCGGGCGCTGTAATGTCCCACGGCCATGAAGCCGTGCCGGGCGATGTATGACCCTGCTCCGGGTCGTTCCAACCCCGCGACACGGGCTGGAGAAGTCGCGTTGCGGGAGCTCCGGGAAGCGGTCTCTCTCTCCCCCCGGACCCGCGAGCTCCCGATGTCCCAGTCCACCGGACCTGCGGCTGCGTTGCTGGAGCCTCCGAGCCCCAGGAATCGAGTCGCAGCAGCGAGTCACCACCGCTCCCCACGCACCGAGGCCAGCCAGCCCCACGATGGTGAGTAGTCCGCAGTCCGCAGTCTCCCGAGCCCCCGGGTCGTTCAGGTTGGAGGCCGCTCCACGGTGCTAGGCCCCAACGACAACGGAGACCCGACAGGGAAAAGGTCGGGTCTCCCGAACAGGGAAGAGATTTTAAACGGTTTCCCCCTCCCCCCCCGCCCCCCACATATACACATTTAAAACCAAGCTTAAAAAAACACAAACACTACATTTAACTAGACAAAAATAAAAAAAAGACAGACAGGCTGTAGGAGCCGCTGCAACGAGTCGCGCCGCCACCAGGAATGACCCACTCCTCTCTGAGAGAAGAAATTTCTATGTAGCTCAGTTTTAAATGACCAGCCCTTATTTTGTAACTGTACCCCCTTGTTCATGAATCTCCCAGTAGTGAATGTATCTCACCATCTATCCGGCCAAGCCCGCTTAGCATCATATATTGTTATTTGAATTAAGGCACTACTCATTCTTCTAGACTCTATGGAATACAGGCACAAACTTTTTGGCCTCTCTTGATTCCTCTCAACCCAGGAATTAGCCAGGTCTCCTGCCTCTAATGCTACTATATCTGTTATTAGATAAGAGGATCAACATCGTGCACAGTTTTCCACCAACAGCCTGCACAACTGTAACAAAACCGCCCTATTCTAAGCTTCAACCCCTTTACAATAAAGTCCAAGATACCTCTTTTACTTCACTTACTTATTGCTTCTTGCTGTTGCTACCTGCTTCACTTGCTTGCTGATGTTTTGTGATTTATGCACACTCTTCTTATCGAGTCCACACACAAGATTAGAAGTTGTTCAGCCAGAGCTGAACACACTTCTCGGCATCTGCCCAATGGTGTCTGTCTTGCGCTTCTTGTGCTTCTTGTGCGTGGTGGTGGAAAGATTGGTTGAAACAGGGCCGCGACGTGAACGCTCTTTCCTTGACCCCATTTATGCACTAGAACACCTGGATCCCCCTGAACTACAACCATTTGCATTTCCTCTCTGCATAGATAATAATTTGCCTTATCATTCCTTTTAACAACGAGCTTAACCTCACTCTTCCCTGACTTCAATCCCAAAGAAATACAGTTCTGTACATTAAATGTGCAAAATTGCTCCCAATGTGTAGGGAGTGGATGAGAACGTGGAATAACAAATAATGAATGTGAACGGGTGACCAATGGTCAGTGTGGACTTGATGGGCCGAAGTACCTGTTTCCATGTTAAACTTGCTGGAGTTTAGAAGGAAGTGGGGAGACCTCGCTGAAACTTACTGAATAGTGAAAGCGCTGGGTAGAGTGGATGTGGAAAGGATTTTTGGAAACCTTACATTTTGTTCTCTCCTTTTTCCCCCTACTGGGTCACTGTTGACATAAACTGAAGTGCATGGAGCTGCTGAATCTGAAGGGGGGAAATAATTAATTAAACGCACCAGAGAAAGGTACATCTTGCCCGTTTCAATTTTACTTCGGAGTCACGTGAGTGACTACGTGAAGAACCCGCTCAGTGCGCAGGCGCGGCATTACGCCAGCAGTGCAACAGCGGCTGCAATGGGAATTAGGCGCTCCCGCTACAGAACGAAACGGACCATCAGGTGAGTACGCTGAGGTCGGGTTTCTTTTACAGGTGAGCCTTTTTCTGCTTGTGTTTTTTACAGGCAGAGAAAAAGGCTCTGGAACAAAACTGTCCCCCGTTCAAGGAGGAACGTTTTCCTGTCGGGGAGGGGGGCAGCAACAGGCGGTAGGAGCGTTACCCGGTGTTCTGTAATTCCCCGACACCGTGCCGAGCCCAGCCCGCTAGCACCTGAGCAGCGGGCTGGATGCATAGCCACCCGAAGAGGCATCCGGCAGGTGTTCCCGATTTTGGACGGGACGTCTCTCCACCCGCACGGGGGGAGAGAGAGCCGCCTGAGCCGCTGGAGCGGCTCACGGAGCAGATGCCGGCGAGACGCGCTGCTTGAGGGGTGCTCTCGCTACTACAAGGCACAAAAGCTCCAGAAGAAGGCGGTAGGAACAATTACCGGGCGCTCCGCTATCCCCATCACCGCGCCGAGCCCAGTCCCGCTAGTGCCTGAACTGCGGGCTGGATGTCTAGCCATCCGAACAGGCATCCGGCCGGTGGCATCCGATTCGTCGGACGGGGACATGTCTCCACCTAAATGGAGGAGAGACAGCCGCCTGAGCTGCATCCAACAGCTATTGGAGCAGCTCCAGCGAGATGCGCAGAAAGAGCGCTCTCACGGAGGGAGGTCAGGCACCCCCTCCACAGTGTTTCATGCACTGCCCTCTGCTCCCTCATTACTGGAGGCTAGCATTGGTGACCAGGGCTGGGCTGGTCTGGAACAGGGGCAGGCGGACAAATTCGGGAGTATGCCAGGGGTGCAGGAACAGGAAGAGCTGTTGGGTGTGATGGACCGCTTTGTAGCTACCCCACGGGCTGGAGCACCGCTGGAACCAAGAATGGCGGCCAGCATCAACCATCTATCCAATAAACCATTACTGGAAAAGGTGCTTGCTGAGGTGCTGAAACAACACACAGCACCAGAAAACTGTGAGGCCCTCAAAGTAAAAAGTGTCAACAGCCAAATCTGGGGGCATGTGGGGTCACACATTCGGTCCCAAGAACTCAAGCTACAGCGGATCCTAAGGCTCCTGACGTCGGCCATCACAGCCTTTGCTCGTTCCGTGGAGACCACGGAGATGGATACCTGCCAGCAGGATGTGCTGGCATTAATGTGTACCACACAATTTGAGATCAACAATCTCCGGAGGGAAACATAAGACCTGCCCTCAATCCCAAATTTGCTGGCTTGTGTAAAGCCCCAGCTGCGGAGACGGACGCGCTGCTATTTGGGAAAGATCTCAATAAAAAACTGAAGGAGATGGAGGAAGCATCAAAAACCTTCGGCCTAATGAGGGCAGGCTCCGGGACGAGCAAACCAAGACCTCCGATACCCAAGCGGCAGCACCACACGGCATCCACCAGTCGACGTCCGCAATATGGGACTGGTGAACGCTTGGGGTCCGCACATTATCCCCAAAGATCTTTTTAGATCAGGACCCGCAGCGGACCCTCTGGAAAATGCGCCTCCTCCCAACATCGCCAGCACGTCAGAACAAAACCTTCAGGAAAATGAAGAAACAGAATCGCCAATAACCATAGAGGTAGGTGGGTCTGGTCCCTACCAGCATATAGAGAATAAGGGTGCTTTATTAACAGGGGGGAGATTACACTTGTTTAAAGAAGCATGGGGTATGGTCACGGGTGACAAGTATATACTCAACAGCATTAGTGGATATAAAATACAATTCATGTCAGAAAAAACGCCTCCAGTTCAACATTGGCCCCAAAGGGTATTTCTCCCTCCGTCAAAGAGAAACGTGAGGGACAAGCTGAACTGGTGAGACTTATCACAAAGGGGGTAATCGAAAAGACCAAACATGAACCTTTGGAATTTGTATCGAATATATTCACGAAAACCAAAAAAGATGGTGGCTGTCGCATCATCATTGACTTAACATCACTAAACAAATTTGTTAAGTATATACATTTCAAAATGGAGACATATGTTACTGCCAAACAACTGAATTCCAAAGGACACTTCATGGCAAGCATTTACCTTAAAGATGCTTACTATCTAGTACCCATATACAAGGATCATCGCAGATACCTAAAATTTATCTGGATGGTACAAAGCATTGCCCTATGGGCTAACTTCAGCCCCAAGATTAGTCACCAAAATATTGAACCCAACCATGGCAATACTAAGAAAACAAAAACATATTGTCATGGCATATCTGGATGATATTCTGATAGTAAGGAAAACAATGGAATTGGCTGTGGCAGCAGTATCAGCTACAAAACAGCTCCTTGAAACTCTGGGGTTCGTCCTACATCCAGATAAATCTAAGTTGAAGCCATCCACTATCATGGACTACCTGGGCTTCACAATTAACTCAGTCTATATGACTGGTACCTTGCCAAAGGCAAAAATGGTTGAATTAGCACAATCATGCAACAATTTAATGGTCAACGAGCGACCAACTATTCGACAAGTAGCAAGAGTAATTGGGGAAATGGTAGCAGCATTTCCGGCTACACAATTTGGACCTTTGCACTATCAAAAATTTACAAAGAGCAAAGGTACAGGCAATAAAACGACATACAGGTCACTATGATCGTGTCATGAAATTACCCACTGAAGCAATATCAGAGCTACAGTGGTGGGCAGAAAACGTTTGGCATAGTTTCAGTCCTATCTTTATCACTAACCCTACATTAGTTACTCAAACAGATGCCAGTGCTCAAGGCTGGGGAGCGACTAACTCCATATCCAGCACAGGTGGTAGATGGACTAACCTAGAGTCATCATTACTACTTACACTGGGCATTAACTATCTAGAGATGTTGGGCGCCTTTTATGGTTTAAAAGCATATGTATCTAATATGCAGCACTTGCATGTTCGGTTACAAATTGATAAATACTACGGTGATGGCTTATATTAACCATATGGGTGGCATAAAATCATTATCATGCGACAAATTGGTCAACATGATTTGGCAATGGTGTGTCGAAAGACATATTTGGCTATCAGCTACTTACCTACCAGGTAAGCTAAACACCCATGCCATGAGAAAATTAAACGCCTGGGTTGCAAGTTTGAACATGCCTTACCTGGAACTGGGATTGTCCAAACAAACCATCACCACCATGTCGGCATCCCTTCGAACATCCACCAAGAGGCAGTACTTAACCAGCATCAAAAAAGGGAGAAGTACTGCCAGGAAACAGGGACAACATACGCAACAGCTACAGCCACCAACATACTGGAGTTCCTGGCCTATCTACACCACGATGTAGGGATCAGCTACAGTGCCATCAACACAGCGCAGAGTGCTCTTTCTGCTTATCTCAAACCAGCGCCAGGACAACAGGCGATGGAATCCCATCCACTGGTGGTAAAACTGATGAAGGGCATTTACAATATCAAGCCCTAAGCCCAGGTATACTCATATTTGGGATATCAGTGTGGTCCTGACATATCTCAGGGAATGGCCACCAGCCAGATCCCCCGGTCTCGAGCAAGCTACACTAAAGACGCTCATGTTGATGGCACTTGTATCCGCTCAGAGGGTCCAGTCACTACACCTATTGCGACTGGACAACATGATCACAGCTCCAGACCAGATCTGTCGTTATCCAGCGACTGATCAAACAGAGCAGACCAGGAACACCTAATTCAGTCGTGGCTTACCCACCAGAACCACGGTTATCTGCCATGACCCACCTACTATCCTACATAGACACAACCAAAATATTCGAGGGAGATGAAAAGCCTTGTGGGTCAGTCACAAAAACCTTATGGTCGGGTGATGAGCCAAACCATTGCGAGATGGCTCAAGCAGGTGCTAGAAACTGCTGGGATAAACACTAACATGTGCACATTTTATTCCACCAGGGCAGCATCCATGTCGACGGCTAAAGAATGGACATGCCTATAGACCACATCCTGGCTACAGCAGGATGGTGGGGGGGGGGGAAAGACCGTTCAAACATTTTATAATAAGCCGTTGGCAAAACCTGGTTTATTTGCAGTAAAGATTTACGAACTGCAAATATTTAATTTAAGCCCAGGGGAGCAACTTAATTCTTTGTTGTTATTGTTTAAAAAATACCATTGTGTTTTTCTACAAATAGACTCATTGGTTGATTACGATAACACTTCCTCCCTCAAGAACTTCGGCAGTGAGTGAAATGAAACTGTTACACGGTTTGAAATCACAGAGCTGTGAAATCTTCACGTAGTCACTCACGTGACTCTGAAGTATAATAGTAAGATTAAACGAGAACTTACCAGTTTGAAGTTTGATTTGTATTTTATGAGGAGTTACGATGAGGGATTACGTGCCCTCCGCTCCCACCCTCATTATCTGGATCAAACTAATAAATTGATGTCTCCTTATCTTTACTATGTTTACTTCAAAATAACTGTGTCTATCTGTGATTCCACACCGCTGCTTGGAAGTATGCCGCGCCTGCTCACTGAGCGGGTTCTTCACGTAATCCCTCATCATAACTCCTCATAAAATACAGATCAAACTTCAAGATGGCGGCCTTGAGGCGCGCGCCGGTACAGTCCCTGCTTATATGTTACGCCCTTTTGTCCTTCTATGTTAAAAACTCCTCCTGCTGCATACTCAATTACAACCGAATTGAGTTGCTCACTATAAGGGCAAGATCGAATGGAGTTTTTGGTTCTCCGACCCTTATACAAACCCTTCCGGTGGAATTACATGCCAGGAACACCACACCTGGGCCATACCCCGGGACCTCTCCTAGGCCTGATCGACGGCTTGTCCGACGGCGAGCAGGAGTCCTGGCTCGGTTCAGGAAGCGGCCCTACCGGCCTCCACAACCGGCACTACTTCTCTCCAACGTCCGTTCACTCCGGAATAAGATGGACGAACTCCTGCTTTTGATCCACTCAAGGAGAGAGTACAATGAATCTTCTGCAATCTGCTTCACGGAAACCTGGCTGGATCAATCTGTTCCCGACTCAGCAGTAACCCCACCCGGCTTTACCATCTACAGAGCCGATAGGTCGGCAGCGCTGTCACTCAAGTCCAAGGGAGGGGGTATCTGCTTCCTTGTCAATCAACGCTGGTGCAATAACATCACAGTACAATCACAACACTGCTCCCCTCTGTTTGATCATCAGACCATTCTACCTACCAAGAGAATTCTCATCTGTTGTGTTAATTGGCGTCTACGTTCCACCCGATGCTAATGCTAACACGGCTATGGATATTTTATCACATCACATTTCCTCCATGGAAAGCTCGCATCCGGACTCCATCATTATAGCCTTGGGCGATTTCAACCACAGCTGTCTAACAAAAGAACTCCCTAACTACACTCAGCAAGTTACATGCCCGAGCAGAGAAAACAATACATTGGATCATTGTTACACTAACATCACTGGCGCTTACCGTGCCTTTCCTCGTGCTCCACTGGGTAGATCCGATCATGTAATGCTGCTGCTCATCCGCGCATACAAACAAAAACTGAAATCCATCAAGCCCAAAACAATAACCGTTAAGTCCTGGTCAGAGGATGTCATCGAAACGTTAAGGGGATGTTTTGAATGTACTGACTGGGACCTCTTCCTCGATGTATCCGGCAACAACATCGACGTGTACACTGACGTGGTGACGTCATACGTCCGCTACTGTGAAGAACTGTGCGTCCCCTACAAAACTGTCACAATACCCAGCAATGGTAAACCCTGGTTCAACAAGCACATACAACTTCTTCGCAAAAAGAAAAATGCAGCCTACACCAACGGTAACAAGGTTCAGTATAAATCAGCAAAATATGAACTCAGGTCTGCAATTCGGAAAGCAAAATTAGCTTATTCAAACAAATTGGAACAACAACTCAAAACCCACAATTCAAGAGAAGTCTGGAAACATCTGCAGAAGATGACGGACTACAAAAAACGTCCTGTTCCCATCCCAGACGAGGATCCGGATTTACCGGAAAAACTGAACACTTTTTATGCACGCTTTGAAAATGCCACCCCGCCATCCATGCCTCCCCCCCCACCTAACTCAGCACCATTCACCATCTCTGAGGAGGTGGTTAGGGCGGCCTTCAAAAATCTTAATAAAAGAAAAGCGGCAGGGCCTGACAACCTTAGCCCCGCTGCTCTCAACCACTGTGCAGCTCAGCTGGCCCCTGTGTTCACCTCCGTCTTTAACACCTCCCTCAGCCAATGTAGAGTCCCGCAGTGTTTTAAATCATCCATTATCATCCCTGTGCCCAAGTCCTCCAAGGTGAGCTGTCTGAACAATTATAGACCTGTGGCATTAACATCAGTCGCCATGAAGGCCTTTGAGCACATAGTCCTCACCCATCTGAAAACTCACACTGCCCCCATCATGGACCCTTTCCAATTTGCATATAGGGCCAACTTGGACTCAGCAGTAACCCCACCCGGCTTTACCATCTACAGAGCCGATAGGTCGGCAGCGCTGTCACTCAAGTCCAAGGGAGGGGGTATCTGCTTCCTTGTCAATCAAGAGGATGCTATCAACTTAGCTCTTCACTATTCCCTTCATCATCTGGAATCACCGAACACCTATGCACGCATCCTGTTTATAGATTTTAGCTCGGCCTTTAATACTATACACCCGATTAAACTCTACAATAAAATGTTGGACATGAGCATTCACCCAGCCATGTGCCATTGGATTCTACACTTTCTAACAAACAGACAGCAAAGAGTCAAGGTGGGTGAAAAACTCTCCAGCCCTTTGACTCTCAACATAGGAGCCCCCCAAGGGTGCGTTCTGTCACCCCAGCTCTTCTCACTTTACACCAACAACCTCACATCCCAATGCAGCTCAGTTAAAATTTTTAAATATGCAGACGACACAACAATAATTGGCCTTATCTCAGACAACAAAGAATCACAATACCATCTAACAGTCGATAGCGCAGTCAAATGGTGCGCAGACAACAACCTCCAGCTTAATACTTCAAAAACCTTAGAAATCATCATAGATTTCAGACGCAATCAAAACCACAAACCCCCGGTCCATGTCAACTCTCACCCCATTACCTCCACGAACTCATTTAAGTTTCTAGGCACCTATAACTCCAATAATCTAAAATGGCACATCAATGCAGACCACGTCATCAAGAAAGGTCAACAACGCCTATATTTCCTCAGACAGCTCAAAAAGTTCAGAGTCGTTAAACACCTCCTGGTCCGTTTCTATCAATCAATCATTGAAAGCATCATCACCTCCTCAATCACAGTCTGGTACGGTAACACCGATAGTCACTCACTACACAGAATACAACGCATTGTCTCCAAGGCCTCCAGGATCATCAACTCCCCCCTCCCCTCAATCCATTCCAGTTATCTCCAACGTACCTCAAAACGGGCAAAAAAGATCATCTCGGACCACTCCCATCCAGCAAATCACCTTTTTCAGTCTCTCCCTTCGGGGAGGCGCCTCAGGTCACTTGCTACTAAAACCACCCGCTTTAAAAACAGTTTCTTCCCCTCAGCAATAAGAACTCTCAATTCCGTCCAATAATCAGACAATAATATGACTTTTGATGTATACAGTGTCTTGTCTATGGTCTTTGTTTGTTCTTTTGCACTATGTATTGTTGGTGAGATTTGTGATTTGTGATGTGGTATGGATGCACTTTATTACGGTGATCTGTGTTATTAGTGGTATGTAACAAAAGCAGTGTACCATCATGTACTGAACCCAAATACCACCAATCCTGGTTGCGTGGCAATTAAAGATTCTATTCTATTCTATTCAAAAAACTGGTAAGTTCTCGTTTAATCTTACTATTATAATACAGTCTTTTGGGTTTTAAGGGATGTCAGTAGTCCAACACAATGCAGAAGTTATAAATGCAGTGTGCATTTCTTCTACTAACTGTGAATTAAATTTGATATATAAGTACCAAATAACCCTGGATCAATGGTCCAGGAATTGCAGTATAAAGAGCAGTGAGTTGAGTATGTCATTTCTTAAAAATAAGACCAGCAGTTTGGGGAAATGATAAAGATGATTTGTGAATTGCCATAAATTGTCAGATGATTTGTGCAACTCTATAGTCAGCCGTTCACCTCTACGAACATACCATCAGTCTCACTGTCTAACACGACAGTGCTGGATTTATGCCAGGAGTGCAAATTAAACTCTCTGTGTATATTTATTATCAAAAAGACCCGATTAATGAGGTGATTTACTCTCACCTGACATGCCACTCAACCTGGTAGTGGCAAGAAGGTAAATTTTAAATCATCCCTTTATGCGGTGAAAAATCTCATTAAAAACTTTTCAGAATTTTGAATTTCGATTGTTTCCTTTCGTTCTCTTTACTTTTCTCTCACTGAACTAATGGCTCTTTCTTTGATTTTTCCGATTTGATAATTAATCCAGAGAAATTAATTTACATTTTCTTATCCCTGTACGCTGAGAATTGCTAAGATTATAAGGTCATGTGATAGAAGCAGAATTAGGCCATTTTGCCCATCAAGTCTACTGCACCATTCAATCATGGCTGATCTATCTCTCCCTCCTAACCCTATTCTCCTACCTTCTCCCCATAACCTCTGATCAAGAATCTATCTATCTCTGCCTTAAACATATACACTGACTTGGACTCTACAGCCTTCTGTGGCAAAGAATTCCACAGATTCACCACCCTCTGACTGAAGAAATTCCTCCTCATCTTCTTCCTAACAAAATGTCCTTTAATCCTGAAGTTATGACCTCTAGTCCTAGACTCTTTCAAGAGTGGAAACATCCTCTCCACATCCACTCTACCCAAGCCAATGTTGACTAAAGGTCAATGTTGATTTAATTTATTCACACTCATCCCAGATGCCCAGTTTTCCTTGCCAATTTCAACAAATTGTCAGTACAACTACTCTACAAAGCTCAATGTGCAAAAGTATCCCACACTAGAAGCAGGATTAGGCCATTCAGCTCCTTATGCCTACTCCACCAACCAATGTTAGTGGCATGGATGTTTTCCATGTTGTGTAACTCCATCACTCTGTGACTCTATGTAATGTATTATGATTGTTTTCCTCAGCAGCACACACCAGAACTAACCTCAGATCTTTAATTTCCGTAGTACTTCTTCTTCTTTCGAGTCCATCTTGTAACAAATGTTGACATCGCTGTCATCGTCCGTCCGGAAAAGGACGCAGGCTTCCGGCGACAATCAGCGGGAGCCATCACTTGTTACAATAGATGATGGTGGTAACAGAATTAGCTCAGGATACTTCCAGTTTCCAGCCCCGCCACGTGGACGCTTCTGCTATGGAGCCTCCTTAGTACTTAAAATGTTGTTTGTGACTACAAGGTTAGGCTGAAATGATGGCAAGTACATATAGATAACCTGCCTCAACAGTTTATGCCCCATTATGCTAATTTATTTCCTTAATTATACCATCCTAACGATACTATTTTAGTGGTCTGATAAACGACTCTTGGAGTTTTCAACAATACTTTATTCAAAAGTTTAAGTTGCAGCATACAGGTTTAACAGACACGTCTGGCCACAACGGTGGTCAGCACTGAACTAACGCGCGCAAGGGAAAAACAACAGTCCCTCCCGAGTCACGTGACCGCGGCTTCCGAACGCCGGGTTCGATACCTGCGTGCGCTAGCAGGCGCCGCTACAATATCATAATAGTTCCGTCTTTTGTTTCTCTTTCCTTCCTTATATCTTCCTCTTGTATTCACCATTTCCTCTCCATCTTTCCTTTCTTTCTCTGTGTGCCTCACTTGTTTTGTTGCTGCTTTAAATTTTCAGATTGACTCACGAGTCGAAGCAATAAAAAAACACATTATACATTTTCTGATATCACTGTCACTGTTCTGTTGGCTTTTCTAATTTTAGTGAGTAGACCTCTGGCTTGAGATTTGCCAAGTTATCGTTATTGATCTTTTAAAATAAATATGATATTAAACTGACAGCATCCCTTTTCACGGGCCATTTACTTAGGCAATATTAATGACTATTAATGTTTAAATACCCAACTGTCATTTGCATCTCTGTAATTATCCCACACAGCCTTCATTAAATTTATTCCACTTTCCTATTTTAAAATGAATGAAAACTGGGTCAGTACCTTAAGTAATTATCATCCAGTGCAAGGGACTAACTAATTTGAGTAGTGTAGGAAGGAGCTGCAGGTGCTGGTTTACACCGAAGAGAGACACAAAATGCTGAAGTAACTCAGTGGGACAGGCAGCATCTCTGGATAGAAGGATTGGGTGACGTTTCAGATTGAGACTCAGAAGGGTTTTGACCCGAAATGTCACCCATTTCTTCTATCCAGAGATGCTGCCTTTCCTGCTGAGTTACTCTAGAATTTTGTGTCTATGGTCTGAGTAAAGGCTGGCTTACAGGTTGGATCGTGGGGAAGTTGTTTGGCTCAGTATAAGCCGATACACAGTGAGTCAGGGGATAGAGAAGCACTGGATCTCAGAATTAAGGTCAATGCTAGCTAGGAAGGAGATTATTTTAATCATGAAGCAACACACAACATGGATGGGTGGTGATGGCACCAGAGACTATAAAAAAACAGATTGCAAAACCTGTCCATACCTATGTTCAGCTTTCCATATAAACTTTACCTTTAGAGTAACACAGATGATCCAGCAGGTAGCAGTTATCAATCATAGCTCCAATGATCCAGTCCAATACTTATTTCTGATGCTGTCTGTGTGGAGTCTGGACGTTATCCCAGTGACTGTATAGATATCACCAGGACCCTCCAGTTTCCTTGGATATCCCAAAAGCATGTTGGTTGGCAGGTCAACTGGTTATTGTGGTATAAGTGGGCGATCGAAGAATTAGAGCAACATTAATGGCATTGAAAGAGAGAATAAATTAAAAAGGAATTAAGGAAATTAAGTGGAATATTGAGATTACTTTTAATGTCAGCATTGGCTTGATGGGCTGAGTGGCATGCAATGCTGACAGAAAATAGAAACAGATTACTGAGTTTGGACAAAATGGATCATGTTAATGATTAAGAGAGACACGTGGATTTGCAGATGCTGGAATCTTGCATAAAATACAAAGTGCTGGAATAACTCAGCAGCATCCCTGAATAACATGGATAGGCAATGTTTCGGGTCAGTCCCTTCTGCAGAATGATTGTAGTAGGGGGGAGAAGGTTGGAGTAGGTTGGAAACGAGGTGAGTGTGGTTTTGTTTGTCAAGATGGATGGACAAAGGCTGGAGATGAAAAGGAGACCAAAGGAGAAAAAAAAGAGACAAGGAGACAAGACAAGTGTGTCAGATTAGAAGAGAAGAGGTGTGAAAGGGCAGACATGTAAAGCCTGAGGGAGAGATGTAGGTGGAAGGAGACAGGGCTGGAGGCAGGGGTTGGGAACACGGGGCAGAATAGTGAGATAAATGACTGGGGGAGGGGTACAGGAAAGGGAGGGGTTGCAACAAAAAAGGGGGTAGTGTTACCTGTAATGTCCTGGTAATGCTTAACAAAAAAAAATGCTTAACAAAAAAAATTAAAAAGCTGAATGCGTGGCTCAAAGACTGGTGTGGGAATAATGGGTTTGGTTTCTTGGGCCACTGGCACCAGTACTGGGACAGGGGGGATCTGTTCTGTAAGGACGGACTTCACCTGAACGGTGCTGGGACTGGGGTCCTGGCAAATCATATAACTAGGGCAGTAGAGAGGTCTTTAAACTAAGTAGCGGGGGGGAGGTATCAAGGGGGGTAATAACGGCAGGGGTAGAGGATATAGAGCAGGGTATCAGTGGGGAAGCGGAAAGTCAAAATGTGACAGGAGACATAATGGGTGAAGATAAAGCTCTAGATGTAAAAGGGGCAAAAACGGAAAGGAAGGGTAGTAAAAATCATCTGAAAGTGCTTTATCTAAATGCACGGAGTATTCGTAATAAGATAAATGAATTAACGGTGCAATTAAGTATATATAGTTATGATATCGTGGCCATTACGGAGACATGGCTGCAAGGGGATCAGGACTGGGAGTTAAATATAGAGGGGTACTCGACAATTAGGAAAGATAGACAGGAAAGAAAGGGAGGAGGGGTGGCCCTTTTAATAAGGGAGGGAATAACGGCAATAGAGAGGAAGGATATTGCGTTGAAGGATCAGGATAGTGAAACAGCTTGGGTACAGATAGAGAATAACAAGGGGAAAAAAACACTAGTGGGTGTAATTTATAGACCTCCAAATAGCTGTGACGCTGTTAGTCAGAACATAAATCTGCAAATAGTTGACGCATGTAAAAAGGGAACTGCTGTAATCATGGGGGACTTCAATTTTCATATTAATTGGGCAAACCAAACTGGGCAGGGTAGACTAGAGGAAGAGTTTATAGAATGTATTAGAGACGGGTTCCTAGAACAGTATGTCACAGAACCGACAAGGGGGGAGGCAATCTTGGATCTGGTCCTGTGTAATGAAGCAGGATTAATTAAAAATGTCATAGTTAGGGACTCGTTGGGAACAAGTGACCACAATATGGTCGAATTCCATATTCAAATAGAAGGGGAGCAGGTTGAAACTCAGGCTAGGGTGCTTAGTCTAAATAAGGGGGATTATGAAGGTATGAGGACTGAGCTGATCAAAGTTGACTGGGATAGCAGACTCAAGAATAAGACGGTACATGAGCAGTGGTGTACGTTTAAGGGTCTACTGTATAACCTTCAAGAAAAATTTATTCCTATGAAGAAAAAAAGGGGTAAGGGTAAGAACAGTCAGCCATGGCTCAGTAAAACTATAAAGGATAGTATTCGGCTGAAGGCAAGGGCATATAAGGTAGCCAGAGATAGTGGGAGGGTAGAGGATTGGGAAGCATTTAAAGGTCAGCAAAAAATAACTAAGAGATTAATTAAGACGGGGAAAATAGACTATGAAAGGAATTTAGCAAACAACATAAAAACTAATAGTAAGAGTTTTTATAGCTATATAAAAAGAAAAAGGGTGGCTAAGGTGAACGTTGGTCCATTGGAGGGTGAGACTGGAGAGTTGTTGGTGGGGAACATGGAAATGGCAAAGGCATTAAACGAGTATTTTGTATCAGTCTTCACCATAGAAGACACAAAAAATATTCCAACGTTGGATAAACAGGGGGCGGTAGGAATGGAGGAGCTAAATACTATTAAGATCACCAAGGAGGTGGTATTAGGGAAATTAATGAGACTGAAGGAGGATAAATCCCCTGGGCCTGATGGATTACATCCAAGGGTCTTGAGGGAGATAGCGGTGGGGATTGTGGATGCATTGGTGATAATTTTCCAAAACTCCCTGGAGGCAGGAACGGTCCCAGTGGATTGGAAAATGGCCAATGTAACACCTATATTTAAAAAAGGAAGTAAACAGAAAGCGGGTAACTATAGACCGGTTAGTCTAACATCGGTGGTGGGTAAAATGTTAGAGACAATTATTAAAGAAACACTAACGGGGCACTTGGATAAACATGACTTCATCGGACAGAACCAGCATGGTTTTGTGAAGGGGAAGTCCTGTTTAACGAATTTGCTCGAATTCTTTGAGGAAGTAACAACCCGGGTGGATAAAGGGGAACCGGTGGATGTGGTATACTTGGACTTCCAAAAGGCTTTTGACAAGGTGCCACATAAGAGACTATTGCTAAAAATAAAAAATTATGGAATTGGGGGTAATATATTAGCATGGGTAGAGGATTGGCTAACAAATAGGAAGCAGAGAGTGGGGATAAATGGTTCATACTCGGGATGGCAACCGGTAACTAGCGGGGTTCCGCAAGGGTCGGTGCTGGGACCCCAGTTGTTCACAATTTATATAAATGATTTGGAGGAGGGAACCAAGTGTAATATATCAAAATTTGCGGACGATACAAAAATGGGAGGAAAAGTAGGGGATGAGGAGGATAGGAAGAGTCTGCAAAAGGATATAGATAAGCTAGGTGAGTGGGCAACAACTTGGCAGATGAAGTTTAATACTAATAAATGTGAAGTCATTCACTTTGGGAAAAAAAATGATAGGGCAAGTTATTTTCTAAATGAGGAGGAGCTGCGTTGTAATGCAACGCAAAGGGATCTAGGGGTATTAGTACATGAATCACTAAAAGTTAGTATGCAGGTGCAGCAAGCAATCAGGAAGGCCATTGGAGTTTTGGCCTTTATTGCTAGGGGGATTGAGTATAAAAACACGGAGGTCTTGCTGCAGCTGTACACAGTATTAGTGAGACCACATTTGGAATACTGTGTACAGTTCTGGGGTCCATACTTAAGAAAGGATGTACTAGCCCTGGAGGCAGTGCAGCGAAGGTTTACAAGATTAATTCCTGCAATGAGGGGATTGACATATGAGGAAAGGTTAAGTAGGCTGGAACTCTACTCTTTGGAGTTTAGAAGAATGAGAGGCGATCTCATTGAAACATATAAGATCGTGAGGGGCCTTGATCGGGTGGATGCACCGAGGATGTTCCCAATGATCGGGGAAACTAGAACTAGGGGACATAGTTGCAGAATAAGGGGGGGCTCTTTTAAAACTGAGATGAGGAAGAACTTCTTCACCCAGAGGGTGGTTAATTTATGGAATTCACTGCCCCAGGGAGCAGTGGAAGCAGAAACTTTAAATATATTTAAGACTAAAATAGATGGATTTTTAGCTGCCAAGGGGATAAGGGGCTACGGGGAGAGGGCAGGGATATGGACCTAGGTATGGTTAGTATAGTAAGACCTGAGTGATCTCCTGGACAAGTGTCGATCGCCTAGATTGGGGTCGGAGAGGAATTTCCCGGATTTTTTTCCCGAATTGGACCTGGGTTTTTATCCGGTTTTTTGCCTCCCCCAGGAGATCACGAGGTTTTTGGGGTGGAGAGGGGTGATAGCGGTATAAAGGGGAGGGTAGTGTCTTGTGTTCTGTGTCTTGTGTCTACTGTTTGTGGGTAAGTGTGTCTGTTTAGTGTTCAGCCATGAGCGAATGGCGGTGCGGGCTCGACGGACCTGGTGGTCTACTCTCGCACCTACTTTCTATGTTTCTATGTTAACATAGCTGCTACCAAGGAGCAAATAGACATTTACCCAGGGTCCATGTTGTCTGTTCATCTATGGGTGTCAGTCAGATCAATCAGAACATTACATTGGGTAATATTAGGGTTAACTTTGCTAGCTGTTAAGGTTTAATACATATTATTTTTATTCATCTAATTGTGAGGCATTTATGAATAGGAAGAATGAATAACTCTCCTGGTGAATGTGTGCTCTGGAATTAATATGATAAATACATAATAGCAATTTTGATATGAAATAATTGGAAATGGGACATGATTCTAACTGGTTGAAGAGAACAAGGCTGTTGATCAAAGTTTGTATATTCAATCAGTAAACCTATTGTCAATGTTTTAGTTATCCTTTATGGATGTTGTGGAGAAGAGTTAGAAGTTTTCAAGAGAGAGTTAGAGATAGCTCTTGGGAATCAAGGGAATCAAGGGAAATGGGGAAAAATCCGGAACAGGGTAATGAGTTTGAATATTCAGCCATGATCATGTTGAATGGCAGGCAGTGGCGAGTGGAGTGCCGCAAGGCTCGGTGTTCGGTCAGCAACTGTTTACCATATATATTAATGATTTGGAAGAGGGAATTAGGAGCAACACTAGCAAGTTTGTGGATGACACAAAGCTGGGTGACAGTGTGAACTGTGAAGAGGATGTTAGCAGGTTGCAGGGTGACCTGGACAGGTTGAGTGAGATGGGCAGATGTGTGGCAGATGCAGTATAATATACATAAATGTGAGGTTATCCACTTTGGTGGCAAAAACAAGGGGGCAGATTATTAACCATATAACCATATAACAATTACAGCACGGAAACAGGCCAACTCGGCCCTACAAGTCCGTGCCGAACAACTTTTTTCCCTTAGTCCCACCTGCCTGCACTCATACCATAACCCTCCATTCCCTTCTCATCCATATGCCTATCCAATTTATTTTTAAATGATACCAACGAACCTGCCGCCACCACTTCCACTGGAAGCTCATTCCACACCGCTACCACTCTCTGAGTAAAGAAGTTCCCCCTCATGTTACCCCTAAACTTCTGTCCCTTAATTCTGAAGTCATGTCCTCTTGTTTGAATCTTCCCTATTCTCAAAGGGAAAAGCTTGATCACATCAACTCTGTCTATCCCTCTCATCATTTTAAAGACCTCTATCAAGTCCCCCCCTTAACCTTCTGCGCTCCAGAGAATAAAGACCTAACTTATTCAACGTATCTCTGTAACTTAGTTGTTGAAACCCAGGCAACATTCTAGTAAATCTCCTCTGTACTCTCTCTATTTCTATTGATTATTATCTCAATGGGGTTAGGTTAGGTAAGGGGAAGGTGCAGAGAGACCTGGGCATCCTTCTATACCGGTCACTGAAAGTTGGCTTACAGGTACAGCAGGCAGTGAAGAAAGCTAATGGAATGTTGGCCTTCATAACAAGATGATTTCAGTATAGGAGTAAAGAGGTTCTTCTGCAGTTCTTCTGGTGAGACCACATCTGGAGTATTGTGTACAGTTTTGGTCTCCTAATTTGAGGAAGGACATCCTTGTGATTGAGGCAGTGCAGCTTAGGTTCACGAAATTGATCCCTGGGATGGCGGGACCGTCATATGAGGAAAGATTGAAAAGACGAGGCTTGTATTCACTGGAGTTTAGAAGGATGAGGGGGTATCTTATAGAAACATATTAAATTATAAAAGGACTGGACAAGCTAGATGCAGGAAAAATATTCCCAATGTTGGGCGAGTCCAGAACCTGGGCCACAGTCTTAGAATAAAGGGGAGGTCATTTAAGACTGAGGTGAGAAAAAACTTTTTCACCCAGAGAGTTGTGAATTTGTGGAATTCCCTGCCACAGAGGGCAGTGGAGGCCAAGTCAATGGATGGATTTAAGAGAGAGTTAGATAGAGCTCTAGGGGCTAGTGGAGTCAAGGGATATGGAGAGATGGCAGGCACGGGTTATTGATAGGGGATGATCAGCCATGATCACAATGAATGGTGGTGCTGGCTTGAAGGGCCAAATGGCCTCCTCCTGCACCCATTTTTTATGTTTCTATGTTTCTATGTTACTGTATCTTAGATACTTACCTAAGTGCTTATGTATAGTGCTTCTTGTACTGAACTGTATACAAAAAATAATTTCACTGTACCTCGGTACACATGACAAATATAATACAATAGCATAGCATAGCAGAACTGGCTAGCCCAGATCCTTCTGTCGCGATGCATCGTTCTCAATAATTCTCTCAAAGATGCCTTGATGCTATTCAATACTAGGGATATTTTGATGTCTGCAACATTATTAACCTTGTAAACCACTTAACTAAAATAGATGAACTAGTTATTCATCTTGTTGGGGTTTGTGAGATCTTTTTGTTCTTAAATTGATTTCCACTCTTTATCCATTAAAGCAATGCTTCAGAAATACTTAAAATAGCTCTTTGGTACCTTGTAACACCAAGTGGATGCAGGTGTGCTATAAATTATTTTCTATAGCTCACAGGTTATTTATGATCCAGTGTAATGTGTTTTTTGCTTTGTTCAAGTTTGTCAAAGCTTTGAACCATTTTTTCTCATTAGACAAGGTTACTTGTTGAAAGATATGGAATTGCTGAACATCTGCAGGCTTTACAATTCCTGATTGAGATAACCATGATGTACATTTCAATGTTCTGACCTCATAACTCTCTCAAAAATTCATTCATTAGCTATTAATCATAAAAAATTTAACTTGCCGTTTCTCGCAGCAAAAGCGCAACAAATTTCCTCTCAAGCAACAATTCAAGCATTTTTAACTTTTCTTTTTTATCATACAGTCCTGCAAATCAATTAAGCAGTTTTGTATAATGTCTGTGTTCACCATTTTTTCATTTGTCTGAGTTATAGTCAAGCAGCACAAAAACAGGCCCTTTGGCCCAATTCATCCATGACAACCAAGATGCCCCAACTAAATAAAAAATATTGTATATATGAATGTGCAAAGTATAAGAAGTAAAGTAGATGAGCTTGAGGCTCAGTTAGAGGTTGGTAGATATGGCATTGTTGGGATTACTGAGACGCGGATGCAGGAGGATCGGGCCTGGGAACTTAATATTCAGTGTTATACATCCTATAGAAAGGACAGGCAGGTGGGCAGAGGAGGGGGGTAGCTCTGCTAGTGAGGGATGGAATTCAGACCCTTGCGAGGGAAGACATGGGGACTGACGAGGTAGAGTCACTGTGGATTGAGTTGAGGAATTGCAAAGGCAAGAAGACACTAATTGGTGTTATCTACAGACCACCAAATAGTAGCCCGGATGTAGGGTGTAAGTTGCAGCAGAAGTTAAAACTGGCATGTAACAAAGGTAATGCCACTGTGGTGATGGGGGATTTCAATATGCAAGTAGACTGGGAAAATCAGGTTGGTTCAGGACCCCAAGAAAGAGAGTTTGTAGAGCCTCCGAGATGGATTCTTAGAGCAGCTTGTAATGGAGCCGACCAGAGAAAAGGCAATTTGGATTAAGTGTTGTCCAATGAACCAGATTTGATGAGAGAACTCGAGGTAAAGGAACAACTTGGAGGTAGTGATCATAATATGATTAGTTTTAATCTGCAATATGAGAAGGAGAAGGTTAAATCGGAAGTGTCAGTGATGCAGTTGAACAAAGGGGACTATGAAGGGTTGAGGGAGGAGCTGGCCAAGGTAGACTGGAAAGGGATACTAGCAGGAATGACAGTGGAACAGCAATGGCAGGAATTTCTGGGCATAACCCGGAAGTCGCAGGATCATTTCATTCCAAAAAGGAAGAAAGATTCTAAGGGGAGTAGGAGGCAACCGTGGCTGACAAGAGAAGTTAGGGATAGAATAAAATTAAAAGAAAAGATGTATTAAAGAGTAGCCGGAAGCCAGAGGATTGGGAAACTTTCATAGGACAACAGAAGGAAACAAAATGGGCAATACGGGCTGAAAAGATGAAGTACGAAGGGAAGCTGGCCAGGAAAATAAAGAAGGACAGTAAAAGCTTCCTTTGATATGTTAAGGGAAAAAGAGTAGCAAAGTCAAATGTGGGTCCCTTGAAGGCAGACACGGGTGAAATTATTATGGGGAACAAGGAAATGGCAAAAGAGTTGAACAGGTACTTCGGATTTGTCTTCACTAAGGAAGACACAAACAATCCCCCAGAAGTACTGGAGGACAGAGGATCTAAGGGAGTAGAGGAACTGAAATAAATTTTAATTAGGCGAGAAATAATATTGGGTAGGCTAATGGGACTGAAGGAGGATAAACCCCTAGGCCTGATGGTCTGCATCCCAGGGTCCTCGGGAAAGTGGCTCTAGAAATAATGGACGCATTGGTGATCATTTTCCAATGTTCAATGGATTCAGGATCAGTTCCTGTGGATTGGAGGATAGCTAATGTTATCCCACTTTTCAAGAAAGGAGCGAGAGAGAAAACGGGGAATTACAGACCAGTTAGCCTGACTTTGGTGGTGGGAAAGATGCTGGAGTCAATTATTAAAGAGGTTATAATGGGGCATTTGGATAGCAGTAAAAGGATTAGTCCAATTCAGCATGGATTTATGAAAGGAAATTCATGCTTGACTAATCTTCTGGAATTTTTTGAGGGAGTGACAAGTAAAATGGATGAAGGGGTACCAGTGGATGTAGTGTATCTAGACTTTCAGAAATCCTTTGATAAGGTCCTGCACGGGTGACTGGTGACTAAAATTAGAGCACATGTTATTGGGGGTAGGGTGTTGACGTGGAAAAAAAAATTGGTTGTCAGACAGGAAGCAAAGTGTTGGAGTGAACGGGTCCTTTTCAGAATGGCAGGCAGTGGCGAGTGGCACAAGGCTCGGTATTGGGGCTGCAACTGTTTACCATATATATTAATGATTTGGAAAAGGGAATTCGGAACAACACTCGCAAGTTTGCGGATGACACAAAGCTGGGTGGCAGTGTGAACTGTGAAGAGGATATTAGGAGGTTGAGTGGACAGGTTGAGTGAGTGGGCAGATGTGTGACAGATGCAATATAATATGGATGAGAGGGGATCTCATTGATACATATAAGATTGTTAAGGGCTTGGACATGCTAGAGGCAGGAAACATGTTTCCAATGTTGGGGGAGTCCAGAACCAGGGGCCACAGTTTAAGAATAAGGAGTAAGCCATTTAGAACAGAGCCGAGGAAACATTTATTCTCACAGAGAGTGGTGAGTCTGTGGGGTTCTCTGCCTCAGAGGGCGGTGGAGCCAGGTTCTCTGGAGTTTTTCAGGAGAGAGCTAGATAGGGCTCTTAAAAATAGCAGAGTCAGGGGATATGGGGAGAAGGCAGGAACGGGGTACTGATTATGGATGATCAGCCATGCTCACATTGAATGGCGGTGCTGGCTCGAAGGGCCATATGGCCTACTCCTGCACCTATTGCCTATTGTCTATTGGATAAATGTGAGGTTATCCACTTTGGCGGCAAATACAAGGGGGCAAATTATTATCTCTATGGGGTTAGGTTCGATAAGGGGGAGGTACAGCGAGACCTGGGTGCCTTTGTACACCAGTCACTGAAAGTTGGCGTGCAGGTACAGCAGGCAGTGAAGAAAGCTAATGGAATGTTGGCCTTCATAACAAGAGGATTTCAGTATAGGAGTAAAGAGGTTCTTCTGCAGTTGTATAGGGCTCTGGTAATCCCACATCTGAAGTATTGTGTACAGTTTTGGTCTTCTAATTTTTCGGAAGGACATCGAGGTTCACGAGATTGATCCCTGGGATGGCGGGACTGTCATTTGAGGAAAGATTGAAAAGACTAGGCTTGTATTCTCTGGAGTTTAGAAGGATGAGGGGTATCTTATAGAAACATATAAAATTCTAAAAGGACTGGACAAGCTAGATGCAGGAAAAATGTTCCCAATGTTGGGCGAGTCCAGAACCAGGGGCCACAGTCTTAGAATAAAGAGAAGGCCATTTAAGACTGAGGTGAGAAAAAGCTTTTTTCTCCCAGAGAGTTGTGAATTTGTGGAATTCCCTGCCACAGAGGGCAGTGGAGGCCAAATTACTGGATGGATTTAAGAGAGAGTTAGATAGAGCTCTAGGGGCTAGTGGAATCAAGGGATTCGGAGTGGCGGCGCTGCACTGGTAGCAGCGGCTCATCGGCAGTCCCGTTTTGTTTGTGTTTTTTGTGTTGTTTATTTCATTTGGTTAGTCTAGTTTTCGATTCTTAGTTTGTGTTTTGGGGGGGTGGGGGGTTGAAACGGGTTTTGCAGTCTCTCCCTGCGGGGGAATGCGACTTTTTTGTCGTATTCCCCTTCTCTGCCTCCGCCTGCGCTGAGGCCTAAATGGAGCTGGCGACCTCGAGGCTCCGGAGGCAGAGCCCGTCAGGACTCGCCCTGAGCTCGCTCCCGTGAGGGCGGTCCGGCTCAGGGCTGGAACAGTGCTCCCGTGAGAGGTTGTCGGGGCGGCCCGGCCCGACGGAGAAGACGGTACGGCACCCAAGTCGGGGCGGACCTGCCCGGGGAAGAAGCGACGCCCAAGTCGGGGCGGACCTGCCCGGGGAAGAAGCGACGCCCATGTCGGGGCGGCCCAGCCCGAGGCTGAAGACGGTACGGTACTCACGTGAGGGTGGCTGGGACGGTCTTCTGGCGGTGGTGGCCTGAGTCCGGGGTTCGGCCGCGGGCCAGCGGCTGCGTCTGTAGGACTGGTGGGCGGCAGCTTCAACCACTCCGGGCCACGTTTGAGCCACGGGACTGATTGTAACATCGCCCGGGGGGTATCGCCTCAGCGCAGAGGGAGAAGAGGAGGGAAGAGACTGCAGACCTAAGACTTTTGCCTCCATCACAGTGAGGAGATGTGGGGTGGACTCACTGTGGTGGATGTTAATATGTGTTTATTGTTGTTTTAATTGTATTGTATTGTATGTATGACTTTTTGATTGAAAAATCTGCCCCTTTCCTTCTAAATCTTGCCTTTCATCTTTTGTTGGAGGAACAAAAATGATGATTGCTCCCAATTTCTCTAATAATTAGCTTTTTTTTTTAGCTATTCGGAAGTGAAGAGACATCCGTCCCAGAATGTTAACCTATCTTGTCCTATCCTGGGCATTGCATTTTCATTATTTCCTGTTTAATTTCATTTGTTTCCTAAAGTTGTTTCGATTAATACAGGGATTACACAATAGTTAGATTTCCATGTGTGTACGAATTCAAAATTGCCTTTTTAATTATGCATGTTCCCCCACCACCCTCATTGTGAAAATGTTGCTGCCTCTTCTGGTACTTTCCCCTGCATCAGCAGGAGATGCAACATCTGTCCTTTTATTTCCTCTGTCAACAACAACTTCCATCACTTTGCTGGTTACTTAGGTGGCACAGTTGGTAAAGCTGCTAACTCACAGAGCCAGAAATCTGGGTTCAACCTCTCACATCTGAGGTCTGAGGTCCCCACCTGCTTTAAAAGGGCATCAATTATACCAGTGCCCAAGAAGAGTAAGGTGACGTGCCTCAATGACTATCGACCAGTGGCACTAACGCCGGTGGTGATTAAGTGCTTTGAGAGGCTGACCATGGAGCAAATCAACTCCTACCTCGACAAAAACCTGGACCCACTGCAGTTCGCTTACCGCCACAACAGATCAACGGTGGATGCGATCTCGCTGGCCCTCCACTCCGCACTGGACCACTTGGACAACAAAAACTCATATGTCAGGCTGATATTCATTGATTACAGCTCGGCATTTAACACAATCCTCCCCTACAAGCTGGTTACCAAACTCGCAGAACTGGGTCTCTGTGCATCCCTCTGCAATTGGATCCTCGACTTCCTCATTCACAGACCACAGTCTGTTCGTATTTGTGGAAATGTGTCAGCCTCGATAACAATCAGCACAGGAGCACCTCAAGGTTGCGTGCTCAGCCCCCTGCTGTACTCCCTCTATATTCATGACTGCGTAGCCGGTCACCATGCGAACTCCATCATCAAGTTCACTGACGACACCACTGTTGTGGGACGTATCACTGATGGGGATGAGTCAGAGTATAGAAGAGAGATCGAGCGACTGTCCATATGGTGCCAGCACAATAACCTGGCCTTCAACACCAGCAAAACCAAGGGACTGATTGTGGACTTTGAAAGGAGTAGGATGGGGACCCACAGCCCCATTTATATCAATGGGTCGATGATTGAAAGGGTCAAGAGCTTCAAATTCCTGGGCGTGCACATCTCAGAAGATCTTTCTTGGTCCGAGAACACTAATGCAATCATCAAGAAAGCTCATCAGCGCCTCTACTCCCTGAGAAGATTTCGGAGAGTCGGTTTGTCAAGGAGGACTCTCTCTAACGTCTACAGGTGCACAGTCGAGAGCATGCTGACCAGTTGCATCTTGGCTTGGTACGGCAACTTGAGCGCCCTGGAGAGGAAAAGACTACAAAAAGTAGTAAACACTGCCCAGTCCATCATCGGCTCTGACCTCCCTTCCATCGAGGGGATTTATCGCAGTCGCTGCCTCAAAAAGGCTGGCAGTATCATCAAAGACCCACACCATCCTGGCCACACACTCATCTCCCTGCTACCTTCAGGTAGAAGGTACAAGAGCCTAAAGACTGCAACAACCAGGTTTAGGAATAGCTACTACCCCACAGCCATCGGGCTATTAAACCTGGCTCGGACAAAACTCTGATTATTAATAACCAATCATCTGTTATTTGCACTTTATCAGTTTATTTATTCATGTGTGTATATATTTATATTATAGTATGTGGACACATTGATCTGTTTTGTAGTAAATGCCTACTATGTTCTGTGTGTTGAAGCTAAGCATGAATTTCATTGTCCTATCAGGGACACATGACAATAAACTCAAACTTGAACTTGAACCTCGAGTGCTGTCTGTGTGGAGTTTGCACGTTCTCCCTGTGATTGCCTGTATTTTCTCTGGCTGCTCCGGTTTCCTCCTACATAGTCAATGGACAATGATCATTGATTTAGCTATTGCCACCTGTAGCAGGTACAGTGAAATACGTTTTTTGCATACAGCTCAGCAAGACTATCCCCGTGCATAAGCACAATCGCCGGTCAGAATAGTATGCACCGAACAGCCCAAAGACGTGAGGCTTTATAAGTTAATTGGCCTCTGTAAAATGTCCCTAGTGTTTACGAAGTGGATGCAAAAGTGGAATAACATAGAACCAGTATGAAATTGCGATCAATGGTCAGCGTGGACTCGGTGGGCCGAAGGGCCTGCTTCCATGCTGTATCTGTAAAATAAACCTAGCCTAAACTATTTCCACAGCTGGAATGGATTTGCCCTGGTTTTGTGAACAGGACTTTCCTTGAGTAATGTTCATTAATGTCAGGTAAATGCCATTATTATCACTATGGGATCACCTGGTTCTGGAATGAAGGTTTTCAGAAGGTGAGCCAGGAAATGATCTGATACCAAGGCCTTTGCTGCAACCAGTGCTCACATTCATTTCTTTATATCATATTTTATTCCATAAATGTAGGTATGTTGCAATACACCTTCAGCGACGCTGCAATTCTGCCACGTGCCGTGAGCGCGATTTTGGCGCGTTTGAGGGGGGGGGGGGGGTTAAAATGCAGTTTTTTCCGACCTTGTCCTGGATTATATTTTGTTGGAGTGCAAGCTTTTGCTGAAGAATCGTTCCGACGGCCGTTCTGTGTATTTAAATAAAAAATTTGCCCGACAGGTTAATCGCTGGAGTGAGCTTTTATAATTCCCAGGGCTTTGGATTCTTCATCCAAATCTTTTACCTGGTTTGGTAGGTCCCCTCCAAACAGGTAAGTCTTTTCGGTGGTTGTTTCTGTTCTGCATAATCCCGCAAATTTTGGGTCTAGTACTGGCTGTATACTCTTTTTTCTGATATTATTCAGTTCATATTGGGTATTGCAGAAGAGGGCGAGGGCATCTTTGTGGTGTTGACTCATATCTTCCTCATCCAGGGTTCGAGTGAAATGTTGGGAGCTTTTCACGGCCTTAAGTCATATTGCTTAGGGTTATCTCACCAGCATATAAGATTACAAATTGATAACACCACTGTGGTAGCATACATCAACCACATGGGTGGAAACAAATCGACATCATGTGACAATCTGGCAAACAAGATCCGGCAATGGTGTATCCACAGAGGAATTTGGATATCAGCTACCTACTTACCAGGTAGACAAAACTTAGTGGCAGACACCAGGTCACGCAAATTCAATGAGAACATCGAATGGATGTTGGACAAAAAAGTTTTTGCTGAAATTACAGCACGATACGGAACACCAGATGTCGATCTATTCGCATCCAGGCTTAACCACCAAGTGCCAAAATATGTATCATGGGAACCAGACCCTGGGGCAGCAGCTACAGATGCGTTTTCGCTGCATTGGGGGAAATTGTTCTTTTATGCATTCCCTCCCTTCTGCCTCATCAGTCGGGTACTAAGTAAGATAAGACAAGACTCTGCATCTGGTATCTTAATAGTACCCGATTGGCCTACCCAACCATGGTTCCCATTGGTACAGGAGGTGATATTAGAACCTCACATCACCATTCAACACAGACCGGATCTACTGGTAAATCCAGCAACTAGGACAAGTCATCCTTGTCACCATCACATTAACGTTTTGGTTTGTAGAGTCTGAAAGCTCCTTTATTACACCTGGGCTTAACAACGAGAGCTATGAACATGATCGCTGGAGCCCAGCGAGAGTCAACAAAAAATCAATACCTAGTATATATCAGAAAATGGCACAGGTATTGCAACCAGAACAACATTATCCACAGACCTACAAACATTCAACCGGTATTGGAATTTCTGGTAAATTTACACCATGACGAGCGACTTACGTACAGCGCCATCAACTGTGCCAGAAGTGCCCTGTCTACCTACCTCTGGAGAGAAATGGAACGACAGCCTGTGGGGTCACACCCTTTGGTAGCCAAGCTCATGAGGGGCATATTCAATGCTAACCCTCCTAAGGCCAGATATTCCCATATATGGGATGTTGGCATCGTTCTGAATCTACTAAGGAACTGGACTCCAGCCACTAGCCTGTCATTACAGACTTTGACCTTAAAAACGGTCATGCTGATGGCATTGGTCACAGCACAAAGGGCGCAGTCCCTACACAAATTGAGGCTGGATACCATGACCAGTTTGCAGGAAAATTTACATTTTTACATCCAGGAACTGGTAAAACAGAACAGACAGGGATCGGCAGGCCTAAACGTGATTTTCAATAACTACCCTGCAGATGAGCGACTGTGTGTGGTAACACATCTCAAAGAGTACATTAAACAAACCAAAACCATCAGAGGCACAGAACAGGCACTGCTCATTAGCCACAGACAGCCTCATAAACGAATAACAAAACAGACCATTTCCAAATGGATAAAACAAGTACTTACTAAAGCAGGTATAGATACTAATTGTTTTAAATCTCACTCCACCAGCGCTGCAGCTACGTCGGCAGCATACAAGTTGGATGTTCCATTGGATCAGATCCTCAAAACGGCAGGATGGTCATCAGAAGGAACTTTCTGTAAATTTTATAATAAACCAGTGGAGGAAACTGGAACTTTTGCAAAACCTATATTAAGTTCTGTAATATAATTTGTCCCCATCAATATTCGGGGTTTTATGATTTATTTTGTTAATAAAATTGTTTGTTGCATCCACATACCGTATGGATGTCGAAAATATTTCTCCCCTATACCAAGGCAGATGTGTGTCATGGACTCGTCCACGGCATGAAATCACAGAGCTTTGAAATCTTCACGTAGTCACTCACGTGACTCCGAAGTAAAATAGCAAGATTAAACGTGAAGTTACCAGTTTGAAGTTTGATCTTTATTTTATGAGGAGTAACGTTGAGGGAATACGTGCCCTCCGCTCCCACCCTTGATCATATACTCAACTGGTATCTCTCTCTAATCTTACTATGTTTAGTCATTATAGTTATCTGTGATTCCACACCGCTGCTTTGAAGAATGACACGCATGCGTCCTAGCGGGGCTTCTTCACATATTCCCTCAACGTTACTCCTCATAAAATAAAGATCAAACTTCAAACTGGTAAGTTCTCGTTTAATCTTACTTTTATAGTGCTTAGATTGTAGACAGGGTGGCAAAGGAAGCATATGTCATGGTTGCCTTCAGGTGTCGGGGCATTGAATATAAACTTCCAACAGGGGCGCCAAATAACTGGCAGCCCCACCAGCAGTCTGTCTGATTTGTTTCATCTTTTTAATGTGTGTTAAAAGTCTGTGTAAATGTTCTCTGGTTTGTTTTATGTGGGGGGGGGGGGGGGAGTCGGGGGAAACTTTTTTTCAGTTTCTTATCTTGCCGGAGATGCGATTATTTTCCAGATCAGATCTCCGGTCGCTCTGCGGATTACCATCGATGGAGCTGGAGGCCTCCTTGGACTGACTTGAGCCCCACCGCGGGGCGGGGACTTAACATCGGAGTCGATCCCTTGCCTGGGATCGCTCCAACCTCAGCCTGCGGACTTTACATCGAGAGCTCGAACTCTCGGGAGAGGCTAGTCGGGAGCTCCAATGATGCAGAGTTTTGACCAGCACCAATGCGGGGTTTGATTGCCCGGCGCGGGGGAGCTGAGATCCCCCTGATGCAGGAGCTGATCGCCCCGATGCAGAAAGCCCAAACGCCGCTGGCAACGGTAGTCTCGATCGTCCCGTCAACGGAAAGCTCGAGGCCCCCAACCGTGGGAGATCAAAGAAGGGAAGAGATTTGAACTTTTTTTTCCACCTTCCATCACAGCGAGGAATGTGGAGGAGTCACTGTGGTGGATGTTTATGTTAAAATGTAGTTTGTGTGTTCCGTTACTTTTATATGTATGACTGATTGGCAAATGAAATTCCTTGTATGTTGCAAAACATACTTGGCTAATAAAGTATTATTGTGATTGTGATTGTGACGTGTGTAAGAAGGAACAGCAGCTGCTGGTTGACACCGAAGATAGAAACACATTGCTGGAGTAACTCAAGAAAGGAATAAGTGACCTTTCTGGTCGAGACCTTTCATCAGATTTTTCTGAGTCAGATGAGTCCAATGAAGGGACTCGACCCGATACGTCACCTATTCCTTTTCTCCAGAGATGCTGCCGGACCCGCTGAGTTACTCCAGCATTTTGTGTTGATAAAAGTCAATGTGTTATGTTGCAAATTTACGAAATACTGGTTAGACCGTACCTGGAGTATTTAGTGCAGTTTCGGTCGACATACTACAGGAAGGATGCCGTAGCACTGGAGAGAGTGAAGGGGAGATTCACCGGGATGTTGCCTGGTTTGTTAGCCTTTGGTAGTGAATCTACTGGGCTTTGTTTTGCTCAAGGTAAAGGAGTTTAAGGGGTGGCCTGATAGAGATTTATAAAATAGTAGGAGGCATAGATGTGCCTCCTAAGTTACAGAGAAAGGTTGAACAAGATAGGTCTTTATTCTTTGGAGCGCAGAAGGTTAAGTGGGGGCTTGATAGAGGTCTTTAAAATGATGAGAGGGATAGACAGAGTTGACGTGGATAAGCTTTTGCCATTGAGAGTAGGGAAGATTCAAACAAGAGGACATGATTTGATAATTAAGGGACAAAAGTTTAGGGGCAACATGAGGGGGAACTTCTTTACTCAGAGAGTGGTAGCTGTGTGGAATGAGCTTCCAGTGGAAGTGGTGAAGGCAAGTTCGTTTTTATCATTTAAAAATAAATTGGATAGGTATATGGACGGGAAAGGGATGGAGGGTTATGGTCTGAGTGCAGGTAGATGGGACTAGGTGAGAGTAAGTGTTCGGCACGGATTAGAAGGGCCAAGATGGCCTGTTTCCATGCTGTAATTGTTATATGGTTATATGTGGTAAATAGTCAAAATCTTTTTCTCATGGTAGAAGTATCAAATACCAAGAGGGCATAGATTTGAGATGAGAAGAAGTTTTAAAGTGGATCTTAGGGGAAAGTTTGGTTTTACAGAGTGGTTGATATTTGGAATATGCATCTAGAGAAGATGATGGGGTCAAAAACTATTATTATGTTTCAGAGACATTTAGACAGACACCTAGGTTTGCAAGGCACATGAGGATATGTCCTAATGCAGGCAAATGGAATTAGTGTAGACTGGGAAAGAGCTTGGCATAGGCATGATGAGCTGCAGTGTCATAAATCAGCCGAGAAGGTTGATATGTCTAAGTTTGCCTGGGAATCCCAAACACTATGGCTCAAGCGGAAATTGCCAATACGTAGTTTGGGGCAAAAATGCTAGTATATCCCAACACATAGCTCATCAGAAAGTATGGACAGCTGTCTGCTGGCGAAAAGTTCCAGACCATTATTTGCTGCTCATTCTCATCCCTTCTTTCTAGTTGGCAGGTGGCATTCAAAAATAAAATATTAAATTAAATATTGGAAATAATCTTAATTAAGTCTACAATCTATTGCATCCTGCATGAGCTGTTCAGCCTTACATCTCGGATATTTGACTTGCAATTTTCAACTGAATGTCCAGAGCAAATATTCTTATCGTTGAACAACTAGACATGATTAAAGAGCTGCTCCTGGTCCCAGGATTATGCTGGGTTCACAGAGAGAGAGCTGGCACATCAATTTAAATGAATAGATGATGAGGGGCTGTACGTTGTACTCTCCCCATACATGCTTCCCTGCAACAATCTCTAGCATCCAATTGGCACTTTGCAACCACATTAAGAATTTTTTTATGAAGGTCATGTTACTTTACGATTTGTTAATTTAGTTTAGTTTAATTTTAGTTTAGAGATACATCATGGAAGCAGCACCGAGTGTTCACCGGCCAACGATCCCCGCACATTAACACCACCCTACACACCGAGTGCTCACCGGCCAACGATCCCCGCACATTAACACCACCCTACACACACTCCGGACAATTTAACATTTATACCAAGCCAATTAACCTGCAAACTTGTACGTCTTTGGAGTGTGGGAGGAAACCGAAGATCTCGGAGAAAACCCACTCAAGTCACAGGGAGAACGCACAAACTCTGTACAGACAGCAACTGTAGTCAGGATTGAACCCGGGTCTCTGGTGCTGTAAGGCAGCAGATTTATTGCTATGCCATCTTGCAACCCAAGTATTACACAGAGCATTTTAACCAGGTCCTTCCTTTTGGTAAGATATATCATTTGTTAAGAAATTAGTTTAATTTACTTTAGTTTACTTAAGTCTATTATCACGTGTACTGAGATACAGAGATAAGCTTTTTTGTTGCATGCTATCCAGTCAGTGGGAAGACTTACATGATCACAAACAAAGCTGCTCAGATACAGGATAAAGGTAATAATGTATAGTGCAAGATAAAGTCCAATAAAGTCCGATTAAAGATAGTCCGATGGTCTCCAATGAGGTAGAAGGGAACACACATTTAAATTTAGAAGGGGTTATCTCATATTGACTTTGTCTGAAGAAAGGTTTCGGCCCGAAACGTTGCACCCACTGAGTTTCTCCAGCATTTTTGTGTACCTTCAAGGATTGGAATTGTGTGAGCAATGAGTGTATAATGATTCTGGGTGAGATTAGGGCTGGCATTAAGAAAATTCTTTATGCCAAACCTGTGGGCGACACAGTGGTGCAGTGGTAGAGTTTTTGCCTTACAGTGCTAGCAGCTCCAGAGACCCAGGTTCGATCCAGACTTCAGATGATGTCTGTATGGAGTTTGTACATTCTCCCCATGACCGCATGAGTTTCCCTCCCACACTCCAAAGACATACATGTTTGTAGTTTAATTGGCTTCGTATATGTGTAAATTGTCCATAGTGTGTGTGTAGGATAGTGTCAATGTGCGGGGATCACTGGTTGGCATGAACTCGGTGGGCTGAAGGGCCAGTTTCCACGCTGCATCTCTAAACTAAACTAAACTAAACTAAATTAAATTCATAAATAAGAGTAATGGTAGGGGCTGGAGTCAGTGAGGGTGGAGGCTTTTGACAGAGCCAATAGACAATAAGTGCAGGAGTAGGCCATTCGGCCCTTTGAGCCAGCACCGCCATTAAATGTGATCATGACTGATCATCCCCAATCAGTACCCCGTTCCTGCCTTCTCCCCATATCCCCTGACTCCACTATCTTTAAAAGCCCTATCTAGCTCTATCTTGAAAGTATCCAGAGAACCGTCCTCCACCGCCCTCTGAGGCAGAGAATTCCACGGACTCACAACTCACTGTGAGAAAAAGTGTTTCCTCGTCTCCGTTCTAAAGGGCTACGCCTTATTCTTAAACTGTGGCCCCTGGTTCTGGACTCCCCCAACAACGGGAACATGTTTCCTGCCTCTAGCGTCCAAACCCTTAACAATCTTATATGTTTCAATACTCATCCTTCTAAATATCAGAATATACAAACCCAGCTGCTCCATTCTCCCAACATATTACAGACCCGCCATCCCGGAAATTAACCTTGTAAACCTACGCTGCACTCCCTCAATAGCAAGAATGCTCTTCCTCGAATTAGAGGACCAAAACTGCACACAATACTCCAGGTGTGGTATCACTATTTATGTAAATGCCCTTGAGCTAAATGGTTTCTAGGTCATTTAGAAAACAGTTGAGAGTTAATCACTTCATTTGAGACTAGAATTAGAAATGACCAAGAATTGATAAAAAATAACACATTGTTCTTGATATTAAGAATTAAAATGGACTTCTACAGTAATTAATCTAAAACAATTGGAATTTATAATACTTTAGTTAAATCTACCAAAATTCCCAGATACAATTTGGCCTAATATGTTGCTCTTCCAGGGAGATGCTAAATGCATTTCGTTGTCTCTGTACTTTACACTGACAATGACAATTAAAATTGAATCTGAATCTGAATCGGACTAGGGCCCTGTACAACTGCAGAAGGACCTCTTTGCTCCTATACTCAACTCTTTTTATGGCCAACGTGCCATTTGCTTTATTCACTGCCTGTTGTACCTGCATGCTTACTTTCATTGACTGATGAACAAGGACCCCCAGATCCCGTTGTACTTCCCCTTTTCCCAATTTGACACCATTTAGATAATAATCTTCCTTCCTGTTGGATAACCAAAGTGGATAATCTCACATTTATCCACATTAAACTGCATCTGCCATGCATCTGCCCACTCACCCAACCCTGTCCAAGTCACCCTGCATTCTCATAGCATCTTCCTCACAGTTCACACTGCCACCCAGTTTTGTGTCATCTGCAAATTTGCTAATGTTACTTTGAATCCATTCATCTGAATCATTGATGTATATTGTAAATAGCAGCGGTCCCAGAACCGAGCCTTGCGGTACCCTACTAGTCACTGCCTGCCATTCTGAAAGGGACCCATTAATCCCTACTCTTTGTTTCCTGTCTACCAACCAATTTTCTATCCATGTCAGCACTCTACCCCCAATACCATGTGCCCCTAATTTTGCCCATTAATCTCTTATATGGGACCTTATCAAATGCTTTCTGAAAATCTAGGTATGCTACATCCACTGGCTCTCCCTTGTCCATTTTCCTAGTCACATCCTCAAAATTTCCAGAAGATTAGTCAAGCATGATTTCATTTCATTCACTCTTCATTCATTTCAAGGATAAAGATCTCATGTACAATGCCAGCCCTTACCCTATTTATGTAAATGTCCTTGAGCTAAATGGTTTCTAGGTCATTTAGAAAACAGTTGAGAGTTAATCACTTCATTTGAGACTAGAATTAGAAATGACCAAGAATTGATAAAAAAATAACACATTGTTCTTGATATTAAGAATTAAAATGGACTTCTACAGTAATTAATCTAAAACAATTGGAATTTATAATACTTTAGTTAAATCTACCAAAATTCCCAGATACAATTTGGCCTAATGAGTCTATGCCATTGGATCTGCGGAGAATATATACATTATCGTTATTCTAGCACACTGACTTCATGACAAGCAGAGGAAATTAAACAACTATTTACCATCCCCTTCAAATTTATATTCTTTTGACTTCTTGGAGAGAAGGCGTAATTGTCAGAGTGTAATATAAAACCTGCTGAGAGGTTTCCCATTAAAATGTTCCCTCTGTTTCTCTTGCTACGGATGAGTCTTAACCTGCATGAATATTTCCAATATTTTCTGTTTGTTTATTTTAGATTTCTAGCGTCTGTGTATTTCCTCTACATTTATATTTATTGTCAGATTATTGTTAGGAACATTAACTTGGGCTTATGGTTGAAACACATCCTTCATGCTCATCTCTGAAAATGTTGAGCGGAAGCACAAAATAAATAGTAAGGTTCAAATCCCGGAAGAAATCCAATGTGATAAATGTTAATCGGAATTCCAAGTGCGGGTCCGTGAGTTAATAAACCACAGCCGGGAAAGCAAATAATGTATAATATTTACCAGACTGCTGCCTGGAATAGAGAGCTTTATGTTTACATTTAAGTTTAGTTTTATTATTGTTCTCTGGAGCATCGGAGCCTGTTGGGAGAACTGATAGAAGTATAAAAATCAGCAGATTTGGCACCATCATAGTTCTGAGAGTGACTGATTTTCCTTATGCCTCTAGAACCCTCGGGGATAAGAAATTCCAGAGTTCCAACACTCTCTTTGAGGTAGTTCTTATGCATCCTAAATCTTGTAAGTATATCTTTTCCTTTGAGATTCTCTCTCTTGGTGGAAACCTCTTAACACCCATGCTGTCATTTTGGCCGAGGGAGTTTGTGCTTTAAGATCAACCCCCATTTTCCTAAATTTCAAACACTAGAGATCTAGCCTGAAGAAGGGTCTCGGCCCGAAACGTCACCCATTCCTTCTCTCCAGAGATGCTGCCTGTCCTGCTGAGTTATCCAGCATTTTGTTAATCTTTAAACCAGTATCTGCAATTCCTTCCTACACATCTAATATCTTTAGCTGCCTATGATATAACAACCCAGAAATCTCATCCCAGAAATAAGCCAAATGAATCTCATCTGAATTGTCTCCAATGCCAGTGACTCCTTTCTTAAATCATGTGATCAAAATCTGCAAAGTTCTCTTTATGGTCTCAACAATGCCCTTATCCATTGTTCCCTTCTTCTAGATTCTAACACCCTTGACAAAAGTGCCAATATGATATTTGCCAAGACAGACTTGTCACTTCCCTCCATCCAGTCCGCCCTCATGGTGTATTGCATCAGGAAGCTTGGAAGTAATATCAAATATGCCTTTGACGCCATTCATTTTTTTTTCTTCCACATTTTTGGAGAAGATACAAGACCTTGAAAGCCCAGCATGGGGAAGAATAGATTCTTCCCCATGCCTATCATAGAAACATAGAAACACATAAGGTACACAAAAATGCTGGAAAATCTCAGCGGGTGCAGCAGCATCTATGGAGTGAAGGAAATAGGCAACGTTTCGTGCCGAAATCCTTCTTCAGAAGAAGGGTTACGGCCCGAAACGTTGCCTATTTCCTTCGCTCCATAGATGCTGCTACACCCGCTGAGTTTCTCCAGCATTTTTGTGTACCTTCGATTTTCCAGCATCTGCAGTTCCTTCTTAGAAACATATAAATTAGGTGCAGGAGTAGGCCGTTCGACCCTTTGAGCCAGCAATGCCATTCATTATGATCATGGCTGATCATCCAAAATCAGTACCCCATTCCTGATTTCTCCTCATATCCCGTAATTCCATTAGCCCTAAGAGCTATAGCTAACTCTCTCTTGAATACATTCAGTGAATTGGCCTCTACTTCCTTCTGTGGCAGAGAATTCCACAAATTCACAACTCTGGGTGAAAAAGTTTTTTCTCATTTCTGTTTTATATGAATTCCCCTTTATTCTAAGACTGTGGCCCCTGGTTCTGGACTCCCCTATCACTGGGAACATTTTTCCTGCATCTAGCTTATCCTGTCCTTTTATAATTTTATATGTTTCTATAAGATCCCGTTTCATTCTTCTAAATTCAAGCTCAATCTTTCCAATTTCTCCTCATATGACCGCCATCCCGGGGATTAACCTTGTGATCCTCCGCTGCACTACCTCAATAGCAAGGAAGTCCTTCCTCAAATTAAGAGACCAAAACTGCACACAATATTCCAGATGTGGTCTCGCCAGGGTCCTGTACAATTGCAGAAGGACCTCTTTACTCCGATACTAAAATCCTCTCGTTATGAAGGTCAACGTTATATTAGCTTTCTTCATTGCCTGCTGTACCTGCATGTTTTCTTTCAGTAAACAGGTCTACCCCTTTCATGCCTATCCTTTATTCTTCAACTGTGACCCCTGGTTCTGGACTCCAGCAACATACTCGTGAACTGGTCACCTCTTTCATCACCGGAATTGCTGCCATATACTCTTATTCTTTAATCTACCTCATTTTGTCATTTTGTGTAAGGCGATAGGGGATAGATTTACATTTTATGACGCCCCTGGTGGTGTATATATAGAACAAGCTGGAGACTGTGGTTATCCACTTTTGATGGCAAAAACAGGAAGGCAGATTATTATCTAAATGAAGTCAAATTGAGAATAAGGGAATTACAATGGGATAAGGGGGTCTTTGTTCATCAGTAATGAAAGTAAACATGCAGGTACACCAGGCAGTGAAGAAAGCAAATGGCATGCTGGCCTTCATAAAAAGAGGAGTTGAGTATAGGAGCAAAGAGGTCCTTCTGCAGTTGTTCGGGGCCCTAGTGATACCACACCTGGAGTATTGTGTGTATTTTTGGTCCCCTAATTTGTGGATGGACATTCTTGCTATTGAGGGAGTGCATCGTAGGTTCACCAGGTTAATTCCCTGGATGGCAGGACTGTCATATGTTAATAGGATGGAGCGACTGGGTCTGTATACTCTGGAATTTAGAAGGGTGAGAGGGGATCTTGTTGAACATATAAGATTAGTAAGTCTTTGGACATACTAGAGGTAGGAAACATGTTCCCGATGTTGGGGGAGTCCAGAACCAAGGGCCACAGTTTAAGAATAAGGAGCAAGCCATTTTGAACGGAGATGAGGAAAACTTTTTCTCACAGAGAGTTGTGTCTGTGGAATTCTCTGCCTCAGAGGGCAGTGGAGGCTGGTTCTCTGGATGCTTTCAAGAGAGAGCTAGAGGTTTTAAAGATGGGGGAGTCAACGGATATGGGGAGAAGACAAGAATGGGGTACTGATTGTGGATGATCAGCCATGGTCACATTGAATGGCGGTGCTGGCTCGAATGGCCAAATGGCCTACTCCTGTACCTATTGTCTAATGTATATTGTCTTTTGATGGTCCATTGTTGGCTCTGCAGGTGGTGATAATGAGGGGACATGAACAGTAAAACCAGCAGGATAGCTGGGGTGGGAGAGAGGCAGAGAGAGAGGGAGTGCTGAATCTCTGGAATTCTCTGCCACAGAAGGTAGTTGAGGCCAGTTCATTGGCTATATTTAAGAGGGAGTTATATGTGGCCCTTGTGGCTAAAGGGATCAGGGGGTCTGGAGAGAAGGCAGGTACAGGATACTGAGTTGGATGATCAGCCATGATCATATTGAATGGCGGTGCAGGCTCGAAGGGCAGAATGGCCTACTCCTGCACCTATTTTCTATGTTTCTATGTTTCTATGAATGCATGGGTTACTTGAAATGAGAGAAATCAATATTCATACCCATGGGTTGTAAGCTTCCCATACAAAATAGGCAAGGCTTGTTTTACCTGGAGGGTAGAAGGAAGACGGTTACTTGATAGAGGGAGATATAATAATGAGGCATAGAGAGGTTATGTTTCTTTATGCCTCTCATAATATCTATATTACTAAAAGTCTGATCTTGACCACTTCCTGTTGTACTGTATATTGATTTTAGAAAAACGCTGCCACTTACGGCTATGATTTTTGGCCATCTTACTCAGAGTCCCCCTCCGCTGCGCAGGACAAGAGGATTTTTCCCATCGATGAAAAATAAAAGAGTTATTAGTGTTTTAAAATATGTTGAGATTCTCTCTCCTGAAGGCCACGCCCCTTCCGGAGGGACTAAAAACCCGGAAATGTTGAATGCCTCAGTCAGTCTCTGCAAGATGGGGGAGCGAGAGGGTCATGTTTCTCATTCTGAGCTGTGAATAACACTGAACACATGTCTACTCAACTGTGAGTGGTCTTACTGACCTGTCAGTGCCCTTAATGTGGTTTGAAAGTATAGTTTGGATATGCTAAAGCTGTGTTGCCATTGGTTTTGAAATGCTAAAGCTGTGTTGCCTTTGGTATGGAAATGCTAAAGCTGTGTTGCCTAATTAAAGTTGCCTTGCTTAATTAAAGTTGCCTTGCCTAATTAAAGTTGCCTTGCCTTCTATATAATTAACGTCTAATCTTGACCATTTCTTGTTTGTGCTTTATATTGATTTTAGAAAAAAACACTACCACATATGTCTGTGATTTTTGGCCATCTTACTCAGAGTCCCCCTCCGCTCATCAGGTGCTGAGGATTTTTCCCATCCATGAAAAATAAAAGAGTTATCAGTGTTTTAAAAATGTTGAGATTCTCTCTCCTGTCAATCACACCATGAAGGCCACGCCCCTTCTGGTGGGAGGGGGAGGGACTATAAAACCCAGAAGTGTGGGCGTGGCTCAGTCACTGCAAGATGGAGGAGGAAGAGGTCACGACTCGCTGTCTTTAGTGACCTTGCACCCTTCTTGAAATGGTATGTAACTGCACTTCAATTTGGTGGCCTTGCACCCTGTTTGAAATAGAATTTCAAGGAATAGCCGTGAGTCAACTGCCAGCCCACCAGCCAGGAGTGAGTGAGCTACCAGCACAACAGGGTTGAGTGACTGAGCCACCAGCCCAAGAATCCATTTCGCCCACAATGTCCATACTAGCCCTCTGGAAACCAGTCCCTTCAGCCCACAGCAGAGGTGGAATATTGCCTTCAGTGGACCCGCCCTCCCGTGTGATGCTGGGACCCAACGGGTCCCACTTAGTCTAGTATATATATATATATACCTCTATCAGATTATATTTTCCCATGGGACGGTTATCGAAAAGAAGAGGCCATACGTTTAAAAAGAGAGGTGGGGATTTAAAGGGGATCTGAGGTCACATGTCTTTCACGGAGAGAGTGATTGATATCTGGAAATTGTTGCCTGGGATGTGTTGGCATTGGGTAGAATCACTTTATTTAAATGGCATTTAGGTACATACTTGAAGAGGCAAGGCATAATAGAATACAAATCTAACATGGAAAAATTGAATTAGTGCAATTGGGCAAAAAAGTCAGCATGGTGGTATGGGCCTAAGGGCCTGTTTCTACGCTGTACAACTATCAGTCTGTTTATATATATATATCTATATATATATATATATTAAATATATATCTATATATATATATATATATATATATATATATATATATGTATATATATATTTAAAAGACCTCTGGGGAAAGACAGGGAATTATAAATAAATGTCGCTGTAGCCTGAGCTGTAGTAAGAATGCCCTTAATACAGCCTAGACCAAAATAGAAGGTGTCCGGTGGGTGTAGTGTGTGAGCAGTTTGATGGCCTTAGCCCACAGCAATTGACCAAGCTGTTATGCCACCATGTTCTGAGGAACACACAGGCTTCTTGATGAACTTTTAATGAAATAAACCATTAGTTTCCATCTCTGAACCCTTGTGTTCTGGCTGTCCAGAAGAATTATTGATCTTTGGTGCAACTAAGTCTGGGTTCATTAACAAGAAGCCTTCAGAGATGTTAATACTGCTGCAGTCAAGCCCATTTATCAGCCTTTCACAATGAAGATAAAGAAATAACTTTTTCTTTCCAAAAGAACTGTGAGTGACATCGTCGAACATCAAACAAAATGACACAATTAATGAGACACAAAATGCTGGATTTACTCAGCGGGAGGCAGCATCTCTGGAGAGAAGGGATGGGTGATGTTTTGGGTTGAGACCCTTAATGACAATGGACTCGTGCACTAAAAGGACAAGTTCAGAGGTTTAAAACAGGGTGACAACCATGGTCAAATGAAAGAAATAGCAAAACTGGCTGTGTGCAGAATGACACTGCAAAGTCATCTGATGTATTTATCACGTAAAATATAATATAATTGCCATTGGTGATTTATGGAATTGTACGAAGAGGAAAATTCAGTGTGACAGATAAACAAGCAATATGGTTCATGAGTACTTGTGTATTTAAGCCAGTGTGATGAGGAGACCTGGGAATCAGCAGCCTTGCGGCCTGTAGGTATGGTTCTGTAAACAGGGCGAGAAATATGACAAGCTGTGGAAGTAACTGATGATGGCCAGCAGAGTTTGGCTTTAAAATAATAGGGCTAAAAATTTGTTTCAATTCCATTACACTTTATAGTCACATGTACCTAGGTGCAGTGAAATGTTTTGTTTTGCATTCAAACCAGTAAAATCATGCAGCAGATAAGCAGTACGCAATGTGTTGCCATGTTTTGGAGCCAACAAAGTTACAAGAGTCCATAGAACGTTCCTTTCTATTGCCTACAGCAACACCCACTCCCTCCTCCCGCCGTGTCGCCTTTCATTCTCGGCGACTGAATGTCAGGTCCCCCCTTCGTTGTCAGTGGCATTCCCCAGCAGGTCCCCCATCATTCTTGGTGGCATTTGTCACTCTCCAACAGCTCTCCCATGGCTCTCCGATGGTCCTCCTTGCTCTCCGATGGCCCACCTCGCTCTCCGACAGGCCTCCTCGCTCCTTGACAATCCCCTCACTCTCCGATGGCTCACCTCGCTCTCCGATGGCCCACCTCGCTCTCCGATGGCCCTCCTTGCTCTCCGATGGCCCACCTCGCTCTCCGATGGCCCTCCTTGCTCTCCGATGGCCCTCCTTGCTCTCCGATGGCCCACCTCGCTCTCCGACAGGCCTCCTCGCTCCTTGACAATCCCCTCACTCTCCGATGGCCCACCTCGCTCTCCGATGGCCCTCCTTGCTCTCCGATGGCCCACCTCGCTCTCCGATGGCCCTCCTTGCTCTCCGATGGCCCTCCTTGCTCTCCGATGGCCCGCCTCGCTCTCCGACAGGCCTCCTCGCTCTCCGACAGGCCTCATCGCTCCTTGACAATCCCCTCACTCTCCGATGGCCCTCCTCGCTCTCCGATGGCCCACCTCACTCTCCGACAACCCTCCTCGCTCCTTGACGATCTCCTCGCTCCTTGACAATCCCCTCACCCTCCGACGGCCCACCTCGCTCCCGGCGGTTGCTCACGGGTCTGTGCTCACGCTCCCAGCGTGGGTCCTGTCGACGTCTGCGGTGGACGAGCCGGGCCTACTGGAACGCTTGGCCCCGCTCATCGGGTACACTCCCGGCCATGCTGCTCATCACGGACACTGACTCCAGGAAGACATGACTGTTGGGAAGAATAAATGCTCAGATGTACAATATTGTAACATTAATGGATTGACCAACATAACGGACAAGAATATGAATAGTTTAACTCATAAGGGAGAGTGTATTCGAATGGTTAAATCAATACATAATAAGCTCTCTCCACCATTTTTCTTTCAATTACTTTGCTTGGATGGATCAAGATTGTCTAAAAATCCTGGTCATGCTAGAACAACATAGAAAATAGGAACAGAAGTAGGCCATTCGGCCCTTCCAGCCAGCACTGCCCTTTAATATGATCATAGCTGATCAAAAATCTGTATCTTGTTCCTGCTTTCTCCCCATATCCCTTGATTTTGTTAGCTCTAACAGCTAAATCTACAGTAACTCTATCTTGAAAACAGTGAATTGGCCACCACTGCCTTCTGTGGCAGAGAATTCCACAGATTCACAACTCTCTGGGTGAAAATGTTTTTCCTCATCTCAGTCCTAAATGGCCTTCTACTTATTCTTCAAACTGTGACCCCTGGTTCTGGACTCCCCCAACATGGGGAATATTTTTCCTGCATCTTGCCTGTCCAATCCCTTAAGAATTTTATTTGTTTCTATAAGATACCCTCTCATCCTTCTAAATTCCAGTGAATATGCCCAGTCGATCCGTTCTTTCATCATATGTCTATTCTATATTTAGGTTTTTATGCTCAGGCTTTAAATAGAAAGTCAACTGAGAATTGCAGTGACCAAAAATAGTGCAGGAGGTACCTAAAGTGTCAAGTACATCTGTGGAGGGAAATGGGCAGACGACATTCTGTATTGGAAGCATCCTTCAGACTGACATCAGGTAGGAAATGCATTTGTAGAAGGCTGGGATTCGGTAGAAGATGAAGTAGAAGAAAAGTCCAGAGCCAGTTTTGGAGAACAAGGCCCAAACAGTGACTTAGAAAGGATAAGAGTGTAGAGCGGTGCATGCAGTGAAACCAGCTGCAAGAAAAGATGGATGTAATATAGGTACCATAGATCCTGGATGTGCCAGAACTGGAAGGCCTGGACATGGAGCAGGAAGCAACATGGGACAAAATGGCAGCAAGGTTAAGGGCTGAGGAAAGGCATAGAAACATAGAAACATAGAAAATACGTGCAGTAGGCCGTTCGGCCCTTCGAGCCTGCACCACCATTCAATATGATCATGGCTGATCATCCAACTCAGTATCCTGTACCTGCCTTCTGTCACTACCCCCTTATACCTTTAGCCACAAGGGACACATCTAACACCTTCTTAAATATAGCCAATGAACTGGCCTCAACTACCTTCTGTGGCAGAGAATTCCAGAGATTCACCACTCTCTGTGTGAAAAATGTTTTTCTCATCTCGGTCCTACATGATTTCCCCCTTATCCTTAAACTGTGACCCTTTGTTCTGGACTTCCCCAACATCGGGAACAATCTTCCTGCATCTAGCCTGTCCAACCTCTTAAGAATTATGTGCGTTTCTATAAGATCCCCCCTCAATCTTCTAAATTCTAGCGAGTACAAGCCGAGTCTATCCAGTTTTTCTTCATATGAAAGTCCTGACATCCCAGAGATCAGTCTGGTGAACCATCTCTGTACTCCCTCTATGGCAAGAATGTCTTTATATGGCTGTAGTAGCGAGACTGGGTCATAAGATGGTCGAGGAGCAGGAATCACAGAGGGAAAGCAGTGAGAGAGAGAGAGAAAGTATTCTAAGTGGGCAAACTTTGAGGAGATTTCACACTGGAGCAGTAGAATGGAGACGTGAGACTGCAGATGCTGAAATCTTGAGCAAAAAACAAATGCTGGAAGAACTCTATGGGTCACCTTCAATGTCTGAAGAAGGATTGCTACCCAAAATGTTAGCTGTCAAATTAACTGACCTTACTTGCTGAATTCCTCCAGCACTTTGGGGTTTTCCTTTTGCACTAGATTCCAGCATTTTCAGTCTCTTCTGTTTAAATCTCGAATGTGTCTTATTTTACATATTTATTAACCTAGTTCTTTCAGTCCATCAATTTCTTCCTCTCGAAACTTATAATACTAATACTTTTAATACTAAGAAGTACAAACTTAACATTCTTTATAACAATTATTTGGCCTCTTAAAGGAATTATGAACTGTGAATTAAATGGTTTAATTTATTGGTTAAAATGCAGAAGAGGATATCAAGTTCTCTCCTGTTGTTACTGATAAAAGCCTTTAATGTGTCTTTCATTCTTGATGGTGATACATGTGGAACACCAGCTGATTTTCAAAGCTCAGAATATTCACAGGAGCATGAGGTGTAATCGTACAGAGGTGCATAACATCATGAGGGGAATAGATTGAGTAAGAGCACAAGAGTAACTGCACAAGAGTCTTTTATCCAGAGTAGGGGAATCAAGAACCAGAGGTCATAGGTTTCAGGTGAGAAGAGAAAGATTTAACAGGAACTTGAAGGTGGTGGGTTCATGGAACATACTACCAGAGAAGGTAGTTGAGGGAGGGACTACAATAATATTAAAATACATTTGTGCAGGTATGTGGTAGGAATGTTTTAGAAAGATATGGGCCCAATGTAGGCAGGTGGGACTAGTGCAGATGGGGCATCTTGGTCAGCATGTGCAAGATGGGCCGAAGGGCATGTTTCCATACTTATGACTATGACTCTATTCATATTGATATCCTTCTTGTCAAATCCTTTTGAGATAGCTGGTACACTTGAATCTGCTGTGTTTATTTTTTAACATAAAATTCTGGTTAATACTCACAGGACTATGCATTTAACAGCCAAACATAGAGTTATAGAATCAAACGGTGTGGGCAGGTTGGATTGAAGGGCCTGTTTTCACACTGTATGATTCTATAACTCTATGAGTGGAAACATGCCCCCCGGCCCAACCTGCCCACATGGACCAACATGTCTCATCTGCACCAATCCCACCTGCATGCGTTTGGCCCTTATCCCTCCAAACCTGTCCTATCAACGTACCTGTCTAATTGCTTCTTAAACGTTGTAATAGTTGCTGCCTCAGCTGCTGAAGAAGCTCTCGGATATCTACGCAGGGTGGAACTGAGATTCTCAACAAATCTCAGAATGAAGCTTCACTTTATTTTAAAAAGTACAACCAATGGTGTAAACTTTTCTCTAGGTTTCATCTTGTATATGTACTATTTTCCTCAATTTTCTAGATAAACTCCAGAGACAGTTATTTCTATGAAAACATGTTTCTTTATTGACTGTAGCCTTTTCTTATATTCTGTAGCCTTTCCTTTCTACCATTCATGTTGGATGATACAAATCCTCTTTAGTGCTTTGACCTTGTGTTGCAAGTAAAACATTTTTTTTTATGGCAATCAATGTTGTTGAGCAATGTGTAGCGAGCAACATTGTTTTCCAGTCATGCAGACCCAGAAAGTCAGAATTATTCACTTGATCTAATCTTGGCCATGGATGGTGACATTTCCAACAAACTCAGCAAATGCCAAGAGAATGATAATCGTTGTCCTTTCCATATAACCATATAACCATATAACCATATAACAATTACAGCACGGAAACAGGCCATCTCGACCCTTCTAGTCCGTGCAGAACACGTATTCTCCCCTAGTCCCATATACCTGCGCTCAGACCATAACCCTCCATTCCTTTCCCGTCCATATAACTATCCAATTTATTTTTAAATGATAAAAATGAACCTGCCTCCACCACCTTCACTGGAAGCTCATTCCACACAGCCACCACTCTCTGAGTAAAGAAGTTCCCCCTCATGTTACCCCTAAACTTCAGTCCCTTAATTCTCAAGTCATGTCCCCTTGTTTGAATCTTCCCTACTCTCAGTGGGAAAAGCTTATCCACGTCAACTCTGTCTATCCCTCTCATCATTTTAAAGACCTCTATCTTCTTCTGCGCTCCAAAGAATAAAGCCCTAACTTGTTCAACCTTTCTCTGTAACTTAGTTGCTGAAACCCAGGCAACATTCTAGTAAATCTCCTCTGTACTCCATCTATTTTGTTGACATCCTTCCTATAATTAGGCGACCAAAATTGTACACCATACTCCAGAATTGGCCTCACCAATGCCTTGTACAATTTTCCTGAAGTCTTCATAATTATCATGGGATGTGTACACAATAGTCACATCACTTGGAGACCTTGCATGTATTGATTTTACCTACTTACAATTGTTTACAATGCTTTAAGGTGGTAGTCATAATCGTACAGCGTGGAAATAGGCCTTTCAACCCAACTCATCCATGACATCGAAAATGTCCAATTTAAGCTGATCTCATATTGCCCCATATCTCCCTGAACCTTTCCTCTCCATGAATCTGTTCAAGTGTCTTTTAAACTTTATTGTACCAGCCTCAACTACTTCCTCTGGCAGCTCATTCCATATTTTCACCACCCTCTATGCGAAAAAGGTGTTCCTCAGATTCCTATGAAGCCTTTTCCCTTTCTCATTAAATCAATGCCTTATTTTCTTGATTCCCCTAACCAGGGAAAAAGAGTGTGGATTCACCCAATCTAGTCCCCTCATGATCTTATACATTTCTATTATATTACCCCCCCCCCCCCCCCCCCCCCCCCCCAGCCTCTTGCACTCCAAGGATTAAAATCTTAGCCTGCCTACCATCTCCTTATAACTCAGATCTAACAAGCTGAGAATCAGGCCACCAATCATTGGTTGATGCATAATCTATCTACGTGATGTGGTAAAACATCCAAACTGGAGTTCTGAAGACAATGCATCAAAAGGGATGCCACTGCTTTAAATGAGGTTGTCCTCGTGTAATCGTAAAACGTGTCACTATCTGATAATGTTTTCTTGTGATAATCACATATGTGCTTAGAGGTATGCTGTGAGATTTCTGTTCTTCTTTCCCAATATTGACATCCCAGAGCCCAAATCTAGCTTTGAAAATTCCAATCCGAATGACCCTATCTTGCTTGGCAAAGATCAAAAACACCTCGGAAGCCTGGTGAAGTGTCTTCAATGCTGCCTTTGAAGAACCATGTGTATCAAGTGGAAAGATTTTAAATTTGCTGTCAACATCATCACTGGGGCCAATATCGCCAGCATTGAAGCAGTGATCCTTGGGTAGCAGCTCTGCTGTGTAGACATTGTGTGTGGATACCAGATATTCCTCTCCTGAAAAATACCAATGTCAAGATCACCCTGTGATGGGCAGGGAGAAGGCTGAAAGATGTACTGAAAAGGAAATTTTAGTTTAGTTTAGAGGCACAGGGTGGATACAGGCCATTCAGCCCACCGAATCTGTGCCAACCAACCATCACCCATTGTCCCAGTTTCACATCATACACACTAAGGGCAATTTACAGGAGCCAATTTAAGCTCTTGCATTCGGTGATGCACACTCCAAGAGTCACAAGTGCTTTATTGTCATTTGTCCTGAAGCAGAACAATCAAATTGTGACTTGCAGCTGCACCACAGATATGTAAACAGAGGTTGTAGTTTTTAATATTCTGATGGTTGTTGGGAAGAGGCTGCCCCTGAATCTGGATGTTACAGTTTTCAGACTCCTGTACCTTCTTCCTGATGGCGGGAGTGAAATTAGAGTGGCCAGGGTGGTGATGATGTTGGCTGCTTTTTTGACACCTCTAGATCCTTTCGATGGTGGAGAGGTCGGTACCCATAATGGACTGGGTAGCATTCACCACTTTTTGCAATCTTCTTCATTCCCAGTCGTTCGAGTTGCTGAACTTGGACGTTTTTCAGAATGATTCCTCAGATACGGACACTTAGTACACTCTCTACTGTGCTCCTGTAGAAGTTCAATAGAGTGTTCATTGGAATACTAAATGTATTGTAACATAAGTAACTCTCTCATTAGTTCACTTTAAAGGCACCATTCTGGATGTATTCAGAACCAATGGAAGCGATGTCATTAATGACCTTGATTCATTTTCTCCTGAAGTCAGACTCAATCTCACTTTAATGTTAACTTGTTTAACTGAATCAAAAGATTGTCTGGATGTGGTCAAAGACCTCCATCTCTAAAGTCACTTTTTGGCCACCTTGTATGAACTGTGACCCATTAATTTGCACTTACTATGCACTTTGTTTGCTCCATTATTTTGCACATAATAGCATTGAATTTTATCTGCCAGCTGTTTGCCTAATGGTGCAAATCCTTTAGTGAATCCTTGCTTCATTCTTTTATATGCTGCCTTGATTAGTTTAGTGTCATCTGGATATCTTACAACCTTGCAATATGATTCGAAATCCAGGTCAATTGAACAAATAAGAATTAAATGACAATGGTGTGCTCCATATGCTTGGGATGAATCTATTAGACCATTGCAGGGACTAGTCTTGGGTTTGGGTGCCAGGTTTAGAGAATGGTGTATTCTTTACTTAGATTAAACCTAAAAGACAGGGTGACATGGTGGTGCAGCGGTAGAGTTGCTGCCTTATGCCCCTGTCCCACTTAGGAAAGCTGAACAGAAACCTCTGGAGACTTTGCGCCCCGCTCAAGGTTTCTGTGCGGTTCCTGGAGGTTTTTGTCAGTCTCCCTAATGGTCGAAAGTGGTTTCCGCTTCTTCTATGTTCCGGCGATTATTTCAAAAAATTCAAAACCGGCCGTGACTAAAAATAGGTTGTAGGTGGTTGCTGGAGGTTGCCTTACCTTCCACTACCTGCAACCTCCGTCAACCACCTTCAACTAGCATCGCAGTCGGCTTTGACTAAAAAATTACCGATTTTTAAAACGGCAACCTATTTTTAGTCGCGACCGGTTTTGAATTTTTTGAAATAATCGCCGGTACATAGAAGAAGCGGAAACCACTTTCGACCATTAGGGAGACTGACAAAAACTTCCGGGAACCGCACGGAAACCTTGGGTGGGGTGCAAAGTCTCCAGAGGTTTCCGTTCAGCTTTCCTAAGTGGGACAGGGGCATTACAGCACCAGAGACTAGGATTCGATCCTGAGTACTAATGCTGTCTGCATGGAATTTGCACGTTCTCCCTGTGACCTGCGTATGTTTTCCCCAGGAGTTCCGGATTCCTCCCATGCTCCAAAGATGTACAGGTTCATAGGCAAATTGGCTTTGTAAAATCATAAAATTGTCCTGGACTCAGTGGGCCAAGGAACCTGTTTCTGCACTGTGTCTAAACTAAACAAAAAACAAGACTGCATGTTATAGACCATGCACCAACCCACTACAGAATTACAATATGTGTTGATTTGCATGTTAATATGCAAAGCAAGTACATTCCCATGCCAATACCATCCTGATGTTAGAAATATGAAATATGAATAGACGTTGCAGGTCAGACAATATCTATAGAGATATAAATGTTTTACGAAGGCACCATTCTCTACACCTGGTCATCAAAACTGAGAACAAAGATACTTGAATTTGAGCGAAGTCATTTATAGAATTGCAAAGCAATACATAAGCAGTGCGTTTCTGATTCCATACTTAATTCAAAGCCCTCTAAGGGCTCAAATCAGATCATTGACAAGGATTGTAACATTGTTGTATAGTGTTTATTTAGTATATTTGTTTATCGTATTATGGTGGTGGGTTTTGTTTTATTATATTGTATTGTAAATATTATTTTTAATAATTGAATAACTTTCTTGATTAAAAAAAGGGCTCAAATCAGAAGTGCAGCACCATGTAAATCTGTCATACTCATTTTCCCTCAATGCAGCATTAGATGGCTAGAAGTTTAGCCCCAGTCAATAGCTATGCAGTAAACTGTTATACCCTGGCTTTTTAATTCTCTTCTGTGGCAGTCAGTGGGATGATTTTCCAGGTCCAAGTACAATGAATTTATGCATCAATAAAAAGTGCATTTAGTGTTTTGAGTTTTCAGAAAATAATATTTTTTTAGATGTCAGCAGTTTAGTATCTCTTACTCCTGTCTACTATAACTCGTTGCTTTATTGCTTCTAACCTTTCACCTATTATCCCCAAAGGCAGTCACTCAACTTCTCTTTGGTTGCTGTTTAGGCCCAGCTCTTTATCTCTTTTCTGTGGAGAATCTTCTACCAATCATGTTTCTTCTATTTACCAAACCTAATTACAGTATATTCGCAGCCAAAGGCTTGTTTGTGTATGAAGAAAACATGCGAGGCAAAGTTCTGCCAATGTTGACTTTATCTCTTGTAAAGAGATGCAATTCAACGCGAGCTACTTCCCACAAACCTGCTTACTCTGTAACATTATGCTTGAACTGCCTTTTGACTAAATCAAATCCTTAACTCTTTATTCTCTCTTCTACAGTCAATGTGCTGTATGATATTTCTATGTCCTTATTGTCAAACTATTTGAGTACATATATTGTGATTATTTAATCTGGATTAAAACTTTACTAACTAACTCAACTTTATTTCTACAAGATTAAATCACAACCTCATATTCCAGCAGTACTACCCATTTAATAGCATTAATTGATATCAGCAATTTTGCGATTGGGAAATATACAGTTACAGCGTTAGGTTCAGAGATTGACAAATGGAACCGATGTACATTAAGTTAAAGTGAAATTCAACAAATATAGAAAAGAAACAGGTGGCAACAGACAAAATTATGTACTTTCATAATCTAGTTTTAGAGAATACAGCCAGATCCGTAATATCCATTCAAGTGCCTCATTTGATGAAATTAATTTGGATTAATTTTGCAGGTGTAAAACAGCCTGCCTCTATTCTGGAACACTCAATGATAACTTGATTCAAGATGAACCAGGTGAATCAAGCAATGTGTATTTTACAGCTGTGGTATGCCCTTATATGAGAGCAGCACTTAGTGAGATAGGAAAACAGGAAGCGGTAAAAGATAGAGATTGAGGACCAGGAGTGTGAAAGATCAAGAGAGAAGAGACTGCACCATAGAGAAATAGAGACAGAGAATGACCAGTGGATGATTTAGCTCAGGCGACAATATCAAACAAAAAGAAAGATCGGAAATATAATCGTCAGCCAGTGACAGGTCAGCCCAATTAAACACTTTTACTTCATAATACTGGAAATAGGCAAATGCCCTGGAAATTGTTTATGCTTGTCAAATATATACCATTTATGTGTGTTAAATCGTTGGTGGAAAATCTATGAAAGTAAGCATGCAGGTCTATGAAAGACAGTCTATGAAAGTAAGCATGTAGGTACAGCAGGCAGTGAAGAAAGCAAATGGCATGTTGGCCTTTATAACAAGAGGAATCGAATACAGGAGCAAAGAGGTCCTTCTGCAGTTGTACAGAGCCCTAGTGAAACCACACCTGGAGTATTGTGTGCAGTTTTGGTCCCCTAATTTGAGGAAGGACATTCTTGCTATTGAGGGAGTGCAGCGTAGGTTTACCATGTTAATTCCCAGGATGGCGGGACTGTCATATGCTGAGAGAATGGAGCAACTGGGCTTGTACACTCTGGAGTTTAGAAGGGTGAGAGGGGATCTCATTGAAACATATAAGATTGTTCAGGGCTACGCTAGAGGCAGGAAACATGTTCCCAATGTTGGGGGAGTCCAGAACCAGGGGCCACATTTTAAGAATAAGGAGTAAGCCATTTAGAATGGAGACGAAACACTTTTTCTCACAGAGAGTGGTGAGTCTGTGAAATTCTCTGCCTCAGAGGGCGGTGGAGGCAGGTTCTCTGGATGCTTTCAAGAGAGAGCTAGATAGGGCTCTTAGAAATTGCGGAGTCAGGGGATGCATTGAATGGCGGTGCTGGCTCGAAGGACCAAATGGCCTACTCCTGCACCTATTGTCTATTGTCTATTGTCTATTGAAAAAACCCTCTCAGAAAGGATTCCGGCAGCATCTGGAGTTTGGTTACAATAGGTATTTCACCATTACCTAGATCTGGCAAGACTTTGACATTGAAGATAGACACAAAATGCTGGCATAACTCAGCGGGACAGGCAGCATCTCTGGATAGAAGGAATGGGTGACGTTTCGGGTTGAGACCCTTCTAAACACTTTGGCACTATTTGATATAACTTCATTGTTCGGCACGGACTTGTAGGGCCGAGATGGCCTGTTTCCGTGCTGTAATTGTTATATGGTTATATGGTTATTCATATGGAGACTGCTCCAGTATATGGACAATGTGACAGATCACCAGGCTGTTTTGGGGGGCTTTTATCAGGATTTAAGGAGTATGCCCTAACCTGTAAATTAACAAAACTTTCTGGAGCTAAAATATTTAATGAGAAATAACACAGTTAACATCTATACTGCACTGGATAGATTCATTCTAATTTCTCATAAGTGTGCTACTATATTAATTTATCACTTATTTATATATATTGTTAACTGCATGTTTCATGGAATAGATATAAAATGAGTTGAGATTCTTATTATTACCATGTTTAATTCCCATGTCAATGTGCCATCCATTGGAACATTTCTCAGATGCTGATTGGGCCATCTTTGGTTATACCCATGTTACTCACTCTGAAAAGTAGAAAGTTAAAGCATGTTTCTTCAAATTGTTTCAAGTGCATTTTCCATGCTGCATCACTAAACAAAACCGAAGGACCATAATAATCATGGAGAAACTATAATAGTAAGATTAAACGAGAATTTACCAGTTTGAAGTTTGATCTGTATTTTATGAGGAGTTACGATGAGGGATTACATGAAGAACCCGCTCAGAGCGCAGGCGCGGCATACTTCCAAGCAGCGGTGTGGAATCACAGATAGACACAGTTATTTTGAAGTAAACATAGTAAAGATAAGGAGACATCAATTTATTAGTTTGATCCATATAATGAGGGTGGGAGCAGAGGGCACGTAATACCCTCATCGTAACTCCTCATAAAATACAGATCAAACTTCAAACTGGTAAGTTCTCGTTTAATCTTGCTATTTTACTTCGGAGTCACGTGAGTGACTACGTGAAGATTTCAAAGCTCTGTGATTTCAAACCGTGTAACAGTTTCATTTCACTCACTGCCGAAGTTCTTGAGGGAGGAAGTGTTATCGTAATGAACCAATGAGTCTATTTGTAGAAAAACACAATGGTATTTTTTAAACAATAACAACAAAGAATTAAGTTGCTCCCCTGGGCTTAAATTAAATTTAAGTTCGTAAATCTTTACTGCAAATAAACCAGGTTTTGCCAACGGCTTATTATAAAATTTCTGAACGGTCTTTTCCCTACCCACCATCCTGCTGTAGCCAGGATGTGGTCTATAGTCATGTCCATTCTTTAGTCGTCGACATGGATGCTGCCCTGGTGGAATAAAATTTGTACATGTTAGTGTTTATCCCAGCAGTTTCTAGCACCTGCTTGAGCCATCTCGCAATGGTTTGGCTCGTACCCCACCATAAGGTTTTTGTGACTGACCCACAAGGCTTTTCATCTCCCTCGAATATTCTGGTTGTGTCTATGTAGGATAGTAGGTGGGTCATGGCACATAACCGTGGTTCTGGTGGGTAAGCCACGACTGGATTAGGTGTTCCTGGTCTGCTCTGTTTGACCAGTCGCTGGATAACGACAGATCTGGTCTGGAGCTGTGATCATGTTGTCCAGTCGCAATAGGTGTAGTGACTGGACCCTCTGAGCGGATACAAGTGCCATCAACATGAGCGTCTTTAGTGTAGCTTGCTCGAGGCCGGGGATCTGGCTGGTGGCCATTCCCTGAGATATGTCAGGACCACACTGATATCCCAAATATGGGTATACCTGGGCTTAGAGCTTGATATTGTAAATACCCTTTTTTCAGTTTTACCACCAGTGGATGGGATCCCGTCGCCTGTTGTCCTGGCGCTGGTTTGAGATAAGCAGAAAGAGCACTCTGCGCTGTGTTGATGGCACTGTAGCTGATCCCTACATCGTGGTGTAGATGGCCAGGAACTCCAGTATGTTGGTGGCTGTAGCTGTTGCGTATGTTGTCCCTGTTTCCTGGCAGTACTTCTCCCTTTTTTGATGCTGGTTAAGTACTGCCTCTTGGTGGATGTTCGAAGGGATGCCGACATGGCGGTGATGGTTTGTTTGGACAATCCCAGTTCCAGGTAAGGTCTGTTCAAACTTGCAACCCAGGCGTTTAATTTTCTCATGGCATGGGTGTTTAGCTTACCTGGTAGGTAAGTAGCTGATAGCCAAATATGTCTTTCGACACACCATTGCCAAATCATGTTGACCAATTTGTCGCATGATAATGATTTTATGCCACCCATATGGTTAATATAAGCCATCACCGTAGTATTTATCAATTTGTAACCGAACATGCAAGTGCTGCATATTAGATACATATGCTTTTAAACCATAAAAGGCGCCCAACATGTCTAGATAGTTAATGCCCAGTGTAAGTAGTAATGATGACTCTAGGTTAGTCCATCTACCACTTGTGCTGGATATGGAGTTAGTCGCTCCCCAGCCTTGAGCACTGGCATCTGTTTGAATAACTAAAGTAGGGTTAGTGATAAAGATAGGGCTGAAACTATGCCAAACGTTTTCTGCCCACCACTGTAGCTCTGATATTGCTTCAGTGGGTAAGTTCATGACACGATCATAGTGACCTGTATGTCGTTTTATTGCCTGTACCTTTGCTCTCTGTAAATTTTTTGATAGTGCAAAGGTCCGAATTGTGTAGCCGGAAATGCTGCTACCATTTCCCCAATTACTCTTGCTACTTGTCGAATAGTTGGTCGCTCGTTGACCATTAATTTGTTGCATGATTGTGCTAATTCAACCATTTTTGCCTTTGGCAAGGTAACAGTCATATGGACTGAGTTAATTGTGAAGCCCAGGTAGTCCATGATAGTGGATGGCTTCAACTTAGATTTATCTGGATGTAGGACGAACCCCAGAGTTTCGAGGAGCTGTTTTGTAGCTGATACTGCTGCCACAGCCAATTCCATTGTTTTCCCTACTATCAGAATACCCTCCAGATATGCCATGACAATATGTTTTTGTTTTCTTAGTATTGCCATGGCTGGGTTCAATATTTTGGTGAATAATCTTGGGCTGAAGTTCGCCCATAGGGCAATGCTTTGTACCATCCAGATAAATTGTAGGTATCTGCGATGATCCTTGTATATGGGTACTAGATAGTAAGCATCTTTAAGATAAATGCTTGCCATGAAGTGTCCTTTGGAATTCAGTTGTTTGGCAGTAACATATGTCTCCATTTTGAAATGTATATACTTAGCAAATTTGTTTAGTGATGTTAAGTCAATGATGATGCGACAGCCACCATCTTTTTTGGTTTTAGTGAATATATTCGATACAAATTCCAAAGGTTCATGTTTGGTCTTTTCGATGACCCCCTTTGTGATAAGTCTCACCAGTTCAGCTTGTCCCTCCCTTTCTCTTTGACGGAGGGAGAAATACCCTTTGGGGCCATTGTTGAACTGGCGGCGTTTTTTCTGACATGAATTGTATTTTATATCCTCTAATGCTGTTGAGTATATACTTGTCACTCGTGACCATACCCCATGCTTCTTTAAACACGTGTAATCTCCCCCCTGTTAATAAAGCACCCTTATTCTCTATATGCTGGTAGGGACCAGACCCACCTACCTCCATGGTTATTGGCGATTCTGTTTCTTCATTTTCCTGAAGATTTTGTTCTGACGTGCTGGCGATGTTGGGAGGAGGCGCATTTTCCAGAGGGTCCGCTGCGGGCCCTAATCTAAAAAGATCTTTGGGGATAATGTGCGGACCCCAAGCGTTCACCAGTCCCATATTGCGGACGTCGACTGGTGGATGCTGTGGGGTGCTGCCGCTTGGGTATCAGAGGTCTTGGTTTGCTCGTCCCGGGGCCTGCCCTCATTAGGCCGAAGGTTTTTGATGCTTCCTGCATCTCCTTCAGTTTTTTATTGAAATCCTTCCCAAATAGCAGCGTGTCCGTCTCCGCAGCTGGGGCTTTACACAAGCCAGCAAATTTGGGATTGAGGGCAGGGCTTATGTTTCCCTCCGGAGATTGTTGATCTCAAATTGTGTGGTACACATTAATGCCAGCACATCCTGCTGGCAGGTATCCATCTCCGTGGTCTCCACGGAACGAGCAAAGGCTGTGATGGCCGACGTCAGGAGCCTTAGGATCCGCTGTAGCTTGAGTTCTTGGGTCCGGATGTGTGACCCACATGCCCCCAGATTTGGCTGTTGACACTTTTTACTTTGAGGGCCTCACCGTTTTCTGGTGCTGTGTTGTTTCAGCACCTCAGCGAGCACCTTTTCCAGTAATGGTTGATGCTGGCCGCCATTCTTGGTTCCAGCGGTGCTCCAGCCCGTGAGGTTGCTACAAGCAGTCCATCACACCCAACATCTCTTCATGTTCCTGCACCCCTGGCATACTCCCGAATTCGTCCGCCTGCCCCTGTTCCAGACCAGCCCAGCCCTGGTCACCAATGCTAGCTTCCAGTAATGAGGGAGCAGAGGGCAGTGCATAAAACACTGTGGAGGGGGTGCCTGACCTCCCTCCGCGAGAGCGCTCTTTCTGCGCATCTCGCTGGAGCTGCTCCAATTGCTGTCTCTCCTCCATTTAGGTGGAGACATGTCCCCGTCCGACGAATCGGACGCCACCGGCCGGATGCCTGTTCGGATGGCTAGACATCCAGCCCGCAGTTCAGGCACTAGCGGGACTGGGCTTGGCGCGGTGATGGGGATAGCGGAGCGCCCGGTAATTGTTCCTACCGCCTTCTTCTGGAGCTTTTGCCTTGTAGTAGCGAGAGCGCCCCTCAAGCAGCGCGTCTCGCAGGCACCTGCTCCGTGAGCCGCTCCAGCGGCTCAGGCGGTTCTCTCCCCCCGTGCGGGTGGAGAGACGTCCCGTCCGAAATCGGGAACACCTGCCGGATGCCTCTCGAGTGGCTATGCATCCAGCCCGCTGCTCAGGTATTAGCGGGCTGGCCTCGGCACGGTGTCGGGGAATTACGGAACACCGGGTAACGCTCCTACCGCCTGTTGCTGCCCCCCTCCTTGACGGGAAACGTTCCTCCTTGAACGGGGGACAGTTTTGTTCCAGAGCCTTTTTCTCTGCCTGTAAAAAACACAAGCAGAAAAAAGGCTCACCTGTAAAAGAAAACCCGACCTCAGGGTACTCACCTGACGGTCCGGTTCATTCTGTAGAGGGAGAGCCTAACTCCCGTTGTAGGCCGCTGTTGCACTGCTGGCGTAATGCCGTGCCTGCGCACTGAGCGGGTTCTTCACGTAGTCACTCACGTGACTCCAAAGTAAAATCTACATATAAGTTGGGTAAAGCAACCAAGCAGTAATCATGAGGAACACAAATCCATGGAGTACATATGACATTTTTGTAATGAGTATGAGTGGTAATTCAGGAGGGAACAGGATGTTGTAAATAGGGTGTTTAGTTTACTTTAGATTTATGAGGATGTTGCCAGGACTAGAGGGTCTGAGTTATAGGGAGAGGTTGAGTAGGCTGGGTCTCTATTCCTTGGAGCGCAGGAGGATGAGGGGTGATCTTATAGAGGTGCATATAATCATGAGAGGAATAAATCTGGTAAATACACAGAATCTCTTGCCCAGAGTGGGGGAATCGAGGACCAGAGGACATAGGTTCAAGGTGAAGGGGAAAAGATTTAATAGTAAGCAGAGGGGTATCTTTTTCACACAAAATGTGGTGGGTGTATGAAACAAGCTGCCAGAGGAGGTAGTTGAGGCTGGAACTATCCCAACGTTTAATGAACAGTTAGACAGGTGTATGGATAGGACAGGTTTGGAGGGATATGGACCAAGCGTAGGCAGGTGGGATTAGTGTAGCTGGGACATGTTGTCCGTTGTGGGCAAGTTAGGCCGAAGGGCCTGTTTCCACACTGTATCACTCTATGACTCTGATTCTAGAGATACAGCGCAGAAACAGGTCATTCGGCCCATCAGGTCCGTGCCAACCTGTGATCCCCATACACTAACACTGTCTTACGGACACAAGACAAATTTCCAATGATACCAAGCCAATTAACCTACAAACTTGTACATCTTTGGAGTGTGTGAGGAAACAGGAGGCCCCGTGGAAAACTCATGCAGGTCACGGGGAGAATGTACAAACTTCGTACAGACAGCACCTGTAGTCAGGATCGAACCTCGGTCCCTGGCACGGTAAGGCAGCAAGTCTGTGCAATGGAAAAGGTTAATCAATAATCTGATAGCCATTAGGGAGGAACGATTATAAGATGACAAACTTTCACTTTTATGATTCAAAATTATTTTGTTTTATCTTCCCAACCAATTGTTCAAGCGCTTTTGATTGCAACATGCGCCTTAATTTAGTTCAACAAAGAAACTGACAAGTTACTAAAGAAACATTAATTTTCTATAAATTGTGTGAAATAATAAATGCCCTGAAGAAAGTTACATTTGAGTTCAGTTTTGGGACTCATTGAACAGAAAAGATTGGGATGTCTTCAGTTCTTTAGTAACTTGTCAGTTTCTTTGTTGAACTAAATTAAGGAGCACGTTGCAATCAAAAGCGCTTGAACAATTGGTTGGGAAGAAAGCCAAACTGTAAGAAAGTCTTAATTTAAAAGAAAGCATGATGGTTTGAGGTGCAATTTTTCCAGGGTGAATTGGTAATATATATTGAAAGATATAACAGTAAACAGGCTATGACTAACAGTTAATTTAATTCACAATGAATATATCCTTGATGGCACAAAACCTGACAGGAAAAATAGTCCATACATCTTTAACTTAATCTTTAAAAGTAGCATTAGTTTAAAGGGAAATGTTTATGACATTGCCAAAAAAATCAGGAAGCCTGATGATATTTAGGGACATTTCAGAATTCAGCAAAGTAGGTCAACAGCATTGTTAAGAAAAGGGTAGGTAGTATACAAGAACAAGGAAAAATAAAACCAGGCTGTAAAAGCTTCTATAGTTGCATAAAAGAGAATAGATTAGAGTGGATCCTGCGCTAATATCAATAATGTGATAATTATTTGTGTAGCACTTTCTGAAAAGGCTTTTGGAAACCCAAATTACCTTACTGAGGGATGTGAGGTGAGCTTATCGAGATATAAGCATGCAGGTACAGCAGGCAGTGAAGAAAGCAAATGGCATGTTGATCTTCATAGTGAGAGGATTTTAGTTTAGGAGCAAGGAGATCCTACTGCAGTTGTATATGGCCCTGGTGGGACCACATTTGGAGTATTGTGTGCAGATTTAGTCTAGTTTGAGTAAGAACATTCCTGCTATTGAGGGAGTGCAGCATAGGTTCACCAGGTTAATTCCCGGGATGGCGGGACTGACATATGATGAAAGAATGGATTGACTGGGCTTATATTCACTAGAATTTGGAAGGATGAAAGGGTATCTTATAGATACATATCAGATTCTTAAGGGATTGGACTGGCTAGATGCAGGAAAAATGTTCCCGATGTTGGGGGAGTCCAGAACCAGGGGTCGCTGTTTAAGAATAAGGGGTAGGCCATTTAGGTCTGAGATGAGGAAACACTTTTTTGCCTAGAGAGTTTTGAATCTTTGGAATTCTCTAGCACAGAAGGTAGTGGAGGCCAATTCTCAGGATGTATTCAAGAGAGAGTTGGATATGGCTCTTAGGGATAATGGAATCAAGGGAAATGGGGAGAAAGCAGGAACGGGATACTGATTCTGGATGATCAGCCATGATCACATTGAGTCAAAGTCAATGTCAAAGTCAAAGTCAAATTTATTCCTCACATGCACCCGAAGGTGCAGTGAAATTAATTTGCCAGCAGTTTAAAAAAAAGAACATACAATACATGATAGAATTTAACACAAACATCCACCACAGCATTCTTCACTGTGGTGGAAGGCAACAAAGTTCAGTCAGTCCTCCTCCTTTGTTCATCCGTGGTCGAGGCCATGAACCCTCCATAGTCGCTGCTACGGACAGCCCAATGTACAGGCCCTCTCGTCGGGATGATCTAAATCTCCAACGTCGGGACGGTCGAACAGACTCCGCAGCTTGGAGTGCCTGAATCGGCACTCCTACTGGAGACCGCGGCTTCAGGATGTTATAGGCCGCATGCCGGTGGTCGAAGCTCTTCTCCGGCAATCCCCAGCAAGGGATCCCAAGCTCCGGATGGTAAGTCCACGCCACATCCGCGGCTAGAAGCTCCGCAGACCACAGTCCCATGATGCTAAAGTCACCAGGCCAGCGATCGGAACACTTCTCTCTGGCGACCCTGGGCAAGGGGTCGCCTGCTCCGTGATGGAAAAGGTCCACGCTGCGCCCGCTGCTGAAGCTCTGGTCTCGACTCCAGAAAAGGCCGCTCCAATCGATGCTGTTAGGCCGCGAGATGGGAGGCAGAGAAGCGACATGGAAAAAGTCGCCTCTACGTTGAGGGTGACAGAAGAACGGTTTCCCCCATTTCCCGCTCCCCCCCCCCCCCCCCACCACTCCCACACCGAGAAACTGAATTGAAATTGAATGGTGATGCTGGCTCAAAGGGCCGGATGGCCTACTCCTGCAACTATTTTCTATGTTCTATGTTTCCTAAGTTCTATATATGAGGGAAAGATCATGAGAGGAATAAAGATAGGCAGGGACCTCCTTCTTTTAGTCTGAAGAAGTGTCACAACTTGAAATGCCATCAGACCATTTCTCTCCACAGATGCTGCCTGACCCATTGTGTTCCTCCAACAGTGTGCTCTTGATTCATTATTTTTATTACGGCATATAAGGGTAGTATCAAATTATAACATAAAATATTACAAGAAAGAAACAAAGAACTGGAGTAAAAGAACATTTGTCAGTGCTAACAAAAACTGAAACTTCTTCAGCTGAGATGAATCGAAAGGAATTTGGATTGGATTTTACCAGGTCTATTTGATGCTCCCAGTCCTTTTCTCCTTTACATATTATTACCATAAAGGTAAAATTGACAGTCTCCAACAAGGTCTTCATTAGGTAGCACAGGGATTGAATATAGTTGTATTGGCCCCCAGAGCATGTTGTGCAGTAAAAATCATTTGTGCGTGAAATGTGTTTATGAAAAACATTAATTAATGACCCATCACATAGGTTCACACTTCTTGGCTGACTGTGTGTAAATTAAAAACCAGCTGTGTTTGCACAAAGTACCCTCCAAGAAGTTGCAGGTTTAGATAATTGTTATAAACTGGGAGCTTATTCCTCGTGCCCTCAATTAAATGCAACAAGGAATTAAACAACCCACCACTAAATGCTCTGTTATTAAGGGATTCATTAATGGTTATATAATCTACAATTCCGGAAACACAAATGCATTGATACATTGTAGTAGCCAACGATGCAACTATTGTTGAATTGTTCAAAAGCAAAGATGAGATGGAGTATCGGGAAGAGATCGGGAATCTTGTGTCATGGTGTCAGAACAACTTAACCTTTCATGTCATGTTGGTTGCTAACCTGAGGAAATGCGGGAGTGAACGCAACCCTGCCCCCACCAACAGAACTGTTACAGACGTGGTCGATGGCTTCAAGTTCTTTGAAATCCATATCACCAGCAACCTAACCTGGTTCCTTCACACTGATGTGATGATGAAGAAACCACATCAGTGTATTTACCTTCTTAGGCATCTGAGAGACTTTGATATGTCCACGACAGTTCTCTCAAACTTCTACATAAGGGTTTTGGCAAATATTCTGATGGGGTGCATCACAGTCTGAAATGGCTACTGTTCTACTCTTGAACACTTCAGATTCAGATTCAGGTTCAGATTCAGATTCAATCTTTATTGTCATTGTGCAGTGTATAGTACAGAGACAACGAAATGCAGTTAGCATCTCACCCAGAATAGCGAACATAGAATAATGAACAGCAGAATATATATATATGTACATACATTAGCAATAGTGCAATTTTTCTGGGTGAAGTAGTGTCCGGGGGTGGGGGGGGTTGGGGGTGACTGGCAATCACCAAGGTGCAGAGTTAAGTAGTGTAACAGCCGGAGGGAAGAAGCTGTTCCTGAACCTGCTGGTCCGGCAACGGAGAGACCTGTAGCGCTTCCCAGATGGGAGGAGGGTAAACAGTCCATGGCTGGGGTGAGAGCAGTCCTTGGCGATGCTGAGCACCCTTCGCAGACATTGCTTGATTTGGACAGACTCAATGGAGGGGAGTGAGGAACCGGTGATGCGTTGGGCAATTTTCACCACCCTCTGCAGTGCTTCCGGTCGGAGACAGAGCAGTTGCCATACCATACTGTGATACAGTTGGTAAGGATGCTCTCGATCATGCAGCGGTAGAAGTTCACCAGAACCTGAGGAGACAGATGGACCTGACAGATGGACAGATGAACCCTTGAACCTGCAGAGAATGGTAAGCACAGTCCAGACCATCACAGGCTTCTCACATCCATCCATCCAGTCCATCTTCAGGGTGCATTGCATCTGGAAAGCTCGATGTATCATCAAGGATGCCTGCCATGCTGGCCATTCCATTTACTCTCTTCCTCCTTACGGACGAAGATTCAGGAGCTTGAAAGCCTAATCATTTAGTGTTAAGAACAGCTTCTTCCCCACCTCTATTAAACTACTGAAACCAATTAATTATTTCACACCCCATTCTTAGACGCGCTACCACAAACTCTTACTCTTAACTCTACCTTGCTTGGTTATTGTATTAGTAATATTTTTTCTCACTACATCAGATTGCACTGCAACATTTGCATCGTTCTTCTGTTTTGCATTTATCATAGTTATTGTTCTATCTATCATTATCATGCAAATTGTATATGTTAATTTCATGTGAATAAGGAATTTCATTGCATATGACGAAAACATTAATCTGATTTGAAAAATGATAACACTTACTCGTGGAAACCTTTCAATCTTAATTTTGAACATATCAATTTGACTCCAAACTAAACTCGAGACAACTATCGAGGTACTTTGGGCTTTGTCATGTTTTTTACACTCTATTGTTTTTTTTATTTATAGGAATTTTAATGGCATGACCCTCAAAGCATTGATGTACAAAGGGATCTTTGGGTCAAAGTCCATAGTTCCCTGAAAATAACAACACAAGTTGATAGAGTGGTAAAGAACATGATATGTTTGCCTTTATGGGTCGGGGCATTGAGTGTAAGAGTCATGATATCGTGATGCAGTTTTATAAGTCATTGGTTAGCCCACATTTAGAATATGTGTGCATTTCTGGTCACCATTTTACAAGAATAATGTGAATGCTTTGAAAAAGGTGCAGGGGGAGTTTCCCAGAATGTTGCCTGGATTAGGAGGTATTTTAGCTGCAGGAAGAGGTTGGACAAACTTAGAATGTTTTCTGTGGCACCGGAGGTTGCAGGGAAACCTGATAGAAGTGCATAAAGTTATGAGTGGCATAGGTACAGTAGACAATAAGAATGTTTTTCCCAGCATGGGAACATCAAATACTAGAGGGCATAGCGTTAAGAAGATAGGGACAAAGTTTAAAGGAGATGTGTGGGACAGCTTATGTACACAGTAGCTGGTGAGTGCCTGGAACATTCTGCCTGGGTTGGTGGTTGAGACAGATACAATAGAGACATTTAAGAGGCTATTGGATAGCATATGGATTGCAGGAGGGATATGGAGGGATATAGATTATGCACAGGTAGATAAAAGATAGTCTTGGCATCATGTTCGGCACAGACATTGTGGGCCGAAGAGCCTGTTCTTGTGCTCTACTGTTCTATGTTCTATGATTTTATTTTGTTTGGACATTAGATTACTGTGAGTAATGAGTTCTGTGTTGAAAAACCTATTGTGTTGCTGCGGCAAGTAAGAATTTTATTGTTCCATTTTGGGACATATGACAATAAGCATTGACTCTTGACTCTTCTGTGACCCTGGCACCCAAAGCCTTAAAGGGGTGTGATGTGTGGTGATAAAAAAAATGATCTTCACTTCCTGGATTCATTCTCTGCACCAAAACCAGATATAACATGATGAAACCTGGGACAATGTAAATGCCACTTTCCTGAGCACTCCAGGCTCTGCAATCACGGGAATGTCCAGAGGAGGAAAATGGGTGTCCTCCATATCTACTTTTGACTTTAGACTTTAGTTTAGAGATACAGTGTGGAAACAGGCCCTACAGCCCACCGACTCTGTGCCGTCCAGCGATCACCCCATACTAGCACTAGCACTATCCTACACACTAGCAACAATTTTCAATTTACAGAAGCCTATTAGCATACAAACCTGCACCTCTTAGGAGTGTGGGAGGAAACCGGAGCACCCGGAGGAAACCCAAGTGGTCATGGGGAGACATACAAACTCCATACAGACAGACCTGCGGTCAGTATGGAACCCGGGTCTCCGTGAGGTAAGGCAGCAACTCTACCGCTGCTCCATCGAACCTGCAGATATTTGTACTGAGTTTGGCAAATTGAATGCTCATTTTGAAAGTGCAAAGATTTGAAATGGGTAGGTGCTACGAATGAAGCAGTGATTTAGTCAAGAGACTGATTTCATGATAGTTGAAAATACAGTCACTATTTTTCATACGGCACTGCTTTTAAGTTCGGTAGAGAAATGTTGGTCTGTTTATTATCAATTGTTCCTTATTTTCAATTAAAACAGATAAGCTTCAGGATACCTGTGGCGGAAAATGTTTTGCAAATGTGTTAATAAGTATTATAATTAGTTCTATTTATGTGCTGAAATCAGCAGCTGCGTTAAGTCTCAATCTGATTGTAATACGTTTTTTTTTTGTGTACAGAATATATTCAAGATAATTATTATCTTGAGCAAAATTGACAATTTTCAACTTTCTATTTTAGACAATTAATTTCATATTTCAGGTGCTGCCAACAAGCTTGTGACAAATAGAATAGACTGAACGTGCATTAGTTCAGTCATCAGACATAATCAACAAAGGCATATTGCCAATCTGAGTAAGATTGCTCAGACTGCTGAGGTTCAGGATGTGTTGAACTGAAATGCCACTGGGAAATGGACCTGTTCCCCAGTGCTGCTTGAGGCTTTCAGCTCATTGGAAGCTACAACAAAAAATACTGTTCAAGTGCATTACCGTCCATTACAAATGAATGCATTGCGGTTTTAATTGTGGAACAAAAATGTTTTACTTTTTTTAGCTTGAAATCTTGAAGAAAGTTCACAGATCATACCACAATAACAAATCTTCAGGCATTCCTCCCTTCAATCCTGGTCGATTGCATTTGTTGCACCTGATGTGGCCTCCTTTACATTGGCAAGACCGAGCGCAGACAAGGCGACAATTTCGCTGAACACTTGTGCTCGGTCCATCAAGGTCTGCTGGATGTCTCGGTTGCCAATCATTTTAACTCCCCTTCCCATTCTCATATGGATTTTTCTGTCCTGGGTCTCCTCCATTGCCAGAGTAATGCCACCAACTGAAGGAGCTACACCTCATATTCTGTTTGGGTTGCTTACAACCTAACGATATGAATACTGAATGATCCAGCTTCAAGTAATATCCCCTACTCCCTCTCTCCTTCCTGTGCCCTCCACTCCATGCACACCTATTTCTCCCACTATGTGTCAGTCCCCCAGTCAACCCACTCCTTTCCCCTCCTTCTTAAATTCAACTCCCTTTTCCAGTTCCTCATTTCCCTTTTATTCCCCTCTCTCTTCTTTCCTCTTGTCCCCTTCCAAATATATCCCTCCCCTTGGTTTTACATTTCACTCCTTTTCTCTCTTTACCTGACACCCTTTCGTCACCTTCATCATTTCATCCACCCATCTCCCATTCAAACCTCCTCATTTATCACTTGTCAGGCCTCCACTTCTCTTTTTCAACTTTCTCCTTCCTACCACAATCAGTCTGAAGAATGATCCTGACCCGAAACAGTGCCCGTCCATTCCCTCCACAGATGCCACCTGAGCCGCTGAAGTCCTCCAGTACTTTATTGATCAAGAATCCACCACTTGCAATTCCTTGTCTCCCAACACTAATAACTGGATATTCAGGAATAGTCATAGTCATACAGCTTGAAAGCATGCCCTTCAGCCCAACTTGCACTATTCCCACCTGCCCGCCTTTGGTCCATATCCCTCAAAACCTGTCATATCCATGTACCAGTCTAACTGCACCTTAAATAATGGTAATGTTCCTGCCTCAATTACCTCCTCTGGCAGTTTGTTCCATATACCCACCACCCTTTGTGTGAAAAAGTTACCCCTCAAATTGTTATTAAATATTTTCCCCTTCACCTTAAATCTATGTCCTCTGGTCCTCGATTCATCTACTCTGGGCAAGAGACTCTGTGCATCAACCTTTTTATTCCTCCCATAGGATAGGATACATACCTGATTATATTGAGCATTCTGCAAGAGTTTCCATGGCAATTATACATTTAAATTTTTTTTTAGCATACGGCAATACCAGTACTAGTGTTCACCCTTGAACATATAAATGTAGGCCACCATGTTATCTCTATGGTGAAGACATTCCCACAGTCCCATTGCTTAATTAATTCTGGATCCAGAAATTATAGAAAACTGACATGTCCAATGGAGGATAATATGGATTTGAAAGGATGCCTGTAGATAATGGCATTAGAACTTAGAACATAGAACAGTGCAGCACAAGAACAGGCCCTTCAGCCTGTGATATCTGTGCTGAACATAATGACAAAACCATTCCTTATCAGCTTGCGCATAATCCACATCCACCCAATGGAGCTTCTACAGTTTTTTATATATCTCCAGCTTCCGATACCACTTTTATGAAATTTAGTGTTGTCTAATGAACAAGATTTGATGAACTCGAGGTAAAGGAACCGCTTGGAGGTAGTGATCATAATATGATTAGTTTTAACCTGCAATTTGAGAAGGAGAAGGTTAAATCGGAAGTGTCAGTGATGCAATTGAACAAAGTGGACTACGAAGGCATGAGAGGGGAGCTGGCCAAGGTAGACTGGAAAGGAATCCTAGCAGGAATGATGGTGGAACAGCAATAGCAGGAATTTCTGGGCATAATCCGGAAGACGCAGGATCATTTCATTCCAAAAAGGAAGAAAGACTCTAAGGGGAGTAGGAGGCAACCGTGGCTGACAAGAGAAGTTAGGGATAGAATAAAATTAAAAGAAAGATGTATAACTCAGCAAAGAGTAGCCGGAAGCCAGAGGATTGGGAAACTTTCATAGGTCAATACGGGTTGAATACGGGTTAAGACTGTGGCCCCTGGTTCTGGACTCGCCCAACATTGGGAACAATTTCCGTGCATCTAGCTTGTCCAGTCCTTTTATAATGTTATATGTTTCTATAAGATATCCCCTCATCCTTCTAAACTCCAGTGAATACAAGCCTAGTCTTTTCAATCTTTCCTCATATGACAGTCCCGCCATCCCAGGGATCAATCTCAAGTTCAATTTCGTGAGTTTATTGTCATGTGTCCCTGATAGGTCAATGAAATTCTTGCTACAAAACAGATTAATGTGTCCATATACTATAATATAAATATATACACACATGAATAAATAAAATGATAATGTGCAAATAACAGATAATTGGTTATTAATAATCAAAGTTTTGTCCGAGCCAGGTTTAATAGCCTGATGGCTGTGGGGAAGTAGCTATTCCTGAACCTGGTTGTTGCAGTCTTCAGGCTCCTGTACGTTCTTCTTGAAGGTAGCAGGGAGATGAGTGTGTGGCCAGGATGATGTGGGTCTTTGATGATACTGCCAGCCTTTTTGAGGCAGCAACTGCGATAGATCCTCTCGATGGAAGGAAGGTCAGAGCCGATGATGGACTGGGCAGTGTTTACTAATTTTTGTAGTCTTTTCCTTTCCACGGCGCTCAAGTTGCCGAACCAAGCCACGATGCAACCGGTCAGCATGCTCTCTACTGTGCACCTGTAGAAGTTAGAGAGAGTCTTCCTTGACAAACCGACTCTCCGTAGTCTTCTCGGGAAATAAAGGCGCTGATGAGCTTTCTTGATAATTGCAATAGTGTTCTCGGACCAAGAAAGTTCTTCAGAGATGTGCACGCCCAGGAATTTGAAGCTCTTGACCCTTTCAACCATCGACCCGTTGATATAAACGGGGCTGTGGGTCCCCATCCTACTCCTTCCAAAGTCCACAATCAGTTTCTTGGTTTTGCTGGTGTTGAGGGCCAGGTTATTGTGCTGGCACCATATGGACAGTTGCTCGATCTCCCTTCTATACTCTGACTCATCCTCATCAGTGATACGTCCCACAACAGTGGTGTCGTCAGCGAACCCGTGAACCTACGCTGCACTGCCTCAATCACAAGGATGTCCTTCCTCAAAATAGGAGACCAAAACTGTACACAATACTCCAGATGTGGTCTCACCAGAGCCCTATACAACTGCAGAAGAACCTCTCTACTCCTATACCGAAATCCTCTTCTTATGAAGGCCAACATTCCATTAGCTTTCTTCACTGCCTGCTGTACCTGTAAGCCAACTTTCAGTGACCGGTGTACAAGGACGCCCAGGACTTGCTGCACCTCCCCCTTACCTAACTTAATCCCATTGAGATAATAATCTGCCCCCTTGTTTTTGCCGCCAAAGTAGATAACCTCACATTTATTTATATTATGCTGCATCTGCCACGCATCTGCCCACTCACTCAACCTGTCCAGGACACCTTGCAACCTCCTAACATCCTCCTCACAGTTCACACTGCCATCCAGCTTTGTGTCATCCACAAACTTGCTAGTGGTGCTCCTAATTTCCTCTTCCAAATCATTACCATATATGGTAAACAGTTGCGGCCCCAGCACCGAGCCTCCACTCGCCACTGCCTGCCATTCTGAAAAGGACCCGTTCACTCCTACTCTTTACTTCCTGTCTGCTAACCAATTTTCTATCGATGTCAACACCCTACCCCCAATACCATGTGCTCTAATTTTAGTCACCTGTCTCCCATGCTGGACCTTATCAAAGTCTTTCTGACAATCTAGATACACTACATCCACTGGCTCCCCTTCATCCATTTTACTTGTCACATCTTCAAAAAATTCCAGAAGATTAGTCAAGCATGATTTTCCTTTCATAAATCCATGTTGACTTGAACTAATCCTTTTACTGCTATCCAAATTCCCCATTATTACCTCTTTTGTAATTGACGCCAGCTTCTTTCCCACCACTGAAGTCAGGCTAACTGCTCTGTAATTCCCTGTTTTCTCTCTCGCTCCTTTCTTGAAAAGTGGGATAACATTAGCTATCCTCCAATCCTTAATTATTGGTCTTTTTAAGTATTTATTGCTCTCAGGTAGTGTCCACATTGTATTCTATGTATTTTCTGTCTGCGTTCATTTTGAATCTGTGGGTTTGTTGGTTGGGGGCTTCTGGAAATCTGAATTTCCCTGAGGGGTTCAATAAAGTATTTATTATTATTATTATTATTATTATTATTATTATTATTATTATTATTATTATTATTATTATTATTATTATTATTATTATTATTATTATTATTATTATTATTATTATTAATCCACAGGAACTGATCCTGAATCTATTGAACATTGGAAAATGATCACCAATGCATCCACTATTTCAAGAGAGCTTCCCTGAGGACCATGGGATGCAGACCATCAGGCCCAGGGGATTTATCATCCTTCAGTCCCATTAGTCTTCCCAATACTATTTCTCGCCTAATGAACATTTCTTTCAGCTCCTCTACCCCCTTAGATCCTGTGTCCTCCAGTACATCTGGGAGATTGTTTGTGTCTTCCTTAGTGAAGACAGATCCGGAGTACCTGTTCAACTCCTGCCCTTTCCTTGTTCCCCATAATAATTTCACCCGTGTCTGCCTTTAAGGGACCATATAACAATTACAGCACGGAAACAGGCCATCTCGGCCCTACAAGTCCGCGCCGAACAATTTTTTTTTTTTTTTTTTTTTTTTTTTTTTTTTCCCCCCTTAGTCCCACCTGCCTGCACTCATACCATAACCCTCCATTCCCTTCTCATCCATATGCCTATCCAATTTATTCTTAAATGATACCAACGAACCTGCCGCCACCACTTCCACTGGAAGCTCATTCCACACCGCTACCACTCTCTGAGTAAAGAAGTTCCCCCTCATGTTACCCCTAAACTTCTGTCCCTTAATTCTGAAGTCGTGTCCTCTGGTTTGAATCTTCCCTATTCTCAAAGGGAAAAGCTTGATCACATCAACTCTGTCTATCCCTCTCATCATTTTAAAGACCTCTATCAAGTCCCCCCTTAACCTTCTGCGCTCCAGAGAATAAAGACCTAACTTATTCAACCTATCTCTGTAACTTAGTTGTTGAAACCCAGGCAACATTCTAGTAAATCTCCTCTGTACTCTCTCTATTTTGTTGACATCCTTCCTATAATTGGGCGACCAAAATTGTACACCATACTCCAGATTTGGTCTCACCAATGCCTTGTACAATTTTAACATTACATCCCAGCTTCTATACTCAATGCTCTGATTTATAAAGGCTAGCATACCAAAAGCTTTCTTTACCACCCTATCTATATGAGATTCCACCTTCAAGGAACTATGCACGGTTATTCCCAGATCCCTCTGTTCAACTGTATTCTTCAATTCCCTACCATTTATCATGTACGTCCTATTTTGATTTGTCCTGCCAAGGTGTAACACCTCACATTTATCAGCATTAAACTCCATCTGCCATCTTTCAGCCCATTTTTCCAAATGGCCTAAATCACTCTGTAGACTTTGGAAATCCTCTTCATTATCCACAACACCCCCTATCTTGGTATCATCTGCATACTTACTAATCCAATTTACCACCCCTTCATCCAGATCATTGATGTACATGACAAACAACAAAGGACCCAACACAGATCCCTGAGGCACCCCACTAGTCACCTGCCTCCAACCCGACAAACAGCCATCCACCATTACCCTCTGACCCACATTTTACTTTTCTACTCTTTTTCCCTTAACATATCTAAAGAAGCTTTTACTGTCCTTCTTTATATTCCTTCTTTATATTCCTGGCCAGCTTCCCTTCGTACTTCATCTTTTCAGCCTGTATTGCCCGTTTTGTTTCCTTCTGTTGACCTATGAAAGTTTCCCGCCACTCTTTGCTGTGTTATACGTCTTATACATTTAAGACCGAGGTGAGAAAAAACTTTTTCACCCAGAGAGTTGTGAATCTGTGGAATTCCCTGCCACAGAGGGCAGTGGAGGCCAAATCGCTGGATGGATTTAAGAGAGAGTTCGATAGAGCTCTAGGGACTAGTGGAATCAAAGGATATGGGGAGAAGGCAGGCACGGGTTATTGATCTGGGATGATCAGCCATGATCACAATGAATGGCGGTGCTGGGTCAAAGGCCTCCTGCACCTATTTTCTATGTTTCTATGTAACTTGGCTGATGGTTAATTGAAACACTAATAGAGTCATTGCCTTAATACAGCACAGAAACAGGCTGCATGACTCAACTTGTCAATACGACAAAGATGGCCCATCTAAGACACTCATATTTCTCAGCATTTGGCCCATATCCCTCTAAATCTTTCCTATCTGTGTACCTGGAGTCTTTTAAATGCTCTTACAGTACATACCTCAACTACCACCTCTGGCAGCCCATTCCATATACCCACTACTCTTTATGTAAAAATGTATCCTCTCACCTTTATCTTATGTTCTCTGTTTTTGATTCCCCTACTGGGTAAAAGATATATGACAGGAAGTCACTAACTACATTTTTATACAGTAAATGGATATTGTTTATATTAAAGTTTTGAAAATGTGTTGAAAGATTTACCTGAACAGAAATAAGACATAATTAGCTTGCCAAAATGTATCATTTTTTTCATCACTAGCCATTGAACTTCTAAAATCCTGAAAGGTTGAGACCGGATGAAAATGTGCAAAATTAATGCCAGGTAAGACAATTAAAATAGATAACCTACTTGTAATTACTGGAGTTTAAGAGAGCCTGTACAAAGGCTAAATGGAAATAGATCTGTGAACATAATTCACAGATCAGCCACACATTAAAATCTCTTCTAACCTCAATTACAGGAGGTAATTTAGTGGTACGGTATCAGACATCTGACTGTTCTGAAATCAAAGTGCAATTACCAAATGGCAAAAGATCTGAAGAGTGGGATGGTGGGTTATCTTTTGTCTGAGAAGATAAAGAACAGCCCTAACATTGGTGACAGCAGCTGCAGGCACATTTAGAAAGGGAGGCTGATTCCTCTGAAGATTGAACATATGCTACATTTAATCAATACATTTAAATTTCTGACGTGGAAAGACTTGTACTTTCTTGAACAAAGACACAAAATACATCTCTGGAGAACGTGGATAGGCAATGTTTCAGATCTGGTTCCTTCCTCAAGACTGATTAGGTGGGGAGATGCTCTAAGAGAGGAGGGGCAAGACATATCTTTTTGTCTTTTTGTCTTTTTATCTTTGTGGTTTTTTTTTACATTTATAAGTTTCCTTTTAAAGATTTAACTATATTTACATAGAGACTGGGAGGTCAATATTCATTGTATATTTTGACACTTGTCTCATGTTAGGTTATACCTGTTATTAATGTAATCCTGATCCCTATGTATCAATACCATTGCTATGTTTATCATTATTCTTTTTGCTCTGTTTTTTTATGTTTTATTTTTGCTTTATTTTTGGAAAAAACCCAATAAAAGGATTTTAAAAGAAAGAAAGAAAGACATATCAGGTGGATACGGGTGAGGGTTTATAGTCTGAAGAAGGGTCTCAACCCGAAACATCCCCCATTTCCTCTCTCCAGAGATGCTGCTTGTCCCACTAAGTTACCCCAGCATTTTGTGAATATATCTTGAGGGTTTCGTTTTGATAGGCAAGTGGTTGGACAAAGGTCAGAGATGAAAAGGCGGGTGTGAGGCAAAGGTATTGAAGAGTTGTGGATTGTGAAGCTAGAGGAAGGAATGTAGGTGGAAGGGGAGCAGGAGGGAAGAAAGATGTGCAAGTCCAGGTGGGGCACAGAGGAGAGAGAGGGGAAAAGTATGTGTGTGTGTGTGTGTGTGTGTGTGTGTGTGTGTGTGTGTGTGTGTGTGTGTGTGTGTGGGGGGGGGTCCTTTCACTATTGAGTTCAATGTTTGGTTTGTAAGCTAAAGGATTTGAGTATAGGAGCAGGGAGGTTCTAATGCAGTTGTACCACACCTGGAGTATTGCGTACTGTTTTGGTCTCCAAATCTGAGGAAATACATTCTGGCCATAGAGGGAGTACAGAGAAGGTTCACCAGACTGATTCCTGGGATGTCAGGACTTTCATATGAAGAAAGACTGGATAGACTCGGCTTGTACTCGCTAGAATTTAGGAGATTGAGGGGGGATCTTATAGAAACGTACAAAATTCTTAAGGGGTTGGACAGGCTAGATGCAGGAAGATTGTTCCCGATGTTGGGGAAGTCCAGGACAAGGGGTCACAGTTTGAGGATAGAGGGGAAATCCTTTAGGACCGAGATGAGAAAAACATTTTTCATACAGAGAGTGGTGAATCTCTGGAACTATCTACCACAGAAGGTAGTTGAGGCCAGTTAATTGGCTATATTTCAGAGGGAGTTAGATGTGGCCCTTGTGGCTAAAGGGATCAGGGGGAATGGAGAGAAGGCAGGTACAGGATACTGAGTTGGATGATCAGCCATGGTCATATCGAAGGGCCGAATGGCCTACTCCTGCACCTATTTTCCATGTTTCTATGTTTCTACCCAAGTGGAAAATTGGATGCTGTTCCTCCATATTATATGTGGCCTCTCTCTGGAAATGGAGGAGGCCAGGTTAGAAAGGTCAGTAGGGAAACGGGAAGTGGAGTTAAAATGGTTAGCAGCTGGGAGATCCAGTGGGCCTTGGCGCACTGAGTAAAAATAAGTGTTTAGCAAAATGGTCTCTGAGTTTATGTTTGGTCTCAGCAATATACAGGAGGCCACATCGGGTACACCTAATGTAGTAGATGAGGTTGAAGGAGATGCACATGCACCTCGTCTTTGTTCTCGGTGGTTTCGAAAGCCGCCGGGTCCATCCTTGCTCTCGGCCGATTGTTCCACCCCCCCTGATCATTGAAAAGTGGAGTGAGAGATGCATTAAGTTTATGTGATAGGAGCAGAATTATGCCATTCGGCCCATCAAGTCTACTGTACGATTCAATCATGGCTGATCTATCTTTCCCTCTCAGCCCCATTTCCCCCCCATAACCCCTGGGGTACCCAGCCATACTAATCAAGGATCTACCTACCTCTGCCTTAAAAATATCCATAGAATTGGCCTCCACAGCCTTCTGTGGCAATTAATTCCACAGATCAGATTCATCACCCTCTAAAGAAATATCTCCTCATCTCCTTCCCAAAGGAACGTCCTTTAATTCAGAGGTTATGTCCTCTGGTGCTAGACTCTCCCACTAGTGGAAACATCGTCTCCACATCCACTCTATCGAAGCCTTTCACTAGTTGGTAAGTTTCAATGAGGCTATAGTAACAAGATCAGAGGGGATCCTTGCAAGAAAGTGGGTTGGAGGATCGTGGCAAGTTTTGCAAAGGAGAATTATATTTTTAATTCAATGTGATGCCATGGTAATTCATTTTGATTGAGAATTATCAGAACATTTAAGTTCAGCTCATGAGACTCTCCAGCTGCACAAGCTGTGACTGCTGACCAGTTAACCGTCTAATTGTTTAAATTACCTCAATCACGTGCTGATCGATTGCACAGGCCAGAGCACTGTTGGGAGGAAAACTAAACAGCACGGATGCTCATAGAGCTTCTGAAACAATATCAACACAAGGCAGGGTCGTAATGGCACGCCACGTTACTTTGTCCTGTGCATCTGTGTGGAGGGAGAAAGAGGGAGACAGGAGCTGGGAAAGGAAAGGGGTTTGAAGAATACAGAACAAAGAAGCATCTCTTGCACGGCCTACATTTGCAAACAAAAAAAAATCAATTAAAACAAATATACCTAAAAAGCAAAAAGAAAAGGAGAGGAAACGTTTCGAGGGATATGGGCCAAATGCAGGTAGGTGGGACTAATGTAGATGAGCCATGTTGGTCGGCATGGGCAAGTTGGGCCATAGGGCTTTTTTTCCATGTTGCGTGACTCTATGACTCTATGACTCTAAGTAAAGTTTATTGTCATATGCTCAAGTATGATGAGATACAGATACAATGAAACATTTGGTTGCATCAGCATTATAGGCCGATGGACTCACATTACTCACATAAATATTCACACAAAAACATAAATCATACTAAAATTACACATAAATTCTACAAAGTGAAAAGAAAAAAAAGGCTGTGAAAACAACAGGACTTTAGTGCAAAAATATACAATTAAGCCCCTGTCTCACTTAGGAAACCTGAACGGAAACCTCTGGAGAATTTGCGCCCCACCCAAGGTTTCCGTGCGGTTCCCGGAGGTTCTTGGAGTTTTTTGTCAATCTCCCTACCTGCTTCCACTACCTGCAACCTCCGGGAACCACACGGAACCCTTGGGTGGGGCGCAAAGTCTCCAGAGGTTTCCGTTCAGGTTTCCTAAGTGGGACAGGGGCATTAAAAACAAGAAGAGCGCAATTAGTAAGATTTGGAGGGATATGAACCAAATGTGGGCAAATAAGACTAGCTTAAATGGGACATCTTGGTTGGCAGGGGTGAGTTGTTGCACGATTCTATGATTCTCTGATTCACGATTCTATGATACTATGCCCATGGTAGTGATAAAAGTGGTCACCTACCATCAAAGGAAAAATGTGCCTTATACATCTCGTTTAAACTTTGTCCCTCCCTATGCCTTCTAGTCTTTGGAAGAATTCCCGTGAGACAAAGGGTCCGACTGCATGGCATATTTATACCTCATAATTTTATCAACTTCTATCTGGTTTACCCTCAGACTCTGATTTTTCAGAGAGGTGGCACGGTGGCACAGAGGTAGAGTTGCTGCCTTACAGCAAATGCAGTGCCGGTGATCAGGGTTCAGGGTTCAGTCCGGGCTACGGGTGATGTCTTATGTAGTTTTTAGCGTTCTCCCCGTGACCAGCGTACGTTTTCTCTGAGATCTTCGGTTTCCTCCCACACTCCAAAGGTGTACTGATATGTAGGTTAATTGGCTTAGTAAATGTAAAAATATGTATCTAGTGTGTGTAGGGGTCGCTGGTAGGCACGGACCTGGTGCGCCGAAGGGCCTGTTTCCACACTATATCTCAAAAAAAAAGTTAGTGTAATGCTCCTGAAAAAAAAAACATACCTTAAAGATGCCCTGAAATAATGTTCCTAGAGTTACGGTGAGATGTTAGATACAGGACATCCCGGATTACATTGGAGTTAATGCAGTGCAGTTCAATGTCAGAAATATGACAACCAACTTGCACATAGTGGATTGACATCAAAAATAATATATTTTTAGCTGTTTTTCAAGAGACAGTTGTAAATAGAAACAAAATAACTAGTTACCAGGTGAGAATTAATTATTAATAATCCATAAACTTGGTAATATAATTAATATATGTTGTTCAATAAAGAATCAATTTCTTACACCCAACGCAAAATCCTTCCGAAACTATTTCATGCCACATTGTTTATGTGCTTTCGATCAGAAAAAAACCTAAAAATCATTCCGCATCCTTTCCCTTCAATGAATGGGAACTCTGAAAAATAAATGTGACAACTTTACAGCAAATAGCTCCAAAGACTATTTAATAACAGTAATCAGCTTGGCATGACAGCACCTCTTGGGGATTGAGCATGTGAGCAAAGGATCAGATGAAAGGCATATAATAAGATCATTCTGAGTGATGATGACATGTGATGGAATAAATTCAAAGAATTACATGATTTCAATCAGCATTCTCACATGCTCTCACCTTGCAATCTTGCTATTAATAGATCAGACATAATGTGATGATTTTCTCATCATTTTCCTCTATTACTTCATCGTACATCACTATGAATGTTTCTGCATCACTGTGGAGTACTCTACAGACATGTATCTTGGAACAACTTATTAACATTTTACACAAGCCATATATGGCAGCTTTGAGAAGACTAATATTTATGTCACATCAATGGGATGTACTAAAACAGGTCATCTTACACCCCATAATTTTAATATTTAATATTTAACAAGGCTAGCAATAAACAACGTCACTTTTACAGTGTGCATGAATACAGACCTAATGGCAGCTATTATCATTTGAAATACATGGTGCATTATTTCACTGTTATAATGTGACTGGACTGCCTTATCAGGGAGAGTCAAATGTTTCAGAATGTCTCGGACCATCAGGGAAAAGGCTTTCTCTTTGAATGAGCTGTCGGGAGGCCATTAGCAAGTCTTCAAGTGGTTCCTCTTCATCCCTTGCAGCCTGTTACACCCAGTGAAGCAATGGATTGGACCCATGGGTTAATGGGTTAATGGGTTAATCCAGAACCAGGGGCCACAGTTTAAGAATAAGGAGTAAGCCATTTAGAACGGAGACAAGGAAACACTTTTTCTCAAAGAGAGTGGTGAGTCTGTGGAATTCTCTGCCTCGGAGGGCGGTGGAGGCAGGTTCTCTGGATGCTTTCAAGAGAGAGCTAGATAGGGCTCTTAAAAATAGCGGTCAGGGGATATGGGGAGAAGGCAGGAACGGGGTACTGATTGGGGATGATCGGCCATGATCACATTGAATGGCGGTGCTGGCTCGAAGGGCCGAATGGCCTACTCCTGCACCCATTGTCTATTGTCTATAATGTTTGCAGCTATTACAATGTGCTAGCCAGTCCAGTGTGATCCAACTCATTACATTTGCTGAAGTAATTTGGTATTTTCTCATTGCAAATTGTAAATTGAATTTCAATTTCAATTTGTTTTCCATGAAAGTAAAATGTAAGTATTTATTGATCAGAGGGAGGCACAGTGGCACAGTAGTAGAGTCGCTGCCTTGCAGCGCCAGAGGCCCGGGATCGATCCTGACTATGACGTGCTTGACTGTAGGGAGTTTGTACGTTCTCCGCGTGACTTGCGTGGATTTTCTCCAGGTGCTCTGGTTTTCTCACACACTCCAAGGACGTACAGGTTTGTGGGTTAATTGGGTTAGTATAATTGTAAATTGTCCCTAGTGTGTGTAGGATAGTATCAGTGTGCGGGGATCGCTGGTCAGCGCAGACTTGGTGGGCCGAAGTGCCTGTTCTGCGCTGGATCTCAAAACTAAACTAAACTAAACTAATCACTAGTCAGTTAAACTATATGCCACTGACCTGGAGAGGGTGCAGAGAAGATCTACAAGGTTGTTGTCAGAACTCAAGGGCCTGACCTACAGGGAAAAGATGAGCAGACTAGGACTTTATTCCTTGGAACACAGGAGGTTGAGGAGTGATCTTATGTAGGTATATAAAATCATGAGGGGAATAAGCTGGTACTAATCAAAAATCTATCTAAATCTGCCATAAACATATCCACTGACTTGGCCTTTACAGCCATCTGTGGCAAATAATTCCACAGATTCACCAGTTGGGCAGGGAGTCCCAGGATTTAGTTTCAGTGATGATGAAAGAACAGTGATATGTTTACAAGTCTTATAGAGGTGTATAAATCATGAGAGGAATAGATCAGGTAGATGCACAGAGTCTCTTGCCCAGAGTAGGTGAATCGAGGACCAGAGGACATAGGTTTAAGGTGAAGGGGAAAATATTTAATAGGAATCTGAGGGGTATCTTTTTCACACAAAGGGTGGTGGGTCCATGGAACAAGCTGCCAGAGGAGGTAGCTAATGCATGGACTATTCCAACATTTAAGAAACAGTTAGACAGGTACATGGATAGGACAGGTTTGGAAGGATATGCACCAAACGCGGGCAGATGGGACTAGTGTAGCTGGGACATGTTGGTCGGTGTGGGCAAGTTGGGCCGAAGGGCCTGTTTCAACACTGTATCACTCTATGACTCTATGACTAAGTCACGAAGGTCTGAGGTTTGGAGGGGAACCAGCAAGTGATGGTGGTTCTAGAGCCTGCTTTCCTTGCAATTGGTGGTGGAAGTTGCAAGTAGGTAGATGCTGGCAGAGTAGCAGAGGTAAGACGATGCATATTGCAGCTGGCCTGTAATATGGTCACAGTGAAGCAGTGGAAGGTGTTTAAAGCAGATGGCATGTCTTCAAGTGGGTTGTTTTACCATGGATGATGTTGAGTTTCTTGAATGTTGTTGGAGCTGAATTCGTCCATGCAGATGGGCAGTAATAGTATTTAATTGTCATACGTACTGACGATGGAACTATGAAATTCTTACTTGCAGCAGCATAACAGGCCCGTGAATGCAATGCACACAGATAACATTTTTAATTAAATGCAATAAATGAATAACCGTAACGCTAGTGCAAAAAACTGAAGTCCGTAACGTGACCAAAAACAGTCCGCAGAACTTCATATTTGCTGAGGCTCGTATTTGTGACCATCAAGATGTTGAGGACTGGGTCCAATCAAGTTGACTTCCCTGGCATAAAAAATACTGATTTTCAGAGGCTGAGGAGCCAGTTTCATTCTTGTTAGTGTTAAAATAACAGAAAGCCATTTCATCCCATCAGATATGAAAATGCCAAGCACACTGGACATCTGCATCAAGGCATTTGATAAGGTTCTGCATGGAAAACTGTTCTGGATGATCAGATCATAAGCCCCAATTCTGGGCAAGAGACTCTGTACGTCCACCTGATCTCTTCCTCCCATGGTTTTATACACCTCTATTACATCACCCTTCATCCTCCTGTGCTCCAGGGAATAAAAAAAGCGAATGGTAAGTTGGTCTTTATAACAAGAGGAGTTGAGTATAGGAGCAAAGAGGTCCTTCTGCAGTTGTATAAGGCCCTAGTGAGACCACACCTGGAGTATTGTGTGCAGTTTTGGTCCCCTAATTTGAGGAAGGACATTCTTGCTATTGAGGTAGTGCAGAGTAGGTATACAAAGTTAATTCCCGGGATGGCGGGACTGTCATATGCTGAGAGAATGGAGCGGCTGGAGTTTAGAAGGATGAGAGGATATCTTATTGAAACATATAAGATTATCAAGGGTTTGGACACGCTAGAGGCAGGAAACATGTTCCCGATGTTGGGGGAGTCCAGAAACAGGGGCCATAGTTTAAGAATAAGGGGTAAGCCATTTAGAACGGAGACGAGGAAACATTTTTTATCATAGAGAGTTGTGAGTCTGTGGAATTCTCTGCCTCAGAGGGTGGTGGAGGCCAGTTCTCTGGATACTTCAAGAGAGAGCTAGATAGTATTAAATATAGCGGAGTCAAGGGATATGGGGAGAAGGCATGAATAGGGTACTTATTTGGGATGATCAGCCATGATCACATTGAATGGCGGTGCTGGCTCGAAGGGCTGAATGGCCTACTCATGCACCTATTATCTATAATAGGGTCCTATAATTGTCTATAATAGGGTCCCAGCCTGCTCATCTTCTCCCCATAGCTCAAACCCTTGAGTCATGGCAACATCCTTGTAAATCTTCTCTGCATCCTTCCCAACGTAACACCATCTTTCCAAAAACATGGTGCCCAGAACTGAACACAATACACAAATAGACTTCCGGCAAGTTAAGGTGATAATGGACATTCTTTTGTCAGATAGGTCAAGGAACTCAGAAAATATCAAGGTGAGTTGGAGGATATATTTATTGATTTGTATCTGATGGTGGGTGTATATTGTATAGATGAATTCTAAGGATTGAACAGAGCGTTCCACTCAAACTCTGCTCAGAACTATAGAGCAACACTAAACAGTGCAAAGATGTACTAGTATCTGAACATCACTATTCTGCTTTAGTTAGAGCAAAATAACAAAAACATGACATTCATGTAGACAAAAGCCCAATAGGTCAAATATCAACATTTAATATTACAAATAAAATATCATATTCAAGGCTGCAGCGATGTTTCTGCACAAAAAGGGCAGAAGTTCACGTATTCAAGGACTTAACTTAAAAATAAAATGTTTCTTTTTAACCTGTTTTTGTGGAACATATACAGTGGGTGATTTTTATTTAAGACAAAGTGTCCTGAACTACATAACTGAAGATATTAGTCTTAGGAAACTTCTTTAAATTCATTACTCACACTTCATTAAATTCAGAGGAAGCACAGTAGCAGAGAATCCGCAGAAGCAAAACTTGTCAGGCAGTTAAAGTTCATGCAAGTTTTTCTTGAACTAAATTAATCTAAAAGTACAATCTTCATTGTACATTTTTTTCTTCACCTTTTAACTCCTGTAGACTGAAAATAAGTAAACACATGTCTTTTGTTAACACATCAAATGGTAATGTACGTAGATACATACTGCAGATGATGGTTTATACCACAGATGGACACAGTGCTGGAGTAAATCAGTTGGTCAGAGAGCAACTCTGGAGAAAAAGAATAGGTGGCGTTTCAGATTGGGACCCATCTTCAAAAGCAATACTAAGTACAATATGCTCTATAATAAACTATGCACAGGTCCCAGGGTTAAATGAAGGTCATTCCTGTGGGTAAACCAATGTCTACACAAGTAAAAAACATCTGTTTTCTGTAGTAATCTTTTTCAAATTACTCAATGTACACTTGTTATATTTTTATCATTTCATTGATTATTCAGTCAAACATCATTCATAAAATACCCAGTGGAATATTTACAGTATCCAGTCATTATTGAATATAATGAAACATTATTATAATGATGATTATCTAAATGCCTTAAAAATGTCCAGTCACCTGCAACACAGGGTGGTGGGTGTATGGACCATGCTGCCATAGGAGGTAGTTGAGGCTGGGACTATGCCATAATTTAAGAAACAGTTAGACAGGTACATGGATAGGACAGGTTTGGAGAGATATGGGTCAAGCACAGGCAAGTGGGACTAGTGTAGCTGGTTGTGGGGAAGTTTGGCCGAAGGGCCTGTTTCCACGCTGTATCACTCTATCTATGATTTTACTTCGGAGTCATGTGAGTGACTACGTGAAGACCCCGTCCAGTACGCATGCGTGTCATATCGTCTATCGCATTGCGTGACGACTGGCAGGGTGAACGTGATTCTCCTGCCAGCAACAGACCTGAGGTAAGTTTTTTTTTTAACTTTCAGGTTTAAATCTTCTTGCAGGAACCTCTACTTAGAGGTCCTGCTAAAAGTCCGGGGCTAAGTCGGGACGGAGGGGAAACCCCAGTCTCGAACTTCAGGGAACCCCGGTCACGGGGAATCCCGCCCACGGACCTAGGCGCTCGGAACACCGCGGAATGCGGGTAGCGAGCGACGGTGGATTCACCTTTAAGCCGCTGGCGGTAGAACCAGCGGCTTCATATTGGTGGAGAACCCGCTCGGGAGACCGGGGGAAGCGGGGAGCGGACGGCAGAGGATTCGCTTTCGAGCCGCTGGCGGTGGTGCCAACGGCTTCATATTGGTGCCGGGGGCACGTGGACAGCCGCTCCGGAGACCGTGGAATACGGGGAGCGACCTGAGAACCCGCTCCGTAGACTGCGGGATGCGAGGAGCGGACGGCAGTAAGTACTGTGCCGCTGGCAGTTAAACAGACTTTGTAAATCGCGGCTATGCCTTTGATAGGGACGGCAGGGATATCCCGGCTGCAGTTACTGTGGGGATACCCAGATCGGGAGGGGGGAAAGAAAACCCCGACTGGAGAACACCGTGGAGAAGCCCTGTTATAAGGGACCGCGGAGAAAAAGCCCGGGGGAGAAATAACCCGCAATGGAAGTGTTTCTACAAGGACAAGCGAGGAACCCCAGCTGTAACAAACCACGACCACGAGACCAGGCTCAGGAGGAGCATTGCCCCGCAGCAGAAGGTTTAAAAAGGACGTGCAGGTAAATTCCTTACTCGAAGGTCGTTTTGTGCTATTTGTGAGAATATGTTACAGGAATGGACCGCATCCAGACTGAATTGCGGGCAGTCAGCAGCGGTAGACTGCACCTGGATTGCTATTAGAAACATAGAAACATAGAAATTAGGTGCAGGAGTAGGCCATTCGGCCCTTCGAGCCTGCACCGCCATTCAATATGATCATGGCTGATCATCCAACTCAGTATCCTGTACCTGTCTTCTCTCCATACCCTCTGATCCCCTTAGCCACAAGGGCCACATCTAACTCCCTCTTAAATATAGCCAATGAACTGGCCTCGACTACCCTCTGTGGCAGGGAGTTCCAGAGATTCACCACTCTCTGTGTGAAAAAAGTTCTTCTCATCTCGGTTTTAAAGGATTTCCCCCTTATCCTTAAGCTGTGACCCCTTGTCCTGGACTTCCCCAACATCGGGAGCAATCTTCCTGCATCTAGCCTGTCCAACCCCTTAAGAATTTTGTAAGTTTCTATAAGATCCCCTCTCAATCTCCTAAATTCTAGAGAGTATAAACCAAGAGTATTGATCAGCAGTCTCCGACCTGGCACCTGCACAGTCGGAATCGACACTTCAGACTGGTGGGAAAGCCAAGCAGAAGTCGGACAGGCCGAAGACTCGGACGAGTCGGGCTGTGAAGACTCACCGCCGGCGGGAGCAACTGTGATCGCATATCCCGCATGGAGCGGTTGATGGATCAGAAGCTCCAATGTGACATGCTCTGGTATATGGAGCCTAGTCACCAGGGGGTCCTGGGATGCCCATGGCAGCATCTTATTGAGGGCTGCATAATGCATCTCCCTCGACAGAGGGGAGCATTAGGAGTCACTTCTGGGCTGACTCTGAAGACAGGGGTTTGGCTAAAGAAACCAAAGTGTGCAGGGGATGCAGGAACAACACTACCAGCAGCAGGAGCTCGACGAGTGGCCGTCGGGTTCAGGAAGGCCACATCATCACGCAAGACCTCACATCTTCGACCGCAGCACCCCTACGCACCCACCAGCAAACCACGATGAACTGAAGCTGGTGAAAGCTTGAAGGCCGTACAACCAGGACAAAGGTCTTTTTTTAGGCCACAGCCCAGAACGGCCTTACTGGAAAATGCGCCAACCTCGTACTCGAGCTCCTCTACCTCCCAGGAGCAGATGTAAAATCATGCACACATGGTTGAGGCAGCTCCTGGGTCGGGTTGTATAAGTCCTCCCATTCTGATAAAGGTATGGAACCTCATCGATGATGTCTCCTGTCATGGATACAAGTTGGTAATATTAAACTGGTTTGAATATTTACACTGGTTTGGGATAACACTAGATTAGTTTATACTGCACACAGGTTTGGTTGGAGTTGCCTTTCAAGACAAGGCTCACAAGAATGGGATGTGGACTGATCATTGTCAACAGCCTCAACCCGCATGTGCAGTATAGACTTTCCTGAATAACTTCCATGTGATCATTTCCACTCACAGGGTTGAAGATATTTGAAATTTAACTGGATGTGGCATCGATTCACTCAGATCATTACAATGGGCTAACTCCAGTTTCCAGATTATTTACCAAATCACTACTATCAGTGCTTCGGCTGCACAGAGCTAACAAATAAGTATCATGGCCAATCTGGATGATATTGAACATACTGTATTTTACTAAATTAGCCTTATCAGCCACATAGCTATATTTGAGGAATTGGTTCTCACCCGTCCAGTTAAATTTAAATTAAGTTGATACCAACTGAAACTATTGATTATTGGGATACAATCATCCATTTATTGGTCTGGGATCAGCTCTGAGACAAAAATTAGACCTCTGCTATTTTTAGCTGAAACAATCAAAGTCACAATGATGGACAGCTTTGCTCCACTAAAACCTCTTATCCGTAAATCTTCAGTCATTTCCAAACTGATGCTATTGCCCAAAGATGGGTAATTTACTAATACCATCTCTAGTTACGGAGGCAGATGGGATTCAAGTGTTCAGTCATGGTATCAACTTCCAATGGACACCAGGTGCATTCTGTGCATTAAAGGGTGTGTGGATATGCATATACGGCATGCACAAGTCCAAGGTGATACACTTTGGTGGTGGTATATGTTAATCAAAAAGGTACAATCAAATCAAAGTATCCGGTGATAGTTTTATCAAACCGCATTTAGCACTGGTGTATTATTATGCAAAATCAATGACAACACAGAATGAATGTGTGATCACAAAGTATTTAATGACAATGTGGATTGATAGAACATTAACTATTGAGTTGCTTGCATCCAGTTTCAATCAACAGTGAACGAGGCGTACAGTGGCGAAGGGTGCATTCTCGCTACACTAGGAAGGAATGTTCTTTTATGTCTTCCTCCATTTGGCCTCAATAGACGGGTCTTGCAATATTCAGCAAGATTCCTGCTTCCGGGTTTTCATAGTGCCTGCCTGGGTTATATACCTATGGCTCCTGCTGAGGCGAAGAATTAACATAAATGGCTCAGACAGGTTTGTGAACTGCTGGGGTGGATACTGACATCTTAAATCTCTATCCACAAGGGCAACAGCAACACCGCCAACTAGAGACAAGAAAGTGCCTATGGACCATATCCTGGCAACAGCAGGATGGTCTAGAGAAAGACCTTCCAACTCTTTATAATAAGCCAATAACCAAACCTGCGGTGTTGCAGAATCAAGTTTCAATTCTGTAATATATTTAGCCCTAGGGAGCATTATTTTGTTAAAATAATTTGTTATAGTTTGAATTGGATACATGTCTGAATACAATAACATACTTTCTCCCTTGAATGACTTCGGCAGTGAGTGAAGCATGAAATGAGAACTTACCAGTTTGAAGTTTGATCTTTATTTTATGAGGAGTAACGTTGAGGGATTACGTGAAGACCCCGTCCAGTACGCATGCGTGTCAATCTTCAAAGCAGCGGTGTGAAATCACAGATAACAGTTGTTGAACTGAACATAGTAAGATAAGAGAACCATAATACCAGTTGAACTTTATGATAGAGGGCTGGGAGCGGAGGGCACGTAATCCCTCAACGTTACTCCTCATAAAATAAAGATCAAACTTCGAACTGGTAAGTTCTCATTTAATCTTACTATTTTACTTCGGAGTCACGTGAGTGACTACGTGAAGATTTTAAAGTTCTGTGATTTCATGCAGTGGAACCGAGTCCAGGCGTCATACACTGCATCAGTAGGCCAATGATGAGTGAACATTAAGAATGCATTCAGACATGACATAGATATAGACATGTTGATGCTATTAATGAATAATAGTGGCAATAGTAACCTCCCTCAACCTGGAGGAAGTATGAACCATACCTAACATAGAGTTGGCAAATACCCCTGATCTGGCAATAGGTTTATTCTGAATATTTGGACAGATCAATAGTTTGGCCATCCTGCAACCGCTAGGATGTGGTCCATCCCTGCTGCTGAGGTATAGCGGTCCTGGTGGAGTGAGACTCAATGTCAATGTACACTCCTGTATATGCCAGACCCATATAACCATCTGGAGAAGGTTCGTAGTGATTCCTTCTAACAAGATTTTATGTAACTAATAATATTGCTGTCAGTCTATAAGGCTCTTAGGAACCTTGACATACTGGTGTAAATGCATGATCACACGCAACCCAAGGTCCATGGGATATGCAACTCTAGTTTGGTCTTGTGTCCGGCCATTAGGCTGTTTGTGGCTGCCCATAATGCCAATTTACTTCCTCTTAAGTTCTAGTAGTCTTAGGGTAAGGTAGAAGGTGTGTGATTACACACAGTCGGGTGTCAGATGGGTATACCTGGGATTCCAACTTTTGTCCTGATGTTCCTGGTCTATCTTGGCCCCATCTCTTCTCCCTGTATATGCTCCCCTTAGGCCAAGTTATTGAAAGGCACGACATTTCCTTCCATTGCTGCGCAGATGATACACAACTCTATCTCCCCCTGAAGCCCAAAAAATAATCAAATCTACTTAACTTTACCCGCTGTCTCGAGGATATAAAGTGCTGGATGGCCCAGAACTTCCTCCAACTAAATGAGAGTAAGTCTGAGGTCATCCTTCTCGGCCCCTCGGACTCAATCAAAATGATAGCAGGCAGCCTTGGAAGCCTTACCACACTACTCAAACCTCACGTCAAAAACCTCGGCGTGATATTTGACTCAGCACTGAAATTTGACAAACAAGTCAATGCCGTGGTATAAGCTAGCTTCTTTCAGCTTCGGACGATTGCTAAAATAAAACAATTCCTCCACTTTGATGACCTCGAAAAGATCATCCACACATTTATCTCCTCCTGCCTAGATTACTGCAACTCTCTTTACACTGGCATCAGCCAATCTTCCCTATCCCGCCTGCAACTGGTCCAAAACGCCGCAGCGAGACTCCTGACGGGCACCCGAAAAAGGGACCACATCACCCCGATCCTGGCCTCTCTCCACTGGCTCCCTGTGCGGTTCCGTATACATTTCAAGACCCTCCTCTATGTCTACAAAACCCTCAATGGGCTTGCCCCCTCCTACATTAAAAGTCTTCTCACCCACCACTCCACCTCCAGGTCCCTCAGATCGGCCGACTTGGGGTTACTGAATATCCCGCGGTCTAGGCATAAGCTCAGGGCCGACCGCGCCTTTGCGGTTGCAGCTCCTAGACTGTGGAACAGCATCGCTCTTCCCATCTGAACTGCCCCCTCCATCGACTCCTTTAAATCAAGACTAAAATCTTATCTATACTCCCAAGCCTTTCCTGACGTCCACTGAGCGAGGGTTATATGTATATATGTATGTAGTTTGTTTGTCTATACTATTCTTATAACAAATGTAAAGCTCTTTGGCCAACGAGAGTTGTTTTTTAAATGTGCTATATAAATAAATGTGACTTGACTTGACTTGTGACTATCTTGTTTAACAAGCTCTAATATGCGACGTTATCTTTTCTGGAGATGCCATCATTTTATCCCAGTCTCAGTTTATGTAGAAACTGGACCCTTAGAGCTGAGACCAGTACTATCAGCATACTGTTTTTAAATGTCAGTTTTCCCCCAGGGACAGGGACATTGCTGGTGCCCCTAGCAATGTTAGTACAACACTGATGTCCCAGATCTGGGAGTACCTCACTCTAGGAGGGTTAGAGTTGTAAATAATCCTCATAAGTTTGGCAACTAGAGGGTGAGATGCCATAGAGAGTTGTCGTGGTGCCTGCCACCAGCAAGCTGACAGGGTACTCCTGCATAATTACAGTACTGCAGCTCAGTCCTTCATCTACATGAAGGCTGGACAGGAATTCCCAGGGCGTTGGTGGTTGTAGCTGTATTATACGCTACACCAGTCCTTGATAGGCCGCCGTGATCAAGCTCATGGTCCTGTCCGCCAGCCCGGATCTAGCATGGTGGACTATGGTTCAGAGACTATGTCAAAGACCACAGGGATCCATGGCTGTGTAGGCCAATCAGGTACTTTCACACCTGATGCTGAGTCCATATGTGTTTTTGCTTAGGATCCGACTGAGGAGGCAGGAGGGAAAACATTGTGAACAATTATCCCCCATTCAGTGAGTAACGTCCATTGCTGCTGCCCCAAGTGTGGTTCCCAAGCGACATATGTTGGTAACTGGTGATTGGGTCTAGATGCAAATGGATCGATATCTGGTGTCCCTCTTTTGGTAATATCAACAACTTTTTTGTGGTCCAACAGCCATTCGGTGCTGTCATTGAATTTTCATGACCTGGTGTGTGCCACTGTATTGAGCTTACCTGGTAGGTAAGTTTGCTGATAGCCAAATATGTATGTTAACACACCATAGCCAAATATATTGGCCAGATTGACACATGATATTGATCTAATTTCACCCATATGATTAATATATGCCACCACTGTGACATTATCAATTTGTAGGCGGACATGCAGATGGTGCAATGTGAGCAGTAGGCTTTTAGCCCATCAAACGCACCCAACATCTCTAAATACCCAGTGTTTTTAGTAATGATGATTACTAATAATGATGGGCTGTAACTATGCCAAGTATTCCCTTTCATCATTATAACTCCGAATTGCTTTGGCTGGTAACTGCATAGGTCGATCAAAGTGACCTGCAAGGTGTTTTTGCTCTTGCACTTTTGCCCTTTTTGAGCTTTAATGATGCAAGGCCCAAACTGAGTAGCTGGAAATGCTGCTACTAGTTTTCCAATTACCCTTGTCTCTTGTCTAATAGATGGTTTATTTTGTAATAATTAATTTGTTGTAGGCTTCCACCACGTCTGCTTTACTCTTTGGCAATGTTACAGACATATGGATAATGTTAATTGTAAATCCCAGATAGTCCATAGTTGTGGATGCCGTCAACTTAGATTTATCTGGATGGAGATGACCCCAGGGTTTCACCCAATGTTTGGTAGCTAAAATTGCTGATTTAGCTAGATCCAGGGTTTTTCCCCACAATTGATATATCATCAAGATATGCCATGACAATATGTTTTTGTTTCTAATATTGCCAAGGCCAGTTTTAATATCTTGGTGAACAGTCTTTGGGTTGAAGTTAGCTCATTAGGCAACGCTATACTCTGCCATAATTGCCCCATCCAGTTAAATTTTAGGTATCAACAATGATCCCTCCATGTCTCCCAAAACAAGTGTAACATTCCCCGTTAGTACAGGTCGTACACCTTTGTGTTTTGGAAGGAACCAGTTCCACCTACCTCCCTGGTTGCCGGGGGTAAGTCTTCTTCAATTTCTGCCTCTTCTGCGGAAGAGGCGCCGGAGTGCGGGGTTGGCACTTTTTCCATGAGGGTTACTCTGGGCCTTGGCCTAAAAAGGACCTTCGTGGTGCTGCACGGCCCTCATGCTTTCACCAGCGTCCTGGTGTTGATACCTGCTGGTGGATGCATAGGGGTGCTGTCATTGCTGATGATGCTGTTATGAGCCCGACAGCTTTAAACTCTTCGTCGAGCTTTTTTACTTGTTTAAACAAGTTTCCCCCCTGGTTGTGTTGCAGCTGTTTCGCACAACCTTGCAAATTTGGGGTTTAGTGCAGGTTTACTGTGCTCTCACAAGCAATTGATTTCATAGTGGGTATTGTGGAGCAATGTCAATCCTGCTGCCATCTTTGTACCATCGTCTGTGCGAGCAACCAATGATATGCCCGCTGTCAGAAGTTTTAAAATCTTCTGTAGTTTGACCTCCTGGGTTTTGGTGCCAGTCCCACTGTACCCCCAGATCGCATTGTTTGCTAGAGGCATTTTTAACGAAGTAAAGTTCACAGGAGGCATATACTTCTCCGTAATTTCGTTATCTGTTCCTGTAGAGGATGGAAGTACAGGATGTCGATGCTGGCCGCCAGATTGGTCTGTAATGGTACTTTTCGTTGTTCCTTAATTTTGGTGATCACTCCTAGTAGCTCCTTAGGATTCTGCACCCCCTGCACACTGCCGTTTTCTTCAGCCACGTCCCCTTCTTCAGGACCAGCCCAGCCCTGGTCCACAATGCTCTCCTCTGTCGAGGGAGATGCATTGTTTTACAGCCCTCGATAAGGTGCTGTTGTGGGAGTGCGAAGACTCCCACAGTGAGCTTGCTCCATCTCCCGGAGTAAGTCACGGGCGGACCTCTGCTGCACTCGGTCAGCGTGTCCTCTCGGCCAGACTCAGATGAGTATGATCGGCCGGGCTGAATCCTGCTGGGTTTTGCCTCCAGCCTGCTGCGCTGATTTGAGCTGTACGACTCATGGCGCTGGATTCAGCTTGGCAGAGTTGGAGCCAGTAAGTGGACCTTAGTAACCAGTCCAACGGTCACTTCCGCTGCCCTTGGGCAGTGCATCCTCCTGGCCGGACTCCCTGAGTCTATGGGCCGGACCGATTCCTGTTCTGCTTGCCTCCAGCCCGCTGCGCTGTTTCCGGGTATATAGCTCGCGGTGCTGGGCTCAGCCTGCGCCGGTCGCCCCCGGCTGTCGGCTGTTGGCTGTCGGAACTTTCCTAGTTCCTCACAGCCTGCAGTCCTGGAGCCACTGTTTGCCCATGGTTGTCGACTGCCGGAACTTTCCCTAGTTCCCCGCAGCCTGTGGTCCTGGAGCCGCTGGTCACTCATGGCTGTCGACTGCCTGAACTTTCCCAGTTCCCCGCATCCTGCGGTCCTGGAGCTGCTGTTTGCCCATGGCTGTCGACTGCCGGAACTTTCCCAGTTCCCCGCATCCTGCGGTCCTGGAACCGCTGGACATCCATGGTTGTCGGCTGCCGGGACCTACCTGGTTCCCCGCGGCAGCCTACAATCCAGGTGTCCGTTTTTTCTTCCCCTTGTCCAACGTGCTGCAACATAAAGCACAGCAAGGGGAAGAAATACAACTTCAATATAATTTTTCTTACCTTGTAGGTCCGTTTCAATTTTGCTGCGGGAGCGCTCCACCCCCGCCCGTCGCTGTTGCAATGCATGAGACACTATGTCGCGCATGCATGCTGGCGGGGTCTTCACGTGGTCACTCACGTGACTCCGAAATAAAATAACTGTCTTAAACCTAATAGAACTGTGGTCACTGGTCTCAAAAGGCTCCTCCACAAACACTTCATTAACTTGCCCCTCCCAATTTCCCAATATTATATCCAGCGTTGCCCTCTTACATGTGGCGGGCCTCTACATACTGATTAAGAAAACTCTCCTGAACAATTTTGAGGAATTTCACCCCATTTAAATCCTTCACAATAAGATTTTCCCAGTCTATATTGGGAAAGCTAAATTCCTCTACTACAACAACCTTATTTGACCTGCAACTGCTTGCAATCTCCTCGCATATTTGTCCTTCTAATTCCCGTTTGACTATTCAGGGGTCTGTAATACACCCCCAACAAGGTGATCATCCTTTTCTTGTTCCTTAGCTCCACCCATATAGCCTCACTCACGAACCGTCCGTAATGTCACCTCTGATCACTGCCGTGACATCCTCCTTAACCAACAATGCAAACCCCCCCCTCTCCTCTTTTTCCCTCACCCCTGTCTCTCCTGAAGCTCCTGCACCCTGGAACATTGAGCTACCAGTCCTGCCTCTCCCTTAACCAGGTTGCAGTCATGGCTACAACATCCCAGTCGCTCATACCTATCCATGTCCTAAGCTCATCTGCCTTACCCTTCAGGCCCCTTGCATTGAAGATATTCCTTAAAGATAATTAAAATGTGTGCTTTACTTCGACAAATGGTGAACAAAGTAGCCTTCAATTACCTGAGTAAATCTTAAAGTGCTGGAGGAACTCAGCAGGTTAGGCAGCATTTGTTGAGGAAATGGACAGGTGACATGTCTTTAGTCAGAGGGTGGTGAATCTGTGGAATTCATTGCAATAGACAGCAGTGGAGGCCATGTCAATGGATATATTTAAGGCAGAGATTGTTATATTCTTAATTAGTAAGGGACAGATCAGCCATGAGTGAATGGCAGACTTGATTGGGCCTAATTCTGCTCCTAGAACTTATAAACGTAGGAACAAGTCATTTTGGGTCGGGACCTTTCATCAGACTCATATTCATCTAGCATCTCCAAGTTGCAGCATCTGCCGTTTCTTGCAACTTCAATTACCTGAGTTAGCTCTATCTTTTCCTTTTTGACACTTACAGATCTCTGAACCTCGAGGTGTTATTATTCACACTAGAACACTAAAGTACAATATTACTGGAACCATTTATTCCCTGTGCCCATTGTGTTTTTTGTTTCCAGCAAAGACCTGTCTAATTGTATTCCTTTAGTTCAGCAACATATTCTAAATATGACACTTTCATTTTTGAATTCCCCCTCAATTTAGCTTTCAGAAAACTAAGCTTACCTTTGTGTCATGATCTCACTGGGTTGTATTGAATTTATCATTTATTAATTCCTTTAATACCCATTATTCCTACAGACAGTCATCTTAAGGGTAACCCCCAACCGTAGATCATTTTATTGTGATTTCGTTTTGAGAAGGATTCCAAATAATATGAGCACTACTACTAACTTCCTTTTTATGGATACTGTATATGTTTGTAAAGTTAAAACTGCACATGAGTAAGTGCTTGTAACCCTGCAGGTTAGAAATTATTGTTGATGATCTACACATATGTGATGCACTTGTTTCAAAGCGTTTCTGTTAGGGGTTGGCTAACAAAGTAGAAAATGAATTTTTGAAAGAATTGCATTAAATAGGACCAACACAACCATAGTTTCCAGTATAGTAATTCTTTCATTAAAATAGTGTGATGGGGCATTGCTTGTCGGCATATAAAAAGGACAGCAATGCTAATCATTTATGAAGATCAATTCATTCCTCATAGTGTGAATTACATGAAGCATAATGAAATGAATACTAAGGGAACATTTCATTATCAGCATGAGAAAGAATACATGTTTTCAATAATTACGCTGAGCAAAAGTTTCAAGTGGAAATTATACATTTCATTTATATCACCCATAACAAAGTGAAAACTTCCATGGTGCATGCAGTTTCTTGCAAGAGGCAAAATCACGGCACACAATATTGCTCATCACACTTTGTCAGCAACACCTCTTATTATCATAAAACAATACTTATGACTTACCATTTGCAATAACTTGACATCAGAAAACATTTTGATAGCATCTGAGACAAACGCTGATACATTTTACGGCATCACAATCTTGTGGATTTTTTTTAGAAATCCACATCTCTTTTTGGCCACAGGTAAAGATTAAATATTATACCCTGAAAGGAATCCTTATTCTTTGAACCAATGGTTTCTTGCCAGTTACCATGACAACCATTATAATACAAAATAATGGAGCACAATGTCCATTGCTGATTCTGTCCTGCTCCGTAACCTGGACAATTGATATTGGGAAGAAGAGAAACACTTGTAGCTATAACAACATAAGCATGTATGTGGGAAGGATGATAAAGGAACATCATTGTGAGCAGCTATGAATAATAATCAGCAATATCATTTGAGCCTTTGTTTGCAAAATATGTTTATTCTTCCCTTTCATAGAATGTGGATGCTTTTGGCATCCCAAGTCGACCTCGAACTGAATGACTTGCCAGGCCCTTTCAGAGCTACAGAAGGCTATCGAGTCAATGGATATTTTGAAGGCAGAGATTGATAGATTCGTGATTAATACAGGTGTCAGGGGGCTATGGGGAGATGGCAGGAGAACGGGGTTATGAGGGAAAGATGGATCAGCCATGATTGAATAATGGAGTAGACTTGATGGGCTATCACTTATGAACATAAACCTATAAAGAGTTAAGGGCCTGTCCCACTTGGCAATTTTTTGGTGACTGCCGGCATCATATCAGGGTCTCCAAAAGATTTTGAATATTTCAAAATCCAGTGATGACAAAAAAATGTTGTGACACTTGAAAAAACACCGTGTGTCAAATACGAGATCACAGATTCAGATTCAGATTCAAACTTTATTGTCATTGTGCAGTGTACAGTACAGAGACAACAAAATGCAGTTAGCATCTCACCCAGAATAGCGAACATAGAATAATGAGCTATAAATATATATACGTACATATAGTACTAATAGTGCAATTTTTCTGGGGGAAGGAGTGTCCGGTGGGGGGGGGGGGGTGACTGGCAATCACCAAGGTGCAGAGTTAAGTAATGTAACAGCCGCAGGGAAGAAGCTGTTCCTGGACCTGCTGGTCCGGCAATGGAGAGGCCTGTAGCGCCTCCCGGATGGTAGGAGGGTAAACAGTCTGTGGCTGGGGTGAGAGCAGTCCTTGACGATGCTGAGCGCCCTTCGCAGACATCGCTTGCTTTGGACAGACTCAATGGAGGGGAGTGAGGAACCGGTGATGCGTTGGGCAATTTTCACCACCCTCTGCAGTGCTTTCCGGTCGGAGACAGAGCAGTTGCCATACCATACTGTGATGCAGTTGGTAAGGATGCTCTCGATCGTGCAGCGGTAGAAGTTCACCGGAATCTGAGGAGACAGATGGACCTTCTTTAGTCTCCTCAAGAAGAAGAGACGCTGGTGAGCCTTCTTGACCAGAGTTGAGGTATTGTGGGTCCAGGAGAGGTAATCAGAGATGTTGACCCCCAGGAACCTGAAGCTGGAAACACGTTCCACCTCCGTCCCGTTGATGTGGATGGGGGTGTGCGTGCCGCCCGTAGACTTCCTGAAGTCCACAATGGGCTCCTTGGTCTTCTTGGAGTTAAGGGCCAGGTTGTTGTCAGCGCACCATGCTGCTAGGAGCTGGACCTCCTCCCTATAGGCCGACACATCGTTGTTGCTGATGAGGCCAATCACGGCGCGTCACCACTGCGTCACACTGCGTCACGCCACATCACACTGTGACTTTTTCAGTGACCTGATACGTCAGTCAAAGATGCCGGCAGCCGCTGGAAAAATCGCCAAGTGGGACAGGCCTTTAAGGCATGTTGAAGTGGATAAGGAATCACAAACCAAATAACCCATGCAGCTTTTGTACTGAAAGAATGTTAGTGAACAACATGTGTTAATTGAATATAGAGTGATGATTTCATAGTCACTGATACTGTTGTTAGCTTTTGACTGAATTTAAACAATCCAACTCATGTGGCTGAATTTGAAATGTTATCTGTGAATCTTTAGACCAGGTCTGTTAATTGTATTGACAACTCAGGTGGCATGGTGGCATAGCGGTAGAGCTGCTGCCTTACAGCACCAGAGACCTGGGTTCGATCCTGACTGCGGGTGAACAAAGTTTGTACATTCTCCCCGTGTCTTGCGTAGAATTTCTCCGAGATATTCGGTTTCGTCCTATATTCCAAAGACGAACATGTTTGTAGGTTAATTGGCTTGGTATAAATGTAAATCTGTCCCTAGTGTGTGTTGGGTAGTGTTAATGTGAGGGAATCGCTAGTTGGCACGGACCTGGTGGACCGAAGGGCCTGTTTCCGTGCTGTATCTCTAAACTAAACTAAACTAAAACTTGTTACCCAATTGTGAAGTGGTTCACAGGCTAAGTGATCCATCGGCAAAAAGAATAAAACTGGGGGATTGCTGGCTCGCGACGGGCAAATTCATTTTGTGCCTTTCCATCGGCGGGAGAGTCTGTAGTGAAACACCTATCATGTGTACAGGTGACAGAACCAATCTGTGCCAGTCTGAAGTTGCATCTCTCAAGTTGCATACACTCCATCAGAAACTTTAGATATTTTTAGTTTTAAAAATGATAAAAATCCGAGCCATGGTTTTTTTTTAAACAAAATTCAACACCAGGGCTTTACATTCACCTGGAGTTCCACCCATCTCCTCCTCAAGACTGGTTAATATGAGTAAACCTGCACCTCCTCCAACCTCACCTACTGTGTCCGCTGCTCCAGGAGTGGACTGGGCGAGACTAAGCACAGGCTCAGTGATCGTTTCGCTGGACACCTCTGCTCATTCCGCCTAGGCCTATGCGATCTCCCGGTTGCTAAACACTTTAATTTCCCCTCCCATTCCCACACTGACCTTTCTGTCCTGGGCCTCCTCCAATATCAAAGTGAGGCTCAATGCAAATTGGAGGAACAGCACCCCATATTTCACTTGGGAAGCTTAAAACCCAGCGGTATGTAATTCTGATTTATCTGACATCAAATAACCCTTGCTATCCCTCCCTCTCTGTCCCTCCCTCACCCTCGTTCTCCGACTAGTTTCATTGTCCTCCTGATTAGTTTTACTGATTGTTTGCCTTGTTATACCTTCCCCTCAACTAACAATGAACATTCCTTGATCATCATCTGCTTACCCTTCCATATCTCTAGTCTCCCTCTCCCCTGACTCTCGGTCTGAGGAAGGGTCTCAACCCAAAGCATCACCCATTCCTTCTCACCAGAATTGCTGCCTGTCCCACTGAGTTACTCTGATATTTTAAGTCTATCTACCCATTTCATATACTAGGTCAATTGCTCTTCATTAGTGAAAGTTAAGAGCTTATTGAATGGAGTTCTTTTGACATTAGCCAATTATTTCAGATGGAAAAATGTTAAGCTGTCAGCAAAAGAGCAGGGAGTGAGAAAGCTGGAGTGCTCTTAGTTAGAACATGGAATATAGAACAGCACGGCAGAGAAACATGCACTTCAGCCCTTAAAGCCTGTGCCAAACATAATGCTAAGATAAACTAATCACATCTGCCTATATGTGATTAATTCCTCTCCATTCGCTGCATAACCATGTGCCTATCTAAAACCCTCTTAAATGCCATTATCATATCTGTCTCAACTACCACCCCTGGCAGGATAAGGCATTACCCTCTGCGTGCAATACTTGTCCTACACATCTCCTGTAAACCTTGCCCTCTCCTGTTAAAGCTATGCCCACTTCAACATTTCCACCCCATGAATAAAGGTGCCTACTCCACCTGTGCCTCTCACCATTTTGTATACTTCTATTAGGTCAATCCCGACTACTGGTGCTGTCTGTATGGAGTTTGTACATCGAGCCAACTGGATAGTAAATTGGCTTTATGATTGGCAGCAGTGGGTGATGGAGGAAGGTTGGCCTTCGGAGTGGATGGCTGTGAATAGTGGTGTGGCTCAGGGTCGGTGCTGGGCCCATTACAGTTTGTGGTCTATGTCAATGATTTGAATGAGAATGTAGAAGGCATGCATAGTTTACAGATGACACTAAAGTGGGTGGTATCATCGATAGCAAAGATGGTTATCAAAAATTACAGCAGGATCTCGTTCACTTGGGCAAGTGGGCTGGGGAAGAGTTATTGGAGTTTAATGCAGATACAGTTGGTGCGATGTGTTGCATTTTTCTAAATCCAACAGGACTGGGCCTTCACTGTAAATTGTAGGGTTCAGGGGGAGCATTGGAGAGCAGAGGGATCTAGGAGTGCAGGTGCATAGTTCCTTGAAAGTGGCATCACAAGTAGATAGGGTGGTCAAGAAAGCTTTCAGCACATTGTCCTTCATCAGTCAGAGTATTGAGTATAAAAGTTAGGAAGCTATGTTCTAGTTGTACAGGACATTAGTGACGTCACATTTGGAATATTGTGTTGAGTTTTGATCATCCTGTTACAGGAAAGATGTTGTTAAGCTCAAAAGAGTGCAGCGAAGATTTAGAATGATGTTACAAAGGCTTGAGGGCCTGAGCTATAGGGAGAGGTTTTGCAGGCTAGGACTTTATCCCATGGAGTGCTGGAGAATCTGGGGTGAGGCCTATACAATCATGAGGAGAATAGATAGGATAGATGCATAGAGTATTTTACCAGAGTGGGGGGGGGGGGGGTCAAGACCCAGAAGACATAGGTTAAGACACGAGGAAAAAGGTTTAATAGGAACCTGAAGGGCAACCTTTTCACACGGATGGTGGTGTGTATATGGAACAAGCTGCCAAAGGTACTATAACAAAATTTAAAAGATATTTAGACAGACACATGGATAGGAAGTGTTTAGGGGGATGTGGTCGAAACATGGACAGTTGGGACTGGTGTAGAGAGGGTTTCCTGCTCGGCATTGACAAGTTGGGTTGAAGGGCTACTGCTGTGTGACTCTCTAAGAGTTGGGAATTGGGTGCCATAGCATGTTTGGAACAAGGACTGCATCAAAAAGGCAAGCATATCTGGAGCCCATGTTAGTGCCCATGGCTGTAACTATATCTAGAAAAAAGTGTCAGGAGCCAAAAGAGAAGCTGATGAGGGTAAAGGGGCTGTCCCACTGCGGCAACCTAATCTGCGAGTTTAGACGAGTTTGCCCTCAACTCAAACTCAAGGCATGGTTGACACGAGGTCCTAGGAGGTCTTATGAGGTCAATGGAACTCTCCTTCATGCTCGAGGGAAGTTCCCGAACACTAGGTCGCTGAAAATTTTTCAGCATGTTGAAAATTATTCCGCAAGTAAAATTTGGTAGGCATGGTTCTTTTTGACTCGTAGTGTAGTAGAGTGGGGTCACTATTTAGTTACAGGCAGTTGAGGGCAGCCATTGGCAATCTCCTTCGCTGACCAGGCATTTTGAGTTTTCAGGACACAGGAAAACCGACCTGTAGGTAAATGCACGATAAACTTTAATATCTATATTACTAAAAGTCTGATCTTGACCACTTCCTGTTGTTCTGTGTATAGATTTTAGAAATAACGCTGCCACTTACGGCTATGATTTTTGGCCATCTTACTCAGAGTCCCCCTCCGCTGTACAGGACAAGAGGATTTTTCCCATTGATGAAAAATAAAAGAGTTATTAGTGTTTAAAAAATGTTGAGATTCTCTCTCCTGAAGGCCACGCCCCTTCCGGAGGGACTATAAAACACGGAAGTGTTGAGTGCCTCAGTCAGTCTCTGCAAGATGGGGGAAGCGAGAGGGTCACATCTCACAGTCTGAGCTATGAATAACACTGAACACATGTCTACTAAACTGTGAGTATGGTTTTACTGACCTTGAATGCCTTTAATGTGGTTTGAAAATGAAAATGTGGTTGGTTTGAAGTGAAGCACAACAAATGGTTGTTGGTGGTGGTTGATTTGAAGTGAAGCACTGCAAATGGTTGTTGATGGTGGTTGGTTTGAGGTGAAACTGCAAATGACTGTTGGGGGTAGTTGGCTTGAAGTGAAGCACATCAAATGGCTGTTGATGGTGGTTGGTTTGAGGTGAAACTGCAAATGGCTGTTGGTGGTGGTTGATTTGAAGTGAAGCACTGCAAATGGCTGTTTTTTGTGGTTGGTTTGAAGTGAAGCACTGCAAATGGCTGTTGGTGGTGGAAACGTGATAACTTCCTGTTGGCACTATATTGATTTTAGATAAAATGCTACCACTTATGGCTGTGATTTTGGTCCATCTTACTCAATCCCCCTCGGCACATCAGGTGCAGAGGATTCTTCCCATCAATGAAAAATAAATGTGTTATTAGTGTTTAAAAAAGGCTGAGAATTTCTTTCCTGTCAATCGCGGCCATGAAGGCCACGCCCTTCTGGTGGGAGGGAGGCAGGATTATAAAACCTGGAAGTGTGGTTGTGGCTCAGTCTCTGCAAGATGGGGGAGGGAGAGGTCACGACTGTCGGAGCTGAGAATCAACTGAACACACTGAATGTCTACTGAACTGTGAGTGGTGTTTATGTGGTGTTTTGTGTGGTTTTATGGTGGTTTTATGGTGGTTTCACCCTGCTTGAAATGGTATGAAAATGCATTTGAATGTGGTGGCCTTGCACACTGCATGAAATCGTATGAAACTGCATTTGAATTTGGTGGCCTTGTACCCTGCTTGAAGTGGTATGAAACTGCACTTGATTTGGTTGTCTTGCACCCTGCTTGAAGTGGTTGGCACTGCACTTGAATTTGGTGGCCTTGCACCCTGCTTGAAGTGGTAGGAAACTGCACTTGAATTTGGTGGCCTTGCACCCTGCTTGAAATGGCATGAAACTGCACTTGAATTTGGTGGCCTTGCACCCTGTTTGAAGTGGTCAGAAACTGCACTTGAATTTGTTGGCCTTGCACCCTGCTTGAAATGGTGTGAAACTGCACTTGAATTTGGATGGCTTGCACCCTGCTTGAAGTGGCATGAAACTGCACTTGAATTTGCACCCTGCTTTAATCCATTTGGCCCACAATGTCCATACTAGCTCTCTGGAATCAAGTCCCTTCAGCCCTCAACACCTATACTAGCACTACAGAAAGCCCCTCCACCCCCTCCCCCCTCCCACAGGCCACCAATATTGGAATTGGTGGAGAGGTGGAATATTGTGTTGGGGGACCTGCCCTCCCTTGTGAACATGAGACCCAAAGGGTCCCACTTAGCCTAGTACTTCTTAAAAGTGTATCCACTCCTTCTCCCCCACTTCTCTCTCCCCCCCCTCTCTCTCCCCCCCCTTCTCGCCCCCCCTTCTTCCCCCCTTCTCCCCCCCATTTTCCCCCCTCTCTCCCCTTCTCTCCCCTTCTCTCCCCTTCTCTCCCCCCCACCCCCCTCGCGCTCTCTAAAGGACTTACCGTTCACTGTGGCAGCCATTTACCTTCCTCTTCGGGTGTGAATTTAAGACAGCGCTCCCCCACTTTCCCTGCCCCCCGCCTTTGCGATGTGTGTGTGTGTGTGTGTGTGTGTGTGCGGTCGGTTGATCCAGCTCGCGGTTTCAACGTGGACGGTCGATCCAGTTTGAGGTTTTCCAGGCGATTGCCCTCAAGCTTGAAGGTCGAAGGCACTCTTCTTAACTCGCAGATTAGGTTGCCGCAGTGGGATGGCCCTTAAGATCTGTCTTGAGGGTTCCAACCTGAAACGTCACCCAACCTCTTTCTCCAGAGATGCTGCCTGACCCATTGAGTTACTACAGCACTACCCGGTTTAAACCAGCATCTGCAATTCCTGCCTAGACTCTGGTGAGGCCAGGTGGAGGAGAGTGTAAGTAAAGGTATCTCTCTCCCCTTTCTTGATCATTTTCAGGTGCTGAACGATAGAATAAATGAATCATCTTTGATCAAGCTCAGCCTTGTGTTAGTTCCCCACACAATCTCCATGTTATTATTTTTGCTCTTTGGTTTGTTGAGCATCTTCACAAGTTCACACGTTAACAAGTTATAGGAATTTTAATCTATTTCTCCTGCCTACTCCCCATAACCCTTGGCACCCATTCTAATCAATAATTTGTCTATCTCTGCCTTAAAAATATCCACCGACTTGGCCTCAACAGCACTCTGTGGCAATGAGTTCCACAGATTAACTACCCTCTAACTAGAGAAGTTCCTCCGCACCTCCTTTCTAAAAGAGTGCCCTTTAATTCTGAGCTATGATCTCTGGTCCTAGATTCTCCCACCAGTGGAAACATCCTTTCCACATCCCCTCTATCTATGCCTTTCATTATTCTGTAAGTTTCAGAGGTCCCCCTCAACCTTCTAAACCCCAGTGAGTAGAGGCCCAGTGCTGTCAAACGCTCATCCTATGTTAACCCACCCATTCCTGTAATCATTCTTGTAAACCTACTCGGGACCCTCTCCAGATCCATCACATACTTCCTCAGATATGGGGCCCAAATTTGCTCACAGTACTCCAAATGAGGCTTGACCAGTGCCTTATAGAGCCTCTACAAGAACCGGAGGCCTCATCACTACTGCCATCCTGTTGAACCAATTGGGCCATGGGCAGTGACTTTTTTAAACTATTTGTGCCGTAGGTAGGTAATGTCATTCAAATGGATGAAACTGGTCCATATGCACCAGTTATGCCTGACAAAAGCCAAACAGTCGGACTCCTCTGCTTAATGTGACTGAGATCTGCTCTGAATTGATGACAGAGTCCAATACTGGAGCATGATAGGCCACTATCTGCACTTCAGCAAGTTATGTCTTGGTACTGCTGTGTGCAGTTATGGAAGTTAAAGACTGATGAATAGTGGTGGAAAGATGGATAGTAACTCACAATGGTATTACCACATAAAGCAAAACAAGGTTGAGGAAAATAGATTGGGTAAACGCACATAGTCTCTTGCTCAGAGTAGGGGAATCGAGAACCAGAGGAGATAGCTTTAAAATAAGGGGGGGAAGTATTCATAAGAACCTGAGGGGTAACTTTTTACACAAAGAGTGGCTTGGTACATGGAACAAACTGCCAGAGGAGGTAGTTGTGGCAGGTACTATCGCAGCTTTTAAGAAGCATTTAGACTGGTGCATGGATAGGACTGGTTTTGAGAGATATGGGCCAAACGCAGGCGGGCGGGACTAGTGTAGATGGGATATGGGCTGAGTTACCTGTTTCCACATTGTATGACGCCATGACTCTAAGATCCAGTGCATTAAGGTACGTGGCTAAAAGTTTGGACCAAGAGATAAGATTTATGTATGGTCTCAAAAAAAGATAAAACTGGTCACTTTCAAAGGGTTCAGACGGTCTGTAACAGATTACTGCTCATGGGACTTTTTTTAACTAAGCGATTAGCAATCTTCACTAGAATTTTTATATTGTCGGGTTGTTATCCCAACATTTTTCTCTTTTTAATTCTCAGTGCTACCATGAAACAAGTAGATAAGAGTAAAATGATTGCCCTCTTAAAAACTTGAGAAATGTTATTAATGAATGTAACTTTCTTTTGATGCCCCTATGGAAAGATCGTTAGATTTCATGGCAACAAAGAAGATAGCTCTTTAAAATTTCTGATTTATCATTGTATCACAGGTAAGTCTTTTTAATCCATTATGAAAGAAAAACACATTTCTGATGATGCACGAGCAATAATTAGCTATCATGAGCAGGTTATGTATTCTTTAAGGACTATTGTTTTAATATTTTGGTAATCTAAAAAATGTGGAAAATGTCACTAATTATACCCCATGATCCCACTTATTTTTTATCAACAAAGATATCTAGATAGGATTTATTTCTTTTTCATTATTTGAGCATGAACAATAATTTCATTGTATAGAATGAAACATTATTGTGGTTCATTGGTTGTGAAAGACCTTCTAGGCGTATTCATCCCACTGGGACTCATGAATTATGAGTTGTTCACATGTTATCATTTGAATTCTTTCACATGTTATATACTCCAAGATGTGGCACAGTGGTATTTTATAATCCTGCATATCATATATGTTAAATAAACTCTCCTTGGTCAGTTTAAATATGATCTGCTATTAATTGTCCTGATACTGAAATTCATTCATTATCCTTGAGCTGCTGAATTGAGTTCAATGATGTAGTCCCAACGCAGTCCAAAATAACTTTTAACAGCGGCACTTTTTGGTCTGAGTGGGTGAGTGGGAAAACTAATCGCTATATTTCTGGTGGCATGGTGGCGCAGCAGTAGAGTTGCTGTCTTACAGTGCTTACACCGCCAGAGACCCGGATTCAAGACCTGGCTATGGGTGCTTGTCTGTACGGAGTGTGTGCGTTCTCCCCTTGACCTGCGTGGGTTTTCTCTGAAAACGTTGGTTTCTTCCCACTCTCCAAAGATGTGCAAGTTTGTAGGTTAATTGGCTTGGTGTCAATGTTACAATTGTCCCTAGTGTGTACAGTTTAGTGTTAATGTGCGGGGATCGTTGGTCGATGCGGACTCGGTGAGCCGATGGGCCTGATTTTGCACCGTATCTCTAAACACTAATTAATTATTTAAGAAGGAACTGCAGATGCTGGAAATTCGAAGGTAGACAAAAGTGCTGGAGAAACTCAGTGGGTGCAGCAGCATCTATGGAGCGAAGGAAATAGGCAACGTTTTGGGCCGAAACCCTTCTTCAGCCTATTTCCTTTACTCCATAGATGCTGCTACTCTAATTAATTATTTCCACATTCAACGGTTGGGGGTTCAGGGGAGGGGGAGAATATGGATTTAAGTATGCCTTTTTGATTCTTTGCTATTTGTATGATGGTCTTTCTCAACTCAAGAGTCAAGAAAGTCAAACGCGTTTAATTGTCATAGGTACTGAGACAGAACAATTAAATTCTTACTTGCCAGAACAAAAAAATAATAATAGATAAAGTGGAACTATCTGACATAACATGAATAGTTATGATGCAAGTTGGATTTAAATGGAAGTGTTCATGGCCTGATATCTCTCTTGACTCAATGAAATACAATAAACTGTCGAACTTTGCTAGAACAGCAGAATATGTTAGATTAAATTTCACATGAATAATTTTAATGACACTCAGATTGGCAGGATTTTGTGGTAAAGAATAGGACAGTGGTAAAAACTGAAGGATACGAGAAATATATAATCAAGAAGGTACAGAGCATTATTGCTCCATGTTCCAGACGTAACTAAAGCAAGACAAGAAGTATAATTGCAGCAGAGAGATTGGACCTTAAATTGGTTTGAGCAAAAATATATGTGGAGAGAACAATGGGAGAGGAAATTTAATGTGCAAAAATGTAAAATATGGTAAAGTAATAAAGAAGGGAGAGCTCAAACATACTCGATGCATGGGAGTACAATAACCAAGAAACCAAATAGTTGTTCTGAACCTGACATTTAACATAGTCAGGCTGTACAAGGCAGTAAGCCACAAAATCAGAAGTTGTAATTCTTCAGGAATCTTCTTAAGTAGTCTCTCAGGATCACAACTACCTTATATTAACTTTAGTTCTGTGCATCCTAAGGTATTTCACAAAGCCAGTAGGAGGGGTCTGGAGTAACATGACAGATTTGGAAGAAGGTAGATACAATACAATACCTTTTATTTGTCATTTGAACCTCACATGAGGTTCAAACGAAATTTGGTTTCTGCAGCCATACAAAAAAAGAACCAAGACACACACCAACACAATTCAATTCACATAAAAATCCATCTCTCCCCTGCTCTCCATTCCTCTCCCGAAGTCGAGGTCAAAGCCCCCGGCGGGCGCTAGCAAGTCCGCGGCCACTCAAAGCCACGCCGGGCAATGTAGGGCCCTGCCCCGGGTCTTGATGTTGGAGCCCCCGGCGGGCGCTAGCTGGTGGTGGTGATGGTGTGGTTTATTCTACTGTGGTTCTTGGTTACATCCCAAATGTTAATGGTGAATGGTTTCTTCATTGCCATGTGTACCAGGTACGGTGTTCCGTCTCTATTTTGAATGGCAGTGGATTAGAGATTCCCTGGTGTCAGATGGAATGATTTTCAGAAGCTTTGGAACTTCCTTGTAGCTTGAACTGTAATCAACTGTTAATCCCTTGCCATGGCAAAGCTCAGAGCAGAATGTTTAGAGAATCTAGCGTGAGGCATACATACGGGACGGCACAATGCCGCAGCGGTAGAATTGCTGCCTTACAGCGCTTGCAGTGCCGGAGACTTGGGTTCGATCCCGACGACGGGGTATCAGTACGGAGTTTGTACGTTCTCCCCATGACCTTTTACCGAGATCTTCGGTTTCCTCCCACACTCCAAGGACGTACAGGTATGTGGGTTAATTGGCTTGGTGTATGTGTAAAATGTTCATAGTGTGTGTAGGATAATGTTAATGTGCAGGGATCGCTGGTCGGTGCAGACTCAGTGGGTTGAAGGGCCCGTTTCCGCGCTGTATCTCTAAAAATAAAATAAACTAATCCAATGGAGCTGGTTTTACTGCAATATAGATCTCATTGCTGATCACATTGAGCTGGAAGAGGGCATAGAGCAAGTCTGTGTATCATTTTGTTTCGTTTTTGTCTTTGCTGCAAAAGCCGTTAAGATAAATTGAAAAACATTCTTTCTATGTGCGTTAAAATGGAATTACCAAAGAGTAATTAAAACATGCACAAATATGCAACAGTCAAATCTGGCAATCACTGGTCCAGAAACAGATTTGTATTATTTTATTCACTGCATAACTTTCTAACTAAAGAATAATATTCAACAGAAGATAGAATTATATATAAATTCTGCATCTGCTATAAAAATCTATTGCTTGAAGAACAACATACGAGTACAGGTCAGAGAAGAATCAGGGGCGGCATGATAGCGCAGCAGTAGAGTTGCTACCTTATGCCCCTGTCCCACTTAGGAAACCTGAACGGAAACCTCTGGAGACTTTGCGCCCCACCCAAGGTTTCCGTGCGGCTCCCGGAGGTTTTTGTCAGTCTCCCTACCTGCTTCTACTACCTGCAACCTCCGGCAACCACCTGCAACCTCCGGGAACCGCACGGAAACCTTGGGTGGGGCGCAAAGTCTCAAGAGATTTCCGTTCAGGTTTCCTAAATGGGACAGGGGCATTACAGTACCAGAGACCCAGGTTCGATCCTGACCACGGGGGCTTTTAGTGGAGGAAGGAACTGCAGATGCTGGTTTAAATTTAAGATAGACGCAAAATGCCGGCGTAACTAAGCAGAACAGGCAGCATTTCTGGAGAGAAGGAATGGGTGACATTTCGGGTCGAGACCCTTCTTCAGACTGATGTCAAGGGAGTGGGAGGTACATGGATAAGGAAGTGTACAGATGAACTGTAAGGTTTTAAAACAGGACTAAGGGAATGGAGATCAAGGAAAATGTAGTTTAGATAATTGTTAGTTGTGAGAAGGTATAATAACAACAAAGCAAACAGAGATAACATTTAGTCGGAGACAGTTGGACCAGTCGGAGAACTGCAAAGTGGGAGGGAATGGAGAAAGAGAGGGAAAGCAAGGGTTACTTGAAGTTAGAGAAGTAAATGTTCATACCATTGAGGTGTAAGCTGCTCAAGCGAAAGGTGCTGTTCCTCCAATTTGCACTGGACTTCACTGACAATGGAGGAGTCCCAGGACAGAAAGGTTTGTGTAGGAATGGGAGGGGGAGTTAAAGTGTTTAGCAATCGGGAGATCAAGTGGGTTTAAGTTTTTGCTTTTGGTTTAGAGATACAGCATGGTAACAGGCCCTCAGCCCACCATGTCCGCACTCACCAGCGATCCACGCACATTAACACTATCGTTTACACACTAGGGAAAATTTTATATTTGCACCAAGCCAATTAACCTACAAATCTGTACGTCCTTGGTGAGTCGGAGGAAACAGGAGCTTCCCGGAGAAACCCCACACAGGTCACGGAGAGAAGGTACAAAATCTGTACAGACACACAACTGTAATCAGTATCAAACCCGGATGCTGTCTGCGCGGAGTTTGTACGTTCTGCTCGTGACCACATGGGTTTTTCCCGGGTGCTCCGGTTTTATCCCACACTCCATTGATGTATATGTTTGTACCTGTATGTCCCTAGTGTGTAGAATAGTATCAGTGTACTGGCATTGATGTATATGTTTGTACCTGTATGTCCCTAGTGTGTAGAATAGTGTCAGTGTACTGGGATTGCTGGTCGGCGCGGACTTAGTTTGCCAAAGAGCCTTTTCTGCTCTGTATCTCTAAAGAAAACAGCTGAACAGCTCTCTGAGGTGAGTATGAATATGCAAAGCCCAGAATAACCTTCCAAACCTGTACTTCTATTTTCATAAGAAAGGACAATAGCTCAGGGAGATTCAAGTGGCTCCTATCTGTGATTAGAGTTCACCAAAGTCCTTTTACTTCAGATACAAAAGCTGATACATTTTAACATGATTCACCATTGGGAGGAGAATGATATTCTGCTTCGAAATAAGTCTACTTGTGGTACTCGAAACAGTGAAGAGGCTAGGGGTTTTATGGTGAAGAGGATTCAATTCTCAAGTGAATGAAGTACAGAGGGATTCAAATATCCTCCTGCATGAACAACAAAAAGCTAGCCGACATGACAAACAAGTAGGCAAGAACGCAGACAATAAATTGGCCTACATTGCAAAAAGGATGGAGTTTAAAAATATGAAGGTGGTGTTACAATTATTCAGGGTGTTGGTGCTCCCCTTTCCTTAAACAAATGATGATAATGACCAGGAGCGCCGCACGATTGGCAGCCCCGCCAACAATTGTTAGTGTGTGTTAAATGTGTGTGTAAATGATCTCCGGTTTGTTTTATGTCTGGGGAGGGGGTGGGGCTGGGGGAACCATTTTTTTCCCAGTTTCTTACTGTTGCGATGCGATTACCAGAGATGCGATTAATTTACCAGATCGCATTCTCCGGGAGCTGGAAGCCTTTGGGCCCCACCGCTGGGCGTGGACTTAACATCAGAGCCGATCCCTTGCCTGGGAGCAGCCTGTGGACTTACCATCAAGGGCTCGCAGTCTCAGGAGAGGCTAGTCAGGAAGCACCAAGGACGCGGAAGGTTCGACCAGCCCTGACGTGGGGTCCGAACACCGGCGCAGGTGACCTGACATCCCCCCCAATGCAGGTACTGATCACCTCGATGCAGTGGGCCAAAATGCCGCCAGCTACGGGAGTCAAGATTGTCCCATCAACGGAGGGTTTGAGGCCCCCGACCATCGGAGAACAAAGAAGGGAAGAGATTTGAACTTTTTTTCGTCTTCCATCACAGTAAGGAATGTGGATTCACTGTGGTGGATGTTTATGTTAAATTGTGTTTTGTGTGTTCCGTTGCTTTTTATTTGTATGACTGACTTGGCAAATGAAATTCCTCGTATGTTGCAAAACATACTTGGCTAATAAAGTATTATTGTGATTTGCTAAATGGTTTTGCAGGTCTGAAGTGACTATGCCAGCTTCTATTTTTTAATCTTCTTGCACGATACCATACGATAAAACTTTATTCATCCTCAGAGAGAAATTGGTTTGCCAACAGTCACAACACACAAGGTACACAAAAACTTGAAATTAAATGTGCAGAAATAAACGAAAAGGACAAGCGAGTGTTGGCTGGCTGCCATGTGCAAAGTGCAATCACCAGAATAAATGAACAAACAAACACAGATTTATAAACTGGGCAGAGGATTCTAAACTAGAGTGCCCTCCACTCCCCCACACCGGGTCCACTTTTGTTCTCCCACCATCCCTCACAGCTATCCCCCCAGGGCAGGTCCCCATTTTCTTCCCCCCCCCCCCCCCCCCCCCCCAAGTTCCACTGCCACGGAGGCTCCTGCTGCCGCTGCTGCTGAAGCCCCATGACCGCTGAGGCTCCCATTGCCGTCGAGGCTCAAGCTGCTACCGAGTCTCCCGCTGCCGCCGCTGAGGCTCCTTTGACCCAGGCCATCCTCTTCGTCCGGCTTCTCCGCAGTGCCCTGGGAGGCCTGTGGGGCAAGTCAGGCCTGCTGGGGCACGTTTCGTTCATTGGTCGTCATTCCAGTCGACGGTGAGCAGTTGTTCGGCGGGTGAATCGGGCCCGCGCGACTTCTCGGGACACTCCTACCATGCGCCCGGAGCTGTGAACAAACAAAGCTTTTACACGTCACATATGAGCCTGTTCAATGCTGAATACCACTAATATCATTTTAATCATTTGAACATAGTGTAACTGTGAAATTTCAAAGCTGAGGTCCATCAGAAGTTTAAAGACATTTAAATGTGTATTCTATATGGCTAAGAAAGAAAGTCTGACATATAAAAGAGAAAAAATTGTTTGGACTTTTATACAACTTCCAATTTACAAGGAATTTCTTACTGAATGAAGGTAGACAAAAATGCTGGAGAAACTCAGCAGGTGAGGCAGCTTCTATGGAGCGAAGGATATAGGCAACTTTTTGGGTCGAGACCCTTCTTCAGACTGATGTGAGGGTGAGGGGTCGGGGTGGGGAGAAGAAAGTAAGAGGCGGAGCCAGTGGGATGAGGGAGAGCTGAGAAGGGGAGGAGAAAGCAGGGACTACCTGAAATTAGAGAAGTCAATGTTCATACCCCTAGGGTGCAAATTGTCCAAGTGAAATATGAGGTGCTGCTCCTCCAATTTACGGTGGTCCACACTCTGGCCATGGAGGAGGCCCAGGACAGAAAGGTCGGATTCGGAATGGGATGGAGAGTTGAAGTGCTGAGCCACCGGGAGATCAGGTTGGTTAATGCGAACCGAGCGGAGGTGTTCGGCGAAGCGATTGCCAAGCCTATGCTTGGTCTCACCAATGTAGAACAGCTGATATCTAGAGCAGCGGATGCAATAGATGAGGTTGGAGGAGGTGCAGGTGATCCTCTGTCGCACCTGGAAAAACTGCTTGGGTCCTTGAATGGAGTCGAGGGGGGAGGTAAAGCGACAAGAGTAGCATTTGCTGCGTTTGCAAGAGAAAGTGCCCGGAGATGGGGTGGTGTGGGTGGGAAGGGATGAATTGACCAGGGAGTTACAGAGGGAGCGGTCTCTGCGGAAAGCAGGCAGGGGAGGAGATGGGAAGATGTGGCCAGTGGTGGGATCCCGTTGGAGGTGGCGAAAATGTCGGAAGATTATTTGTTGTATGTGACGGCTGGTAGGGTGGAAGGTGAGGACAAGGGGGACTCTGCCCTTGTTACGAGTGGGGGGATGGGGAGTGAGAGCAGAGTTACGGGGTATAGAAGAGACCCTGGTGAGAGCCTCATCTATAGTGGAAGAGGGGAACCCTGAAGAATGAGGACATCTCCAATGCCCTGGTGTGGAACACCTCATCCTGGGTGCAGATGCGGCGTAGATGTAGGAATGGGGAGTAGGGGATGGAGTCCGTAAAGAAATCCGGGTGGGAAGAAGTGTAGTCCAGATAGCCATGGGAGTCAGTGGGTTTATAGTGGATGTCGGTCAGTAGTCTATCACCTGCGATGGAGATAGTGAGGTCTAGAAATGGTGCCGGATGGAAGTTAAAGGTGAAATGGATGGTCAGTGAGTTCTGTGTGGGTGCAGGATGTAGCACCAATGCAATCGTCGATGTAGCGGAGGTAGAGTTTGGGGATAGGGCCACGGTACGTCTCGAACAAGGATTGTTCGACGTACCCTACAAAGAGGCAGGCATAGCTAGGGCCCATGCACGTGCCCATAGCTACGCCTTGTATTTGGAGGAAATGGGAGGAGTCAAACGAAAAGTTGTTACGGGTAGGCGGACAAGAGTATCAGTAGACGGGGATTGGTTGGTTCTGCGGTCGAGGAAGAAACGGAGGGCTTTAAGACCCTCCTGGTGGGGGATGGAGGTGTAGAATGACTGGACATCCATGGTGAAGATGAGGGAGTAGGGGCCTAGAAAACAGAAGTCATGGAGGAGACGAAGAATGTGCGTGATGTCTTGGACATAGGTAGGGAGGGATTTAACCAAGGCGGATAGGATGGAGTCGAGGTATGTGGAAATAAGTCCGGTTGAACATGAAAAGGCAGAAACAATGGGTTTGCCAGGACAGTCAAGTGTGGATTTTGAGGAGAAGGTAAAATTGGGCCATGCGGGGCTGGGGAACGATGAGGTTGGAGGCTTAGGAGGGCAGGAAGTAACGAAGTCAGTGATGGTGCTAGAGATAGTGGCCTGGTGCTCGTCTGTGGGGTCATGGTCCAAGGATAAGTAGGAGGAGGTGTCTGAGAGTTGGCGCGTGGCCTCAGACTTGTAGAGATCAGCGCGCCAGACTACCACGGCACCTCCCTTGTTGGCAGGTTTGATCACCCAGTCTGGGTTGTTGCAAAGTGAGTGGAGGGCTGTACGTTCACTAACTGAATGAAGTTCTTTTGAAAAATAGCAAATAATTTTGTTTGTACAAGGAAGATCTTGAAATTAACAGATGTTTATTTGTAATGTTATCTAAGGTATAATTAAACCGGCTTTACTCAATTGGAAGCTGAACCAATATTTTATGAACCATTTTTGTTCTATTTATAAAATGAAAGACATCTTTTCTACTTTATGTGATTCAATGACACTGTTTACATCAAATCTGGGGAATTTTAAAAGTCTGTCATTGTATGCCTCAATCAACTACATTAAAAACTGCTTAAATTATATATTTTTTAATGCATCTCATGTAAGTGCCTCTCTTTAGCAATGTCAGCATTTGTTCTTCAATCTTAATGATTCTTGTTCTAATTGTTCATTGTTGTAGAGTTACCCCACCATTTTGTGTCGATGTTCTTGAGAAGATATTGGTAATTCACTTACTTGAAGTTCGGGTTACCGAGTTCGGTAATCCGATTGCGCATGCCCAGGTTATAGGTCACTGGAGATAAACATTCTCGGCAGCTGAGCTGTTGCATGAGTACAGACCTGTGTTTCATCCGTAGTCGGGATCGAGCCTGGGTCTCTGGCGATGCAGGGGTTGTTGAATTGCTACTGGACCGTCCCCGTCCCCTCCCGAGTGGCCCGTCCTCAGAGGGCAATAGAGGCAGGTTCTCTGGATGCTTTCAAGAGAGAGTTAGATAGGGCTCTTAAAAATAGCGGAGTCACGGGATATGGGGAGAAGGCAGGAACGGGGTACTGAAATGATCAGCCATGATCACAATAAATGGCGGTGCTGGCTCGAAGGGCCAAATGGCCTGCTCCTGCACCTATTGTCTATTGTCTATTGTGTATTGAACTGTTGCAATCTGTCTGAAGAAAGTACAACTGAAGTCCTGTTGATGAAAGTGTTGCATTGTTAGACCCAGAGAAAATAAACGTCCATATATTTCAAGGTCAGAATGGTGTGATACCTGGAAGGGTAGATATGTTACAATGTAGGTGCTCCCAATATCCTTGTAGATGTCACAGGTGTGCAGAGTGTTAAAGGCTTAAAGTGCAGCTGCTGTGCATCTTGTACACACACGATGCCTCAGTGGGAGAGACTCAATAACAGGTTATGGATGAATTGAATTATATGGTCTTGGGAGTTGCTGCAACGGCATTCATTCAAGCAAGTGAAGAGTGATCCAACGCAATATTCAAGTCTATGACCCAATACCCTTCCCACAGATGCTGCTTGACCTGCTGTGTCTTTTCAACATTTTCTCTTTTTTGTTTCAGAGTTCCAGCTTTTGCAGTGTTTTTCAGTTTTCATTGTTCTATCACACTCCTTACTTGTGCCTTGCAGATGGTGAAAAGATATTGAGTGTCAGGAAGTGAGTCTTTCAATGCAGGATAACCAACTCCTGAAGTTCTCTTTTAACCACAGTTCAGCTGACTGATTATTGGCAAGTCCTAGGCAATTGATGATCAGGGAAACCACAGTGTTAATGCATTTGGAAATCAAGGTTTTGTGGTTAGACTCACTCCTAAAGGCCATTATCTAGCATTTGTGTATAACAAATATTGCTTGTCCAACCCTGAATTGTGTCCAGGTGTTTGCTCACACAGCTCTTTTTGTTTTACATTTTCTGAAGAGTTGTAAGTAGAGTAGTGTATTATCAGCAAACAGACTCACCTCTGACCTTATGACAGCAGTAATCCCATTGATGAAACAGTTGAAAAAGGTTGAACCCAAGACATAGCCAGGAGGATTTCCCACACCAACAGCCTTGGGCTACAATAATTAATCCCAAAACCACAATCATTTTCCATTATGCATGATATATCTCCAACCTCTAGAGTTTTTCCATTTTGTTTCATTCATTTCGTTTCATTCATTTCTCATGAGCAGGAAGAACTTTCCATGTACAAATTTGCCACATTCAGAAGCACTAGATTGAACATACAATCTTTTAAGATGTCATGATGGTATGAACACCACTGTATAAATGTGTGGACATTGTTCCTAATGATCAGCAATGTGAATCTAAACAGTTTTCCAAATTAAAGTGAAGGTATCAAAGGTTATGGAGGGGAAGGCAGGAGAATGAGGTTGAGAACGAAAAATAGATCAGCTATGATTAAATGGCAGAGTAGATTTGATGGGCCAAATGGACTAATTCTACTCCTATGTCTTATGGTAACTTCATCCACTTTTTTCTTCCACCATTACTAGGATCAAAGCTGGGACTGAAGAGCTCAAATATTCACTGAGTAGTTAGAAATCATCACCAAATTATATTTTATACTAGACGAAGTGGGACCCATTGGGTCCCAGCATAACATTGGAGGGCTGATCCCCCACGCAATATTCTACCTCTCCACCAATTCCAATATTGGTGGCCAGTGGGGGGGGGGGGGGAGGTGGGGCACTTTCTGGACCACTAGTATGGGCGTTGTGCACTGAAGGGACTGTTTTCCAGAGTGCTAGTAAGCACAATGTGGGCCGAATGGATTCTTGGGCTGGCAGCTCAGTCACTCAAGCCGGTTGTGCTGCAAGCTCACTCACTCACGGCTGGAGGGCTCGCAGTTGACTCACGGCTATTCCTTGAAATTCCATTTCAACTAGGGTGCAAGGGCACCAAATTCAAGTGCCAATAAAGACAGCGAGTCGTGACATCTCCCTCCCCCATCTTGCAGAGACTAAGCCACGCCCACACTTCCGGGTTTTATAGTCCCTCCCCACTACCACCAGAAGGGGCGTGAATTTCATGGCGTGTTTGACAGGAGAGACAATCCCAACATTTTTTAAACACTAATAACGCTTTTATTTTTCATCGATTGGAAAAATCCTCGGCACCTGATGAGTGGAGGGGGACTCTGAGTAAGATGTCCAAAAATCACAGCCGTACGTGGTAGCGATTTTACTAAAATCAATATAAAGCGCAAACAGGAAGTGGTCAAGATTAGACTTTTAATTATATAGAAGGCAATGCAGCTCTAATTGGGCAAGGCAGCTCTAATTAGGCAAGGCAGCTCTAATAAGGCAAGGCAGCTCTAATATGGCAAGGCAGCTCTAATATGGCAAGGCAGCTCTAATTAGGCAAGGCAGCTCTAATTGGGCAAGGCAGCTCTAATTTGGCAAGGCAGCGTGCTTTAGCACTATCAAAATCAAAGGCAAGGCAGCTTGCTTTAGTACTTTCAAAACCAAAGGCAAGGCGGCTTGCTTTAGCACTTTCAAAACCAAAGGCAAGGAGGCTTGCTTTAGCACTTTCTAAAGCAAAGGCAAGGCAGCTTGCTTTAGCACTTTCAAAAGCAAAGGCAAGGCAGCTTGCTTTAGCACTTTCAAAACCAAAGGCAAGGCAGCTTGCTTTAGCACTTTCAAAACCAAAGGCAAGGCAGCTTGCTTTAGCACTTTCAAAACCAAAAGCAACACTGCTTGCTTTAGCACTTTCAAAACCAAAGGCAACACAGCTTGTTTTAGCACTTTCAAACTTCATTTTCAAACCACATTAAGGGCACTGGCATGTCAGTAAAACCACTCACAGTTTAGTAGACATGTGTTCAGTGTTATTCACAGCTCAGACTGAGAATTGGGACCTCTCGCACCCCCCCATCTTGCAGAGAACTGAGGCACCTCCACACTTCCAGGTTTTATAGTCCCTCCGGAAGGGGTGTGGCCTTCAGGAGAGAGAATCTCAACATTTTTTAAACACTAATAACTCTTTTATATTTCATCGATGGGAAAAATCCTCGTCCTGCGCAGCGGAGGGGGACTCTGGGTATCCTGGCTAAAAATCACAGCCGTCAGTGGCAGCGTTTTTTCTAAAATCATTATACAGAACAACAGGAAGTGGTCAAGATCAGACTTTTAGATAGATAGATAGATAGATAGATAGATAGATAGATAGATAGATAGATAGATAGATAGATAGATAGATAGATAGATAGATAGATAGATAGATAGATAGATAGATAGATAGATAGATAGATAGATAGATAGATAGATAGATAGATAGATAGATAGATAGATAGATAGATAGATAGATAGATAGATAGATAGATAGATAGATAGATAGATAGATAGATAGATAGATAGATAGAACATTCAGTGTTCAAAGCTTTGTGCCATTCAGTCCAAGATGTGCTGGAAGTCAGAGTTACACATGGTTAAATGTTATATTTTTCCAGTTCTGTTTATTTTACATTTTGGAAGATAGAGCTATGTGGTTTCTTTGCTGAATATCTGTTTAAATGAAGGCTTCTGGTATGAAATCTAAGAGCCGAAAAGCAATTGTGACTAAAAATTGCGTTGCCCTGACAACAATCCATAGATCTTTTAAGGTAGGCCGCTTGAAAACAACATATTGAATCTAATTAAGACACAAAACTCTTCGCTGTTGCTTAATTAAGTATTATAAATAGATTTTCATTGTTTAGTACATACCGTAAGCATGTGACAAACCGACATTGTTTGATCCAATCAGAAATTTGTTAGAAGCCAGTTAATCAATTCTCTTTGCAAATCTTTAGTTCAGTGCTTGCATTCCTGACTAGGTTGAAAGATACAGTTTTGAACACCAAATAGTCTATTTATTAGATTAGTTTAGGCAGTTAGAAAGATAGGAGAGAAAACAAAGGGATGTGTAAAGCTGTAAAATCCAGGTCAGAACTAACATCAGACATTGTGTGTGAGAGAGTAAAACAAGTTGATATTACAGATTAATTATCTTAGAGCAGAACAGACCAATTCTGATGCAAATAGTCAGGTGCTGTTTTCTAAGCTTACAAGTATATTGGGGTTTTATGTTAACACTACAATTGCCACAGACAATTAGGTCAGAATGAGAGTGGGATTGGTAATTAAAATGATGATTAACAGGCCTCTGTCAGCTCAATGAAAGTGTTGCCCAAAGTAGTCACCCAATAGTTTAGCTAACTGTTGAGGAGAGTGTTCAATACACTAGCTTGGAAGAAATGCAAGTGATTTTTTTCACGAAGGAGGACTGGGGCACAGCAGTAGATTTTCTGTGCCCCAGCACCAGAGACCTTGGTTTAATCTCGACTAATGGTGCTGCCTGTACAGAGTTTGCACGTTCTCCCTGTGACCGCATGGTTGTTCCCCGGGTGCTCCAGTTTCCTCCCACATTCCAAAGGCGTGCAGGTTTGTAGGTTAATTGACTTCTGTAAATTGTCCCTAGTGAATAGGAGTAGTGTAGGAAGGAACTGCAGATTCTGGTTTAAACCGAAGATAGACACAAAAAGCTGGAGTAACTCAGTGGGACAGGCAGCATCTCCGGAGCGAAAGAATGTGTGTCTATCTTCGAGTAGAACAAGTGTATGGTGATCACTGGTTGGCGTGAACTCGGTGGGTTGAAAGGCCTGTTTTCACTCTGTTTTTCTAAAACTAAAACTAAAAACTAAAACAGTTTGAGTCCCTTAATAGTGGGAATGAATGAGGTAAAATAGTAAATGTTTCATCTACTATGATTGCATGTGAAAGTGTTGTAAGAAGGGGACTCATTGGTGAGAATTGTAGATGTTGCCGTGTCCAACACACAAACCAGACTATAAACACAAAAAGCTGGAATATATCAATGGGTCAGACAGCATCTCTGGAGATAGGTGACATTTCAGGTCGAGACCCTTCTTCAGACTGAGAGTCGGGAGAGGGAAGCGAGAGATATAGACATTGATATAGAGAGATATAGAACAACAGCACCAAAGATAGACACAAAGTGCTGGAATAACTCAGCGAGTCTGGCAGCATCCCTGGAGAAAATGATTAAGTGACGATTTGGGTCAGGAATAAATGTTTGGATTAGGGGCTGTTAGTTTAGCTTAAATCAAAGGTACAGCGCAGAAACGGGCCTCTCGACCCACCAAGTCTGCGCCAACCAGCGACCCCCATACATTAGTGCTATCCTACACACACTAGGGAGAAAATATCACCTATTCCGTTTCTCCAGAGATGCTGTCTGACCTGCTGATTCACTACATCTTATTGTGTCTATCTTCAGTTCAAACCAGCATCTGCCATTCCTTCCAAAACCAGACTTTCCACCATTGACTCCATCTACACTTCATGCTGCCTTGGAAAATCAGCCAACGTAATTAAAGACGTCTCATCTCGTCTCTTTCTCCATATTTACTATCTGACACACTGAAGTCACTTGTCACTGAAGTCACTTGTCCTTACCATCTGGACGCCCACAGCGGCGGCTGCGGAGGGTTGAGGTCCCGACCACGGGGGAAAATGGAGGAGGACTGGACAAATTGTGTGCCTTCCACCACAGTGATGAATGCTGTGGTGGATGTTTATGTTAAATTTTTATTGTGTGTTGTGTGTTCTTTATCATTGTATCGCTGCTGACAAATTCATTTCACTTGCACTTTTTGTGCAATGTGACAAATAAACCGTATTGTATTGTGTTGTACTTCCGGTGGCGCTGGTGCCAGCTGCCTCCACCTACAGCCCGGTATCTTTTTGTTTTTTTGTTTATTTAGTTATGTAAAAGTGTGTTTTTTTGTGTTTTTTTTGTGTTTTGATGTGGGGGAAGAGGGTACGGTGCGGGGGATACCGTCCTTCAGCCGCTTCCTGGTGAAGACGCAACTTTTATTCGAGTCGCGTCCTCGCCCCCCCCCCCCCCCCCACCACCAGCGGCCTACCTACTGGATTGGCGTGGACTTTCCTGCGACCAGAGCTCCAGCAGCGGCGGGACAGCGCTGTAACATCGCGAGGCTGGCGATGCCTTACCGGGGGTCGCCGTCTGGAGCCCGGAGTGCTGGACCTGCTGCACCGACATCATGGAGCTGCGGTTTGCGGAGCTCCCAACGCGGGCGGCGCTGATGGACAGCGCGGGGTCCAGCGACTCTGCCCGGCTCGGCTGCTGCGGACTCGGGAACTGCGGACTCCGGCTGCGGGAGGCGGCTGATCGGGAGGTCCAGGCCGCTGAGGAGGAGGATGTTCACCGTCGGGGTTCGGCGTCGGCGTTCCACTAGCCCGGCGTGAGGGCCTGAACATCGGGCCACCCGGGGCGGCGACTGCGGGTGCTAGGAAGGCCTCGACCACGAGTGAACATCTGGGAAGAACGGAGTGGAGGCTGGCTGGACTATGGTGCCTTCCTCACCTTGGTGCCACTGTGTTATGTTGTGTCGTGGACTTTCAGTGTTTGTGCTTTTTTTTTTTAATTCTATTTTATTTTTAATATGTTTTATTATTTATTATTATTTAATTATTTTTATTTTTATGATACTGCCTGTAAGGGAAATTCATTTTGTTATCTCTAACTGAGACAATGACAATAAATTTGAATACAATACAATACAATACAATACAATATTGTATTGTATTTTATTGTAAGATTTCCAGAATTCTCTGTTCTTGTGTCAGACTTCCAACATGTGCAGTTTTTGTTGCTTTGCCATGTCGATAGGCTCATATTTTTTTCTTGTTCCTGACAAATCGGCCACATCCTTTGCTCTGTCCAGAGCATCCTGCAGTGTATTAATCTCTGCTGAATTACTGATCAATAATTAATTGTGTAATCATAGTAAGGTGAGACGACAATCCACATTTGCATTCTCAAATAGTCATTGCTGGCTTTGTTATCTTCGGACCCAAAATTGCTATCAAAGGTTTATGGCTTTTGAATGGTTTACTCAATGGAAAATCAAACTTTTACATTCCAAAAATAATCTGAAAGCCTCTTTGTCAATATAAGCATAGTTTCTCTCTCGTTGTTTGTCAATGTGCATGACACAAACAATTGGGGGTTTTTTTCTTTAACAATGTCTATTTCATAACCTATTATCAACCCAACTCTCAACTTCACAGAACTGTGCACAATTTTCAACTTGTGAGTTGGTATTGTTGGCATTTAACAAAGATTCATTTCTAAACTCTTCTTCCATGAATAGTGCCACTTCCTGTTCTATGCCCCAATGTTATTTTTGTCCTACATCAGTAATGGACGAAATGGTGTCAATATTTTGTAAGATCTGCAAATTCTAGTATCATTCTGTACTCTGTCCAGCAATAATCTACGTTCTGCAACCTTTTTACCCCTCCTGAAAAAGCTTTAATTTTCTATTGGATAGACCTTTTAATTTGCTACATACCTAAGCTTTTGTTAGCAATGCTTGGCCCCAAGTCAGGCAAACTATTATCTAACTCATTGGAGACCCTTGGACTATCTTTGATCGGACTTTATTGGATTGTATCTTGCACTAAACGTTATTTATGTTGTTCCCTTTATCATGTATCTGCACTGTGGATGGCTCGATTAGATTCATGTATTGCCTTTTTCTCTTTGCACTACCTTCTGCACTTGTGTATGCCTAGGTTGTACACATGTATAGTATGATTTGACTGACTCAGGAGAGAAATAGATCCGGTAGATGCACAGAGTCCCTTCTTCAGAGTAGGGGCAAGACTACCATAGGTTTCAGGTGAGGGGGGAAATTTAAGGGGTAATTCTTTCATGCAAAGGGTGGTAATTGTATGGAATGAGCTGCCGGAGGAGGTAGGTGTGGCAGGTATTAACTGTACATTTAAGGAGCATTTGGGCAGGTGCATCGATAGGAGAGGTTCAGAGGGATATGGGCCAAATGCAGGCAGGTGGGACATAGTGTATATGGGATATGTTGGTCGGTGTGGACAAGTTGCACCAAAGCGACTTTCCACGTTGTATGACTATGGTTCTATGACTAAGTAAATCTATAATCAGGTACTGAGAAAAGGTTGATTAATACTATGAGGGTTGAGGAGCATTTAGGGAAGAATGATCATTATAAATATTGAAAATCTTTTAGTACACTTTAAAACTTAGGCCTAAATCTAAACAAATCAAACAATAAAGGCACAAGGCATCAACTTTGGAATATTGCCAAACTGCAATAACAGATATAGGAGTGTGCAAGTAATGATTAGTTTAGTTTAGTTTAGAGATACAACGAGGAAACAGGCCCTTCGGCCCACCAGGTCCGCACTGACCAGTGATCCCCGCACAATAACACTATCCTACACACACTAGGGACAAATTACACATAGACCAAGCCAATTAACCTACAAACCTGTACGTTTTTGGAGTGTGGGAGGAAACCAAAGATCTCGGAATCGATCGCGCTGCAAGCGCTGTAAGGCAGCAACTCTACCGCTGCGCCAAAGATCATGATTTTGATTTTGATGTTGAAAGGTTTTGAATAGTTTTTATTGAATCAACATGCAGTAGTGATTTTCGGAAAGGAGATGAATACATTTTTTGATCTTAAGAAAATCAAGGAATGTGGTCTTAATGCAGGAAAGTAGCATTGAGATAACGGATGAACCATCATCTCTTTTGCATGGCACAGCAAGAAGGTTGAGATTGTGGGAGGAGAACTAGCTTAATAATACTTCTATTTCTTATGTTCTTGTGTTCTCATCTGCTGCTCTCTTTGCATACTAATTTATTTTCTCTGTTATGGTACTCAGTTTTTAAACTTCAAAGAACTCATAGCTTTAGACAAAGACAAGAAATATTTGTGATGCTAATCTGCTGCCTCACGGTGCCAGAGATCCAGGTTCAATCCTGACCTTCGGTGCTTTCTGTGTGGCATAGGTTTCCTCCGGGACCCGGATATTTCAGTTTCCTCCCACATCCAAAACCTGTACGGATTTGTAGGGTAATCGTAATTGGCCTCTGTATTGATGGATTCCATGGTGGCAGAGCGATAGAGTTGCTGCCTTACAGCGCCAGACAATGGGTACTGTCGGTATCCAGTTTGTATGTTCTCCCTGTGACTGCATGGGCTTTCTTCGTGTGCTCCCGCTTTCCTCACGCACTCCAAAGATGTGCAGGTTTGTAGGCTAATTGTCCTTCTTTTGTTTTTTTAATAATATTTTTATTGTGCATATCATAATAAAAACATTTCTAATATATCAATCACACGTTGCTAATAGGTCAAAATAATAATGGTCCTCATTTATCATATTAACTCTGCTTCTATTTGGGGTTTTTTATAGATAGAAAATGAGAAGAAAAAAAAGGCACGAAAGAGAAGAATGGAGTAATTTACCAATAATACAACTTTGGGGATAGGTCCGTAGGTTATAAAACATAACTATTCATCTAATCCTGGGTTCGAGCTTCAGTCAGATTTCCGTGCTGGACCAATTTACCCTTTCAAAAAGTCAATAAATGGAGACCATATTCTAACAAATTATTCTTGTTTGTTAATTAAGACAAGTCTAGTTCTTTCCAAATGTAAGGTCCCCGACATTTCCATAATCCACATTTTAATTGTGGGGGTTGTAGGACCGTTCCAACATTTTAATATTAATTTTTTTCCAGTTATTATACTATAAGCAAAAAAGTTTATTTGGCTTGTTGTAAGTTTTAGGCTTTGTTCCGATATTCCTACTATTATTAGTTTTGAGTCTGGATCCAATTGGATGTTGACAACTTCAGAAATTATTCTAAAAATATCCGTCCAGAAATGTTTGATTTTTATACAATTTACAAAGGTATGAGATAAGTTAGCCTCTAAGTGCTGACATTTATCACAAATAGGAGAGATATGTGGGAAGATTCTATTTAATTTTGTTTTAGAGTAATGCAGTCTATGTAATACTTTAAATTGTATTAAAGAGTGTCTGGCATTTAACGAGCATTGATGCATATGTTGTAGACTTTCGTCCCAAATATCTTTTGTTATAGGTTGGCCTATTTCATTTTCCCATGTTTGTCTATATAATTCCGTCGGTGGGATCTCACTATCTATGAGGGTATTATAAAGATGAGATATTCATTTATCTGTGTTAGGATGTTTATTCAAACATTCATCAAGAGTTTCTGGTTCTCTAGTTCTACAATCTTGTGTATTTGATTTAACATAATCTCTAAGTTGTAAATATCTGAAAAAGCTATTCCAGTGCAGTCCATAAATCTGTTGTAACTCCTGAAATGAAAGAAAAGTGCCTTTCCTATAGAGATGTCCCATCTTTTGAATTCCATGATTTTTCCATTGTGTAAAACCTTTATCCAACACAGAGGGTTTAAATAAAGGGTTGTTTACAATGGGAAGAAAGAGTGATAAATTATCCAATTGTTTCCAAATTCGTATACCACTGTATATTATAGGGTTCTCACTATAGGTTTTTTTGTTCAATTTTGTGGGAGCAAACAGTTAATTGTCCCTCTTGTGTGGGATAGTGCCAGTGTATGGGATGACCGCTGATCGGCATGGACTCGGTGGGGCAAAGGGCCTGTTTCCGCAATGTATCTCTAAAGTTTAGTCTGAAAGTTAAAATGATTGCAATAAGAGCCTCTGCACTATCCTCTCTTGGTTTTATTTTACAAGCCTGGGATATATTGGCCTAGGAATTTTACCATTTTTAAAGATGCTAAATATCTTAATTCTTGTTTATTGTTGTTTTTTCATCCAGTATTTCAGATTGGTTTATCTGAACAACATGAGCCAACATGTCTCTTTCTTGTGAAGACCGTAACAAAATATTCATCAATACCTTTATCTATATCCTTTGTCTCGACACACATATCACATGTTTAGTCCTCAATAAACTCTATTGCTTTGTTTGGTTCGAGCTTTATATGCACATATACATTATCTTGAATCTGAAGAAGGGTTTTGGCTCGAAACGTTACCTATTTCCTTTGCTCCATAGATGCTGCTGCACCCGCTGAGTTTCTCCAGCATTTTTGTGTACCTTACATTATCTTTATGTTTTCTTTGATTTCAATTGTGAGTATTTTATTATATCCTAAGATGTATTTGCCTTACAACTATTGCCTGTGCTCCTTGTTACCAAGAGGGCTCTAGATTGTGCAGTTCCAACCTTTCACCTGAAACTCTTGAATCTCCTTCTTAAATGCCTTCATGTGATTGTAGCAGAATTAGGTTATTCGGCCCATCAAGTCTACTCTGTCATTCAATCATGGCTGATCTATCTCTCCCTCATAAACCCATTCTCCTGTCTTCTCCCCTTAACCCCTGACACCCGTATTAATTAAGAATCTATCTATCTCTGCCTTAAAAATATACATTGACTTGGCCTCCACAGCCTTCTGGGGTAATGAATTTCACCGATTCACCACCCTCTGACAAAATAAATTCCTCCTCATTTCTTTCCTAAGGGAACGTCCTTTAATTCTGAGGCTATGACCTCTGATCCGAGATTCTCTCTGAGACTCTCCAAGTTTCGATGAGGCCCCCCCTCACCCTTCTAAATTCCAGTGAGTAGACACCCAGTGCCGTCAAATGTCCATCATATGTTAACCCACTCATTCCTGGGATCATTCTCCCCTCCTTGTTACGCTTGCTACATACTGGTCTCAAAACTTCACCAAATGTAATTTTAAAATTCTGTGCCCTCTATATCTTTTACAGAGATGGTATCTCAGTTAATGCTGACAGGTTTATCATTCCTTACTCGCTATGTTCCTTAGAGTTAATAAGCACAGCAGCCACTTAATTTGATGCTCTACTGATCTTTGATAAAAGGGTAACAGGACAAAGAAGCATAGAACCTAAACATTGAACATGTCCTTCAGCTCACAATGTCTATGCTAGACATGGGTCAAAGATAGACACAAAATGGTGGAGTCCCTCACCGCGACAGGCAGCATTTCTGGATAGAAGGAATGGGTGATATTTCTGGTCGAGACCCTTCTTCAGATCCTTTCTGGACCTGAAATGTCACCCATTCCTTCTCTCCATAGATGCTGCCTGTCCCGCTGAGTTACTCCAGCATTTTGTGTGTATCTTTGGTGTAAACCAGCATCTGCAGTTCCTTCCTACACATTAAACTATTCTCACCTGCATGCATGTGATCCATGTCATCCATTCCCTGTATAGCCATCAGGGGGCTTGTGCTTTGATAGAAACATAGAAACATAGAAAATAGGTGCAGGAGTAGGCCATTCGGCCCTTCGAGCCTGCACCGCCATTCAATATGATCATGGCTGATCATCCAACTCAGTATCCTGTACCTGCCTTCTCTCCATACCCCCTGATCCCTTTAACCACAAGGGCCACATCTAACTCCCTCTGTAAATCCCTCTGTTTCAGATGTTTTACTGATATCAATTTGTTCATGATGTCTTGATCAGATGTTTTACTGATATAAATTTGGATAATCTTCATAAGGGTTGCATTTGCACTCAACAAGCATGAAAATAAATAAGCATCCTAAAACCTAACAAATAAACAAACTTCAAACAGAGCTTAATCCAGAGAGATGGAAACAAATGGCTGCTTCAAAATAAAGCAAAGGAAAAGGACCAAGGATAAGAGCCTCAATTTGCCTCTCAAACTCAGAAATGGAAGGGATGCAAGGTTGCAAGATACATTGCATTTCTTTGCTGCAAACACCATTGGTGATGAAAATAAATAAAACCATGCAAGATTTAAACGTCATTGACAGAATAGTGGCTGAGGATATGACAGAATTAAGAGAGTTATCATAAGACGGTGATTATGGCAATACACTCACACAGATGTTAAGACACCGATTAGCGTGTGGAATGATAACGGGATTTCAAAGTGGTTGTTACTAAGGATGAATTTGATCTTTAAAAACATGAAGCAAAAACATGCAGGATTTGCCAATGTGTTTGGCTGTTCCGAGTGACAGCATGCACAGGGGATAAGTGGAAAAACAACATTGATTGGAGGCAAACCAAACATTCTTTAAAAAAAAAAAGATTAAATGCTAGGAGGAAAAACATATGCCATACCAAAAACAGAGACAGTGCTTGTGTAACTCAGCACAGTGGCGCAGCGGTACAGTTGCTGGCTTACAGTGCCAGAGACCCGGGTTAGATCCAAACTACAGGTGCTGTGTGCATGGAGTTGGCACGTTTCCCTGTGACCGTGTGGGTTTCACCCGGGTGCTCTGGTTTCCTCCCACACTCCAAAGACGCACAGGTTTGAGGGTTAAATTCTGTAACATTTTAAATTATCCTGAGTAGTAGTATAGTATTGGTGTAAGGCGATCGTTGGTAGGTGCGGAATCAGTAGGCTGAAGGGCCTATTTCCGCACTGTCTTCAGCAGGTTAGGCAACATCTCTGGAGAGCATGAATAGGTGATGTATTGGGTTGGGACCCTTCTTCAAGGAGCAGTAGTGTCCCAACCTGAAGTGTCACCGATCCATGTTCTCCAGAGATGCTGACACCCGCTGAGTTTTGTTAATTTCTCTGGCATTTGATGTCTTATTTTGTAAACCAGCATCTGCACTTCCAATGTCTATATATGCCATATTAATGTTGGTTCAGGTGGGAGAAATGTTACATATATAGTTTAAAATGCCAAATCAATGAACCTTGGTTCATTGCAGAACAACAGATTCTTGATTAGTAAGGGTGTCAGGAGCTATGCAGAGAAGGCAGGAGAATGGGTTTGCGATGGAAAGATGATCAGCCATGATTGAATGGTGGAATAGACAATAAGCATAAAGTAAAGTAGAGTGAATTAAATTACATTAAAGTAATTATATTAAACATTTTGGTACACCATTTTCAACATATAAAATAATCAAATGAAATATGCTTTATAAAGAAGCCTTCACAATATATGATGAAAAGGGAGGTGACTAACACAAGTAGAACCACTGATTTTGACGATCCCCGCACATTAACACTACCCTACACACACTAAGGACAATTTTCACTTTTACCAAACCAATTTAACCTTTGGAATGTACATCTTTGGAGTGTGGGAGGAAACCGAAGATTTAGGAGAAAATCCACAAAGGTCACGGTGTGAATGTACAAACTCTGCACAGACAGCACCAATAGTCAGGATCGAACCCGGGTTTCCGGTGCTGTAAGGCAGCAACTCTACCTCTGCGACACTGTACCGTACTATGATCCATGGGTGAACCATATTGAATATGCAGCTGGCTGGCCAAGAAACACTACACTAAACATAAAATAATGTGAGAGTCTAGGACCAGAGGCCATAGCCTCAGTATAAAAATGACGTACCTTTAGAAAGGAGATGAGTAGGAATTTATTTAGTCAGGGAGTGGTGAATCTGTAGAATTCATTACTACAGATGGCTGTGGAGGCCATTGCATATTTTTACAGTGCAGAACAACAGATTCTTGATTAGTAAGGGTGTCAGGGGCTAAGCAGAGAAGGCAGGAGAATGGGGTTGCGATGGAAAGATGATCAGCCATGATTGAATGGTGGAATAGACTTGATTGGTCGAATGCCCTAATTCTGCTCTATGAACTTATAAAAAGGCACAGTTAAATTTGAAAACCTAAACACGCAAAAGTGTTGAAGTAATTGGAGTTGCCTACCTGATGGATTCCCAGAGACAAATTAAAACAGTACAGGGTAGCACAGTGACACAGTTGGTAGTGCTGTCAGTGTGGAGTTTGCATGTTCTCCCTGTGACTGTCTGGATTTCCTCTGGGTGCTCTGGCACCGTCCCACATCTCCATGGTGTGCTAGTTTATAGGTTAATTTGTTTGTAAAAAATCCTTGAATGTGTGAGAAGTGGCCTAGAAAGTGGGATAGAATAGAACTAGTGTGAACGGGTGGTCAGTGTGGACTCAATGGGCCAAAAGGCCTGTTTCCATGCTGTATCTCTGAAGTCTAAACTAAAACCTCAACACTAAAAGTTGTTGCAGGGTACAGGCCAAACAAGTTGGGCAAAGGCTGAAAAATTATATCTGGTTTGGGGGACCATTCATCATATGGGTGAGGCTGGAGCAGAAGGAGGTGTCGTTGAGACATGATGAGGTTTTCAATGATGAGCTGGGCACATTAAAACAAAGCCAGTCAAAATTCTAATCGTCAGAGTCATACATTGTGTAAACAGGCCCTTTGTCCCAAAGTACCCACACCAACCATCATGTCAAAGCTACACTACATCCCCACACCTGCCTGCATTTGGTCCATATCCCTCTAAACCAGTCCTATCCATATACCTGTCTAAATGTTCCTCAAATGTTGCAATATTACCTGACACAAATACCCCCTCTGGCAGCTTGCTCCAAACACCCACCCTCAGTGTGAAAATGTTACCTCTCAGGTTACTTTAAATCTGTCCTCTCCCCCCCCCCCCCCCCCCCCCCCCCACCTTAAACCTATGTCCTCTGGCTCTTGATTCCTCTACTCTGGGCAAGGGACTCTATGCGTCTACTCGATCTATATCTCTCATGATTTAGTACACCTCGATAAAATCACCCCTCATCCTCCAGCGCTTCAAGGAATAGAGTTCTAGCCTGTGTAACCTCTTGCTGTAGCTCAGGGCCCTCGGATCCTGGCAATATCCTCGTAAAACTTCCCCGCGCTTTCCAGCTTGACAACATCTTTCCTATAACGTCGCCTATTTCCTTCGCTCCATAGATGCTGCTGCACCCGCTGAGTTTCTCCAGCATTTTTGTGTACCTTCGATCTTCCAGCATCTGCAGTTCCTTCTTGAACATCTTTCCTATAATTGTATTGTATTGTATTGTATTGTATTCAAATTTATTGTCATTGTCTCAGTTAGAGACAACGAAATGAATTTCCCTTACAGGCAGTATCATAAAACTAAAAATAAAAATAAATAAATAACAATAAATAATAAAACATATTAAAAATAAAATAGAATTTAAAAAAAAGCACAAACACTGAAAGTCCACGACACAACATAACACAGTGGCACCAAGGTGAGGAAGGCACCGTAGTCCAGCCAGCCTCCCCTCCGTTCTTCCCAGATGTTCACTCGTGGTCGAGGCCTTCCTAGCACCCGCAGTCGCCGCCCCGGGTGGCCCGATGTCCAGGCCCTCACGCCGGGCTGGTGGAACGCCGACGCCAAACCCCGACGGTGAACATCCTCCTCCTCAGCGACCCGGACCTCCTGATCAGCCGCCTCCCACAGCCGGAGTCCGCAGCTCCCGAGTCCGCAGGCCGAGCCGGGCAGAGTCACAGGACCCCGCGCTGTCCATCAGCGCCGCCCGCATTGGGAGCTCCGCAAACCGCAGCTCCATGATGTCGGTGCCACAGGTCCAGCACTCCGGGCTCCAGACGGCGATCCCCGGTAAGGCATCGCCAGCCTCGCGATGTTACAGCGCTGTCCCGCCGCTGCTGGAGCTCTGGTCGCAGGAAAGGCCGCGCTAATCCAGTAGGTAGGCCGCTGGTGGGGGGGGGGGGGGGCGAGGACGCGACTCAAATAATAGTCGCGTCTTCACCAGGAAGCGGCTGAAGGACGGTATCCCCCGCACCGTACCCTCTTCCCCCACATCAAAACACAAAAAAACACCAAAAAACACACTTTTACATAACTAAATGAACAAAAAAACAAAAAGATACCGGGCTGTAGGTGGAGGCTGCTGGCAACGTTGCTCCGAACTGACCACAATACCCTAAATGTCCTCCCGACCTCTATACTCAATTGATTCCAATTCGGCCCACTGACCCCAGACCAAACCTGCTGTCTGCAAACGCTGACTAAATAAAAATCTGAAATGGAGGATTATTCATTGTACTATAGGTTATGGATGGCACAGTAGCGCAGCGATAGAGTTGCTGCCTTACAGCCCTTGCAGCGCCGGAGACTCGGGTTCGATCCCGACAGCCGGTGCTGTCTGTACGGAGTTTGTACATTCTCCTCGTGACCTGCGTGGGTTTTGTCCGAGATCTTCGGTTTCCTCCCACACTCCAAAGACGTATAAGTTTGTAAGTTAATTGGCATGGTATAAGTGTAAATTGTCCCGAGATGTGTGTAGGATAGCGTTAATGTACGGGGATCACTGGTTGATGCGGTCCCGATGGGAAGAATGGCCTGTTCTCGCGCTGTATCTATAAACTAAACTAAATTAGAATCGGCAAGGTTGGAACATTAGAGGAGCTGCTCTAAAGGCAAGATGAGGTTTCATCAATGATGAGCAAGGCACATCAATCTTCCATTTATATTAGCTGTACGCTAGCTCACCTTTTGTGTCCATTCGCAACCATACCTGAGGCAATATATAAAAGTCAATTAACCTACAAACCCATTGAATCACCATTGTCCCATAAACCCAAGATTTGTACTTTATGCAATGAAATAAAAAATTGGAGCGAAATTCACAGATAGACAAAATAATTGAACATGTTACGTCTTCTGAAATGACAGCACCATTTGTGCCAGCATAAAAGCATAATAAATCCATCAGGATCTGTGTAGATTACAAGATGACTGTTAATTTTACTTCGGAGTCACGTGAGTGACTACGTGAAGACCCCGCCAGCACGCGTGCGCGACATAGCGTCTCACGCAGTGCAACAGCAACGGGTGGGGATGGAGCGTTCCCGCGGGAAAAATTTAAACGGTCCTACACAGATAAGAAAAAATTGAAGTTGTATTTCTTCCACTTGCTGTGCCTTATATTACAGCACGTTGGACAAGGGGAAGAAAAAACGAACCTGGATCGCAGGCTGCCACGGGGAACCAGACAGGTCCTGGCAGCCGGCAGCCAGGGGCTATCAGCGGTTCCAGGACCGCAGGCTGCGGGGAACCAGGCAGGTCCCGGCAGCCAACAAATACGGACGTCCAGCGGCTCCAGGACCGCAGGCTGCGGGGAACAAGGTAGGCCCTGATAGCCGACACCACGGACATCCAGCGGCTCACGGACGCCCAGCGGTTCCAGGACTGCAGTCTGCGGGTAACCAGGCAGGTCCCGGCAGCCAACAACCACGAACGCCCAGCGGTTCCAGGACCGCAAGCTGCGGGGAACCAGGCAGGTCCCGGCAGCCAACAAATACGGACGTCCAGCGGCTCCAGGACCGCAGACTGCGGGGAACAAGGTAGGCCCTGATAGCCGACACCACGGACGTCCAGCGGCTCACAGACGCCCAGCGGTTCCAGGACCGCAGGCTGCGGGGAACCAGGAAGGTTCCGGCAGGCAACAAGCCATGGCCAACCAGCGGTTCCAGGACCGCAGGCTGTGACGAACTAGGAAGGTTCCGACAGCCGACAAGCCATGGCCAACCAGCGGTTCCAGGACCGCTGGCTGTGAGGAACTAGGAAGGTTCCGGCAGCCGACAGCCGGGTACGACCGGCGCAGGCTGAGCCCAGCACCGCAAGCTGGAAACAACACAGCGGGCTGCAGGCAGGCAGGAGTCGGTACGGCCGATAGACTCAGGGAGTCCGGCCAGGAGGGCACACTGCCCAAGGGCAGTGAAAGTGACCGTTGGCGTGGTTCCGGCAGGCAACAAGCCATGGCCAACCAGCGGTTCCAGGACCGCAGGCTGTGACGAACTAGGAAGGTTCCGACAGCCGACAAGCCATGGCCAACCAGCGGTTCCAGGAAAGGTCCACTTACCGATTCCAAGCTGAATCCAGCGCCATGAGTCGTACAGCTCAAAGCAGCGCAGCAGGCTGGAGGCAAAGCCCAGCAGGATTCAGCCTGGCCGATCAAACTCATCTGAGTCCGGCCGAAGGGACGCGCTGCCCGAGTGCAGCAGACGTCCGCCCGTAACTTGCTCCGGGAGATGGAGCAAGCTCACCATGGGAGTCTTCGCACTACCACAACAACACCTTATCGAGGGCTGTAAAACAATGCATCTCCCTTGATAGAGGAATGCATTGTGGACCAGGGCTGGGCTGGTCCAAAAGAAGGGGACGTGGCTGAAGAAAACGGCAGTGTGCATGCGGTGCAGAATCCTAAGGAGCTACTGGGAGTGATCAGCCAAATTACGGATCAACAAAAAGTACCATTACAGACCAATCTGGCGGCCAGCATCGACTACCTGTACTTCCATCTTCTGCAGAAACAGGCAACGAAATTACGCAGAAGCATAGGCCTCCTGTGAACTTTACTTCGTTAAAAATGCCTGCAGCAAACAATGCGATCTGGGGGTACAGTGGGACTGGCAAAAAACCCAGGAGGTCAAACTACAGAAGTTTTCAAAACTTCCGACAGCGGGCATATCATTGGTTGCTCGCCCAGACGATGGTACAGAGATGACAAGCGTCATCAGCAACGACAGCACCCCTATGCATCCACCAGCAGGTCAATACCAGGATGCTGGTGAAAGCTCGAGGGTCGGGCAGCACCACGAAGGTCCTTTTTAGGCAAAGACCCAGAGCGATCGTCATGAAAAACGTGCCAACCCCGCACTCCGGCGCCTCTTTCGCAGAAGAGGCAGAAATTGAAGAAAGGGACGTACCACTGGCAACCAGGTAAGTAGGTGGATCTGGTTCCTTCCAGAACACAAAAGTGTACGACCTGTACTAACAGGGGGAATATTACACTTGTTTTGGGAGACATGGAGGGATCATTGTCGATACCTAAAAATTAACTGGATGGGGCAAGAATGGCAGGGTATAGCGTTGCCTAATGCGATAACTTCAGCCCCAAGACTTTTCACCAAGATATTGAAACGGGCCTTGGCAATATTAGAAACATAAACATATCGTCATGGCATATCTTGATGATATATCAATTGTGGGGAAAAAACCCTGGATATAGCTAAATTTGCAGTTTTAGCTACCAAACATGGGGTGAAACTCTGGGGTCATCTCCATCCAGATAAATCTAAGTCTATGGCATCCACAACTGGACTTTCTGGGATTTACAATTAACGTTATCCATATGTCTGTAACATTGCCTAAGAGTAAAGCAGACTTGGTGGAAGGCTACAACAAAATTAATTACTAAAAACACTGGTGTTAGGTGCGTTTTATGGGCTAAAAGCCTACTGCTAACAATGCACCATCTGCATGTCTGCCTACGAATTGATAATATCACAGTGGTGGTATATGTTAATCATATGGGAGAAAAGATCGATATCATGTGTCAATCTGGCCAATATATTTGGCTATGGTGAGTTAACATACATATTTGGCTATCAACAAACTTACCTACCAGGTAAGCTCAATACTGAGGCACACACCAGGTCATGAAAATTCAATGACTGTTGGACCACAAAAAAGTTGCTGATATTACCAAAAGAGGGATACCAGATATCGATCCATTTGCATCTAGACCCAATCACCAGTTACCAACATATGCCGCTTGTGAACCACACTTGGGGCAGCAGCAATGGGCGTTACTAACTGAATGGGGAATAAATGGTTTACAATGTTTTTCCCTCCTGCCTCATCAGTTGGATCATAAGCGAAAACACATATGGACTCAACATCAAGTGTCTTGAAAGTTCCTGATTGGCCATGAATCCATACACAGCCATGGATCCCTGTGGTCTTTGACATAGTCTCTGAACCATAGTCCACCATGCTAGATCCGGGCTGGCGGACAGGACCATGAGCATGATCACGGCGGCCTATCAAAAATCAAAAAGGACTGGTGTAGCGTATAATACAGCTACAACCACCAACGTCCTGACTATTCATATCCAGCCTTCATGTAGATGAAGGACTGAGCTGCAGTACTGTAATTATGCAGGAGTGCCCTGTCAGCTTGCTGGTGGCAGGCGCCATGACAACTCTCCATGGGATCTCACCCTCTGGAGGACGGATCTGACTGGTTGGCATTTTTAATTTTGTTGTACGTTTACATGTTATAATGACAATAAAGAACCTATCTATCTAAGATCAAACTTCAAACTGGTAAGTTCTCGTTTAATCTTACTATTATGTCATCCTTGTAAAATAGTTTTAGAGTTTTAGATATACAGCATGGAAGCAGACCCTTCATCCCACCTAGTCCATGCCAACCATCAATCACCCATTCATGCTAGTTCTGTGGTATCCCACTTTCTCATCCACTCCCTGCACACCAGGAGCAATTTACAGAGGCCAGTTAACCAACAAATCCACATGGCTTTGGGATGCGGGAGGAACAGGAGTACTTGGAGGAAACCTATGCTGTCCCAGTGAGAACGTGCCAATTCCACGCAGACAGCACCCGAGGTCAGGATCAAACCTAGGTCTCTAACGCTGTGAGGCTGTGGCTCTATAAGCTTCTCCACTATGCCCTACATACTGCAGGTTAGTGAGTAACGTGTATCTGAGTAGCTGGTATTGTGAGAGTGTTTCCACCCTGTGAGATGTGGATGTGAGGCCTGAATTGTATTTTTCATACTTCACATTTGTTTCTTATAATGTAGATGGAGGTGACGGCACATTGCGTCTAGGCTGGTCCTCTGAGCTTTACCATCAATCCTATTTCCCCACTTAGCTCTTTGTAACTTATTTCTTCTCAGGTGCCCATTAACCACCCCTACCCCCAAATTCACCTGCCAGTCTCTTGCACTAAAGGTGACATCCAGTGGCGAAGTCACGAAGGGAGTTTGTAGTGAAGTATTTGGATATTTGGTGATCGCCTTACTTGACAGGTATTGTTGGTGGGTGAGTGGTAGTGATGTATCATGTTGAGTAATGTGTGAGTCTGGTGGAGCAGATTTGGGGAGATTTGGTTTGATGATCTTCACAGATGTTGACCAGGATCATGATGCCATTAAACGTCACGCTGAACTGGACCAGTAACCTTTGGTTTGACTCCGCTGTTCAGCTCAATTACTGTCTATCCCTACTGTTGCATCAATACATCTCGGAAAGACTTCCTATTCCCCTGTGGGTAAAGAACTTCTCCTTTACCTTTACGCGGCCTTTCCCGGAGACGCGCCCGGGGCTTCAGCGGCGGGCGCAGTGTGGACTCTCGGCGTGGAGCGGGTGAGCCCTCGCTGGAGGGGAGCGCTCCATTTCGCTGGCCCGGGGCAGCCGGCAGCCTGAAGTCGCAGCCTGAAGCCGCGGTCTGCAGAGCTCCAGCTGGTGCGGCGTCTACAGCCTGGGACCCCTCGTGGGGGACCCGGGGGAAGAAGAAGCCATCACTGCCGGCCCGCGGCCAACTTCTACCGCGGGCCTGGCGTGGACTTACCATCACCCCTGGAGGGGAGCTTCGACCGCCGGCCCTGCAGTCTACGGTGCTTCTGGCTGCGGCGGAGACTTTAAATCTCGACCGCCGGCCTGCGGCCTACAACAACTTAAAGCCGCGGTCTCCGGTGAGGAAGAGCCGATCCTGGACTGACTCTGGACTCTGGTCCTGTCCACGGGGGGGAAATGGAGGAGGACTGGCCAAATTTTTGTGCCTTCCACCACAGTGATGAATGCTGTGGTGGATGTTTGTGTTACATTTTTATTGTGTGTTCTTTATTATTGTATCGCTGCCGACAACCCAAATTTCCACCGACCGTAGTTGTGTGGCAATAAATTATATCTATCTATCTATCTATCTATCTATCTACCGACCAGCTTGTCAACCTGGCCTCAAGTATCATGTTGGAAGATCTGCGTTCCTGCTTTTTTAGTTGAGTTTAGTTGAGAGATAGTGCGGCATGGTGGCACAGCAGTAGAGTTGCTGCCTTACAGTGCCAGAGACCTGGGTTTGATCCTGACTGCAGTTTTTGTTTGTACGGAGTTCGTACGTTCTCCCTGAGAGACCGTGTGGATTTTCTCCGGGTGCTCCAGTATCCTCCCCTATTCCAAATGGTTGTAGGTTAATTGGCTTTGGCAACATTGTAAATTGTCCCTAATGTGTAGGCAGTGTGATCGATGGTTGGCGTGGACTCTGTGGGCCAAAGGGCAGGTTTCCACACTGTATCTCGAAAGCAAAGTAAGTCTAAAGATCCAGCATGGAAACAGGCCCTTCAGCCCACTGGCTCCTGGCTGACCATTGCTCACCCATTCACACTAGTTATCCCATTTTCTCATCCACATCTTACACACTAGGAGCAATATACAGTGGCCAATTCACCCACAAATCTGCATGTCGTTGGGATGTGGGAGGGAACCGGAGCACCCGGAGACGACCCACGCAGCCACACAGGGAAATCGTGCAAACTCCACACAAACAGCACCTGAGGTCAGGATTGAACCTGAGTCTTTGACACTGTGAAGCAGCAGGTCTACCAGCTACATCACTGCCCCGTCTTCTAGCAATCTGCTGCCACATTTCGGACCATTTACGCACCAGCTGCAGCCATGAGGAGCTCCCACTTTATAAGGTTCAGACTGGCTTTATCACTGTCTAGCCTCATCTAGTGCTCACTAGTCCTGAAATTAGGACCAGAGCATATGGTTCATGACAATAATCAGAACGTTTAACAGTGGTGAGGCCCTGAGTCATGATAATTAAGTCACAGTGCAAATTTTCTATGTGTCCTGCCTCAGGTTAAATGCATGGGTCAGGGGCTTATCATATTATAAAGGCCTGTTTTCTTGTGCGGTCCACATTAGTCTCCAGAGTCCTTTCAAGAAAAAAATATTCACCGTTTTACAATAAAAAAAGAGTTGATGACATTGAGTAAGGTAAAAAATGGATTAGGTTTCATTCGTGACAGCACCACTGCTGTATTAGGATAAATTCAGCACAGTTTCTTTATTTTATTATATAGGATTTTGCCAATTTCACTTGTCATCTGAGGATCTGTTTCCACGGATCTTTCTGTGTTTTTAATTGGGGCCACTGATTTATGTGACAATGGCATAATTCCATTTTTATTACACTAGAATTTTAATGGTATTTGGGGGATCAAATCTGAGAATGTGCAAATCACATAAATATTCCTGTGAGCATCAAAAGCCAGCAGTCTTACCTATTGGCCATTTGCTGAGGTTATGATGAAAAATTGTTATAAATAAAATGAATCGAGTTTTGGGATACCTTCTGATATTATTACCATCCTCCAATTCTGCAAGTCTTCTTTGTAAACAGTCAGGCATCTGCATTTGAAGAAGATTCCTAATTCCTTTGTAAGGCTTGGAATTTTCTTCTTTTCATGCACACTGAAACCAGCATGGAATGTAATTTTGGCTGGAGAATAGAATTTGTTTATGCAATTTATAACCATTTTCTTTCTCAGACGTTCAGTGTTCTGTGGAATTCTCTGCCACAATTCACTGGATATTATCAAGAGAGAGTTAGATTTAGCTCTTAGGCCTGATGGAATCAAGGGATATGGGGAAAAAGCAGGAACGGGTTACTGATTTTGGATGATCAGCCATGATCATATTGAATGCGGTGCTGGCTCAAAGGGCCGAATATCCTACTCCAGCACCTATTTTTATGTTTCTATATTTCTATGTTCATTGCATTCCAGGTGTTCTCGGCTGGACGATTTTAATATTTTGCCTGAGACAAACTCACTCGGCAACTGAATGGCACAGTGGCGAGGCTGGTAGATCTGCTGCCTCGCATAGAAACATAGAAACATAGAAAATAGGTGCAGGAGTAGGCCATTCGGCCCTTCGAGCCTGCACCGCCATTCAATATGATCATGGCTGATCATCCAACTCAGTATCCTGTACCTGCCTTCTCTCCATACCCCCTGATCCCTTTAGCCACAAGGGCCACATCTAACTCCCTCTTAAATATAGCCAATGAACTGGCCTCAACTACCTTCTGCGGGAGAGAATTCGAGAGATTCACCACTCTCTGTGTGAAAAAAGTTTTCCTCATCTCGGTCCTAAATGATTTCCCCTTTATCCTTAAACTGTGACCCCTTGTTCTGGACTTCCCCAACATCGGGAACAATCTTCCTGCATCTAGCCTGTCCAACCCCTTAAGAATTTTATAAGTTTCTATAAGATCCCCCCTCAATCTTCTAAATTCTAGCGAGTACAAACCGAGTCTATCCAGTCTTTCTTCATATGAAAGTCCTGACATCCCAGGAATCAGTCTGGTGAACCTTCTCTGTACTCCCTCTATGGCAAGAATGTATTTCCTCAGATTAGGAGACCAAAACTGTACGCAATACTCCAGGTGTGGTCTCACCAAGACCCTGTACAACTGCAGTAGAATCTCCCTGCTCCTATACTCAAATCCTTTTGCTATGAATGCTAACATACCACTTGCCTTCTTCACTGCCTGCTGCACCTGCATGCCTACTTTTAATGACTGGTGTACCATGTCACCCAGATCTCGTTGCATCTCCCCCTTTCCTAATCGGCCACCATTCAGATAATAATCTACTTTCCTGTTTTTGCCACCAAAGTGGATAACCTCACATTTATCCACATTATACTGCATCTGCCATGCATTTGCCCACTCACCCAGCCTATCCAAGTCACCTTGCAGCCTCCTAGCATCCTCCTCACAGCTAACACTGCCCCCCAGCTTCGTGTCATCCGCAAATTTGGAGATGTTGCATTCAATTCCCAAATACCGTGTGCTTTAAGTTTGTATACTAATCTCTTATGTGGGACCTTGTCGAAAGCGTTCTGAAAGTCCAGATATAACACATCCACTGGTTCTCACTTATCCACTCTACTAGTTACATCCTCGAAAAATTCTATAAGATTCGTCAGACATGATTTACCCTTCATAAATCCATGCTGACTGTCCAATGATTTCACCACTTTCTAAATGTGCTGCTATCCCATCTTTAATAACTGATTCTAGCAGTTTCCCCACTACCGACGTTAGACTAACTGGTCTGTAATTCCCCGTTTTCTCTCTCCCTCCCTTTTTAAAAAGTGGTGTTACATTAGCTACCCTCCAATCCTCAGGAACTACTCCAGAATCTAAAGAGTTTTGAAAAATTATCACTAACGCATCCACTATTTCTGGCGCTACTTCCTTAAGTACTCTGGGATGCAGCCTATCTGGCCCTGGGGATTTATCGGCCTTTAATCCATTCAATTTACATAACACCACTTCCCGGCTAACCTGGATTTCACTCAGTTCCTCCATCTCATTTGACCCCCGGTCCCCTGCTATTTCCGGCTGATTGTTTATGTCTTCCTTAGTGAAGACAGAACCAAAGTAGTTATTCAATTGGTCTGCCATGTCCTTGTTCCCCATGATCAATTCACCCGTTTCTGACTGCAAAGGACCTACATTTGTTTTAACTGATCTTTTTCTCTTTACATATCTATAAAAGCTTTTGCAGTCAGTTTTTATGTTCCCTGCCAGTTTTCTTTTATAATCTATTTTCCCTTTCCTAATTAAGCCCTTTGTCCTCCTCTGCTGAATTTCTCCCAGTCCTCTGGTAGGCTGCTTTTTCTGGCTAATTTGTACGCTTCATGTTTTGTTTTGATACTCTCCCTGATGTCCCTTGTTATCCACGGATGCACTACCTTCCCTGATTTATTTTTTTGCCAAACTGGGATGAACAATTGTTGAAGTTCATCCATGCAGTCTTTAAATGCCTTCCATTGCATATCCACCGTCAACCCATTAAGAATCAATCGCCAGTCTATCTTGGCCAATTCACGTCTCATACCCTCAAAGTTACCTTTCTTTAAGTTCAGGACCTTTGTTTCTGAATTAACGATGTCACTCTCCATCCTAATGAAGAACTCAACCATATTATGGTCACTCTTGCCCAAGGGGCCACACACAACAAGACTGCTAAATAACCCTTCCTCTTTACTCAATATCCAGTCTAGAATTGCCTGCTCTCGCGTTGGTTCCTCTACATGTTAGTTTAGAAAACTATCCCGCATACATTCCAAGAAATCCTCTTCCTCAGCACCCTTGCCAATTTGATTCACCCAATCTATATGTAGATTGAAGTCACCCATTATAACTGTTTTACCTTTGTTGCACGCATTTCTAATTTCCTGTTTGATGCCATCCCCAACTCCACTACTACTGTTAGGTGGTCTGTACACAACTCCTACTAGCGTTTTCTGCCCCTTAGTGTTTTGCAGCTCTACCCATATCGATTCCACATCCTCAAAGCTAATGTCCTTCCTTTCTATTGCGTTAATCTGCTCTCTAACCAGCAACGCTACCGCACCTCCTTTCCCTTTCTGTCTATCCCTCCTGAATATTGAATATCCCTGGATGTTCAGCTCCCAGCCTTGGTCACCCTGGAGCCATGTCTCCGTGATCCCAACTATATCATAGTCATTAATAGCTATCTGCACATTCAACTCATCCACCTTATTACGAATGCTCCTTGCATTGAGACACAAAGCCTTCAGGCTTGTTTTTACAACACTCTTACCCCTTATACTATTATGCTGAAAAGTGGCCCTTTTTGATTTTTGCCCTGGATTTGCCGGCCTGCCACTTTTACTTTTCACCTTGCTACCTATTGCTTCTACCCTCATTTTACACCCCTCTGTCTCTACGCTCACACATTTAAGAAACCCTTTCCCTTTAACTCCATTCTCCACTATCCCATTCGACACCCCACCAGAGACCCTGGTTCGATCCTTACCTTGGGTGCTATCTGTGTGGAGTTCACACGCGCTCCCTGTGACCACGTGGGTTTCTTCCGGGAGTTCAGGTTTCCTTCCACATCACAAAGATGTGCAGGTATGTAGGTTAATTGGCCTCTGTAAATTATGCCTTGTGTGTAAGGAGAGGATAAGAAAGTGTGATAACATAGAAATGGTGAAAAGTGGTCAGCGTGGATTTGGTGGGTTGAAGGACCCATTTCCATGCTGCATCTTTCAATGAATCAATCAATGAATCAATCAATCAATCAATCAATCAATCAATCAATCTAAAGTATGGTAACCTTGTTACTAAATGATTAAAAGCTCAATTTAAAATGTTATTTAAAATAATATAGCTAAAATTAATAATTCAATGTATTACACATCTACCAAGCTTCCTTTTTGCATTTCACTCCTGTTGCCTCTGTTCTCTTACATTTAATTTCAATTCCAATTAATCTAATTTAAATGTCTGGCATACTGACGACACATGGCTGATACGTTAATTCTGCCTCTATCTTCACAGCTCTTGCCTGACAGTCTGAGAACTTTTTACATTTTCTATTTCATTGCCAATTTCCTGCATCCACAGTACTTTGCCTTTGCAAAAAGTTTCTGATATTATTAGATTTTTTTCATTTTATTTTAACTTAACATTTATTTTATTTAACATTTCAGAGGTAGGACCAACCAACACCTCAAATTCCTCTGGAGAATTAGGCCATTTGGAAGGTCTACAATGACTCTTACAATTTCTCTACATGCACCACAGAAAGTCAACTATCAAGTTACAATGGGTTTATATAACAGCTCTGCCCAAGACCGCAATAAATTGCAGATTAGTAGATGTAGCTCAGTCCATCACAAAGACCAGGCTTCCTAACATTGCTTCCATCTACACTTCACTGTGCCTCGGAAAAGCAGCCAATATAATCAAAGACTTGTCCCACATAGAAACATAGAAACATAAAAAATAGGTGCAGTTGGAGGCCATTCGGCTCTTTGGGCCAGCACCGCCATTCATTGTGATCATGGCTCATCGTCCCCAATCAATAACCCATACCTTTATTCTCCCCATATCCCTTGACTCCACTAGCCCCTAGAGCTCTATCTAACTCTCTCTTAAATCCATCCATTGACTTGGCCTCCATTGCCCTCTGTGGCAGGGAATTCCACAAATTCACAACTCTCTGGGTGAAAATGTTTTTTCTCACCTCAGTCTAAAAAAGGCTTCCCCTTTATTCTAATACTGTGGCCCCGGGTTCTGGACTCGCCCAACATTGCGAACATTTTTCCTACATCTAGCTTGTCCAGTCCTTTTATAATTTTATATGTTTCTATAAGATCCCCCCTTCTAAACTGGACATTCCTTCTTTTCCCTGCTCCTGTCAGGCAGAAGGTACATAGCTTGAAAATACATAGCGCGTACCACCAGACCCAGGAACAGCTTCTTTCCTCTGAGTTCTGGAGGATGAGGGGTGATCTTATAGAGGTGTATAAAATCATGATAGGAATAGATCGGGTAGGTGCAGAGTGCTTTACCTAGAGTAAGATAATCGAGAACCAAAGGATATAGGTTTAATGTGAGGGAGGATAGATTTAATAGGAACCTGAGAGGCAACATTTTTATGCAAAGGGTGATAGGTATATTGAATGAGCTGCCGGAGGAGGTAGTTGAGGCAGGTACTATCACAATGCTTAAGAAACATTGACAGGTACATGGATAGGATAGGTTTGGATTGATATGGACCAAACCCAGACAACAGAGACTAGTTTAGATGGGGTATATTGGTCGGCTTGAGCAAATTGGGGCGAAGGATCTGTTTAGAAACATAGAAACATAGAAATTAGGTGCAGGAGTAGGCCATTCGGCCCTTCAAGCCTGCACCGCCATTCAATATGATCATGGCTGATCATCCAACTCAGCATCCCGTACCTGCCTTCTCTCCATACCCTCTGATCCCCTTAGCCACAAGGGCCACATCTAACTCCCTCTTAAATATAGCCAATGAACTGGCCTCGACTACCCTCTGTGGCTGAGAGTTCCAGAGATTCACCACTCTCTGTGTGAAAAAAGTTCTTCTCATCTCGGTTTTAAAGTATTTCCCCCTTATCCTTAAGCTGTGACCCCTTGTCCTGGTCTTCCCCAACATCGGGAGCAATCTTCCTGCATCTAGCCTGTCCAACCCCTTAAGAATTTTATAAGTTTCTATAAGATCCCTTCTCAATCTCCTAAATTCTAGAGAGTATAAACCAAGTCTATCCAGTCTTTCTTCATAAGACAGTCCTGACATCCCAGGAATCAGTCTGGTGAACCTTCTCTGTACTCCCTCTATGGCAATATTGTCCTTCCTCAGATTTGGAGACCAAAACTGTACGCAATACTCCAGGTGTGGTCTCACCAAGACCCTGTACAACTGCAGTAGAACCTCCCTGCTCCTATACTCAAATCCTTTTGCTATGAATGCTAACATACCATTCGCCTTCTTCACTGCCTGCTGCACCTGCATGCCTACTTTTAATGACTGGTGTACCATGACACCCAGGTCTCGCTGCATCTCCCCTTTTCCTAGTCGGCCACCATTTAGATAATATGTTTCCACACTCTATGACTATAACTCTATGACTCTGTTATCAAGCTATTGATCAGTCGTTCCAAATGCTACGGTGTTGTCCAATTCACTGCTACAACTACTGCAGACATTGGACTTTGTCCGTGGAAATGATGCACCACAATGCTGAGAACGACGTTCTGCACTTTGTATCTTTCCCTTTGTGCTACCTATTGTACTTGAGTTTAATTTGGTTGTATTTGTATACAGTATCTGATCTGATTAGATAGCATGCAAAAGAAATGTGGCCACCCATACCTGAATTTCACTGTATTGTTTCAAGTCATACAGAAACATAGAAAACATAGAAAAGTAGGTGCAGTTGGCCATTTGGCCCTTCGGGCCAGAACCGCCATTTAATATGATCATGGCTGATCATCTAGATTCAGTATCCCGTTCCTGCTCTTTCCCCATATCCCTTGGTTCCTTTAACCCTAAGAGCTAAATCTAACTCTCTCTTGAAAACAACCAATTAATTGGCCTCCACTGCCTTCTGTGGCAGAGAATTGCACAGATTCACATTTCTCTGGGTGAAAAAAATCAGTCCTAAATGGCCTACCCCTTTTTCTTAAACTGTGACCCCTGGTTCTGGACTCCTCCAACATCGGGAACATTTTTCCTGCATCTAGCCTGTCTAATCCTTTAAGAATTTTATATGTTTCCATAAGATAGCCTCTCATCCTAAATTCCAGTAAATACAAGCCCAGTCAACCCATTCTTTCATCATATGTCAGTTCCGACATCCCGAGAATTAACCTGGCAACCCTATGCTGCATTCCCTCAATAGCAATAATGTCCTTCCTCAAATTACGAGACCAAAATGGCACACAGTACTCCAGGTGTGGTCTCACCAGGGCCCTGTACAACTGCAGTAAGACCTCCTTGCTCCAAAATCCTCTCGCAATGAAGGCCAACATGCCATTAACTTTCTTCACTGCCTGCTGTACCAGCATGCTTACTTTTAGTGACGTCATTGGGTGGCGCCGCGTGCGGCAGCTTCGCCAGCAGTCTGTCCGTCCTTTCATCATTTTTGTTATTTTTAGACTGTCTAAAAGTATGTCCCTGGAGGTTTCTTAGTCTTTTTATGTGGGGGTGGAGGAGGGGAAGAGGGGAAACAGTTTCTCAGTCACTACCCTGTCGAGGATGCGTCTTTTCTCCGAGTCGCAACTTCGGCCCCCCCTCCCCCCCCCCCCTACATGGCCTACCCACTGGAATGGTGCGGCCTTTCCTGCCGGAGACCGGCCAGAGCTTCAGAGCTTCATTCGGCCCTTCGAGCCAGCACCACCATTCAATATGATCATAGCTGATCATCCACAAACAATACCCCGTTCTTGCCTTCTCACAATAATAATAATAATAATAATAATAATAATAATAATAATAATAATAATAATAATAATAATAATAATAATAATAATAATAATAATAATAATAATAATAATATCTTTTATTGTCTTTGCACATCAGTGCAATGAGATTTGGTATGCAGCTTCTAACCAATGTCAAAAAAATAAAAAATAAATAAACTGTGTGACGTGACCATCTGAGGGAGACAGTCCAGGTGGGATGGAGGGCACTCAGCAGGGCCTGACAGTTTTAAAACTGAAAGGCCAAGATTATATGTCCTTACAACATTTTTTTATATTGAAAGCGTTTCTACTTCTTTCAGAAACTATGAGTCATCCTTTCTCGTACTCTTTAAATGTCTTCCGACATACCCGAGTCTCTGACTACACAAATGAACTTGACAGACAGTAATACGCTACCTAAATCTTTATTAGTGAATAAGTCTTGAAACTTTCAGTTTATTTTTTTCCACGCTAATAACTGGAATAAGCACCATTGAATCAGGATTTGCGAATCTTAGTGTCAATCATCTAGTCCTCAAATGCATGACAATTAAAACACAAAGGTCATTATGTAATTATGAAAACATGAAAGGTGCCTGTCATTTTGAAAACATGTGGATGAGATGCACAAAATTGCATCTGTGATATATCATAAATCACATGTTACACTTCATTTTTTCTTGAATAATAGGGTCCCATCTTTGCACCCGTGAGAGCTATTTATGGAGAGGAGACATTAGATAGATTTGTCTGTGTAGCATGGAGACAACAAAAAAAAAAATTTAGAAATCACACAAAATAATTCCTATGAAAGGATCAGCCGCCACCGAAAGTGAACAGAACAGAGTTTGATAAAATCAAGGATTCATGATTCGTCTCCAAGAAAAAGATCCAATTCAAGTCTCTCCAGGGTTTCCGATTTCTCTCCTAGCGAAAGATGGAATGAACGATCCACATTGCCAACCACTTCTTTTTATACACAACACATTACAGAGATAATTTACTTCAATTTATTTTTATTTTTAGACATATCTTCTCAGAAATCGACTGAATGCCATGGCTCTTCATGCCATCAGTCACATAAATGTTGCAATATGCTTTTCATTCCCCATTTGAAAACAGCGGGTATCTCAGAGGCCAAGGCATGCAGTGCAAGATATGGTTTCCTTGGTTTCTGGGATCCCCATTGTGTTCAATGGGGAAGGCACAGTTGGATATGGCACAAAATGGATGGGTTTCCACTGCACTGTCTGGTGCATCTGAGAATACCTCAAGTGCAGAGTGTCAAGTTTAAGAAGCATTGGAGGTCACCGCCTGTTCGTTGGAAACAGCTGGCAAAAAATAGATACTTTGGAACTAAAACGCATTCCTATCATCTGACCATGATGATTCCTTAACAAATAGAAAACAAACCTGTGGGGCGCATCTGAATCTTCTGCTGATTGAGACCATGCAGATTCAAAGATCTGAAGCAAAATAGTAGAAACATAGAAACATAGAAAATAGGTGCAGGAGTAGGCCATTCGGCACTTCGAGCCTGCACCGCCATTCAATATGATCATGGCTGATCATCCAACAGTATCCTGTACCTGCCTTCTCTCCATACCCCCTGATCCCTTTAGCCACAAGGGTTACATCTAAGTCCCTCTTAATTATAGCCAATGTACTGGCCTCAACTACCTTCTGTGGCAGAGAGTTCCAGAGATTCACCACTCTCTGTGTGAAAAATGTTTTTCTCATCTCGGTCCTAAAGGATTTCCCCTTTATCCTTAAACTGTGACCCCTTGTTCTGGACTTCCCCAACATCGTGTTGGAATGGATCTCATAGACTCACTCTATACTCATGACTGTGTAGCCGGACACAGTGCGAAGTCCATCCTCAAGTTCGCCGACAACACCGCCGTTGTTGGACGAATTACAGATGGTGATGAGTCAGCGTATAGTAGTGAGATCGACCGATTGACCAAATGGTGCCAACACAACAACCTAGCTCTCAATATCAGTAAAACCAATGAACTGATTGTGGACTTTGGAGGAGGAAGGATGAGGACCCACAATCCTGTTTATATCAATGGGACGATGGTGAAGAGAGTCAATAACTTCAAATTCCAGGGCGTGCAAATTTTACAAAGATCCTTCCTGGACCCAGCACACTGATGCAATTATAAAGAAAGCGCATCAACGCCTCTACTTCCTGAGGAGATTACAGAAATTCGGTATGTCAGAGAGGATTCTGTTGAACTGAAAGCTGTAACATCCAAGTTAAGGAACAGCTTCTTCCCTACAGCCCTCACGCTATTAAAAAGCACAACCTCAAATAAGCTCTGAACTACAATAGACTATTATTATTATTGCACTACAATTGTTTGTTTTTTGTGTGTACTTATGTGTACGTGTATGCCTCTGCATATATATATATATATATATATATATATATGTGTGTGTGTGTGTGTGTGTGTGTATTTGTGAGTATGTGTATATGTACACACTGGACTTTATTTTCTCTCATTCAATATCAATTCAAGTCAGGTTTATTTGTCACATACACATACGAGATGTGCAGTGAAATGAAAGTGGCAATGCTCGCGGACTTTTGTGCAAAAAGACAAACAACCAAACAAACTATAAACACAATCATAACACACATATACCTTTACATAATAAATAATGGAAGGAAAAACGTTCAGTAGAGTTAGTCCCTGGTGAGATAGGCGTTTACAGTCCGAATGGCCTCTGGGAAGAAACTCCTTCTCAACCTCTCTGTTCTCACCGTATGGCAACGGAGGCGTTTGCCTGACCGTAGCAGCTGGAACAGTCCGTTGCAGGGGTGGAAGGGGTCTCTCATGCTATTGTTGGCTCTGGAGTTGCACCTCCTGATGTATAGTTCCTGCAAGGGGGCAAGTGAAGTTCCCATAGTGCGTTCGGCCGAACGCACTACTCTCTGCAGAGCCTTCTTGTCCTTGGCAGAGCAATTCCCAAACCAGATGGTAATGTTCCCGGACAAGATGCTTTCCACCGCCGCTGCGTAGAAGCACTGGAGGATCCTCGGAGACACTCTGAATTTCCTCAATTGCCTGAGGTGGTAAAGGCGCTGCCTTGCCTTACTCACGAGTGCTGAGGCGTGTGATGCCCATGTCATATCCTCGGAGATGTGGACTCCCAGATATTTGAAACAGTTCACCTTATCCACAGGATCCCCATTTATCCTCAATGGAGTGTACGTGTACGTCCTCGGATGATGTGCCCTCCTAAAGTCCATGATCAGCTCCTTCGTTTTTTTGCTGTTATCCTGGCACCAGAGTGCTAGATCAGCCACCTCCTCCCGGTAGGCCTTCTCATCGTTGTCTGAGATCAGGCCCACCACCACAGTGTCATCAGCAAACTTAATTATTGAGTTGGAGCTACACCTAGCCACACAGTCATGTGTGTACAGGGAGTACAATAGGCGGCTGAGGACGCAACCCTGGGGCGATCCTGTGCTCAGGGTGAGGGACTTTGATGTATTCCCTCCCATCTTGATTACCTGGTGCCTGGTGGTGAGAATGTCCAGGACCCAGGCACACAGGGAGGTGTTGAGCCCCAATTCCATTAGCTTCCCGGCCAGTCTGGTGGGGACTATCGTGTTGAAGGCTGAACTGTAGTCTATGAACAGCATCCTCACATAGCCCCCCTTCTGGCTGTCCAGATGGGAGAGAGCGGTGTGCAAAGCAGCGTAATATATTGTTTACAATGTACTATGTTTACATATTCTGTTGTGCTGCAGCAAGTAAGAATTTCATTGTTCTATCTGGGACATATGACAACAAAACACTCTTGACTCTTGACATAAAAATACACCCTACATCCCAATTAAAGAAAGGAAGAGGGATCTAGCTTTAGGGGTAGAGAGTTCATTAATCTGAACATTTGAAAATAAAATCAAACCTTCTCAGCAGCTGCATTCTATGTGATGGCGTAGGGCGATGACATCTGGCCCACCAGACACAAGGGTGCCTCTTCCTAGGGTCACTGTTTCAGAAGTTAAATCGGCCTTCCTGAGCGTGAACCCACGGAGAGCAAATGGCCCGGACGGAGTCTCTGGCCACATCCTTAGGAACTAGCAGGAGTGTTCACGTCCATCTTTAATCTCTCCCTTCTCCTTTTTGAAGTACCCACAGGCTTCAAGAAGACCACTATCATCCCGGTGCCGAAGAAAAGCAAGATCTCATGCCTAGGTGATTACCTACCGGTGGCCTTGACATCTGGTTATGGAACGCAATAAATCCAGCCTACCAAACAGCCTTGACCCACAAAGGTTCTCCTACCGCATCAACAGGTCCATTGCTGTTGTCCTCTCCTTGGCCCTACACTCATCCCTGGAACACCTGGATAAGAGAGACACCTACCTCAGACTCCTATCAATAGACTACTGCTCTGCTTTTAACACAAGAATCCCATCCAAGCACATCTCCAAAATCGTGGAACTTCAAGTCAGTGCCCATCGCTACAACTAGATCCTCAACTTCCTGACCAACAGACCACAAACAGTGAGGATAGGTGACAAATCATCCTCTACCGTAATCCTCAATGTTAGTGCACAGCAAGGATGTGTTTTCAGTCCCCTTCTTTACTCCTATACACCCACGACTGTGCAGCCAAATACAAATCCAATTCAATTTACAAGTTGATAGACACAAAATGCTGGAGTAACTCAGCATGATAGGCAGGATCTCTGGATAAAAGGAATGGGTGACGTTTCGGGTCGAGACCCATCTACAGACTGAGTGTCAGGGGAAAGGGAGTTACAGAGATAAGGAAGTGTAAGAGGTCAAGAGAGATGCAGATCAAGGAAAATGTAGAATAGACATTGTTAGCTTGGAACAAAGCAGAAATATGATGTAATCATAGGGACACTCAGACTGATAGGAGAACTGGGATGGGGGAGGGATGGAGAGAGAGGGAAAGCCAGGGTTACTTGAAATCAGAGAAGTCAATGTTCATACCATTGGGATCTAAGCTGCCCAAGTGAAATGTGAGGTGTTGTTCCTCCAATTTGCACTGGGCCCCACTCTGACAATGGAGGAGGCCCAGAACAGAAAGGTCAATGTGGGAATGGGACGGGGAGATCAGGTAGGTATACGCGGACTGAGTGGAGGTGTTTAGTGAAACGATCGCCGACCCTGCGCTTGGTCTTGCCGACATATCTAGGATTCCACACCTGGAACAGCGGATACAGTAGATGAGGTTGGAAGAGGTGCAATAAAACCACTGCTTCACCTGAAACGACTGTCTGGGTCCTAGGACTGAGTCAAGGAAGGAGGTATAGGGATAGCTGTTGCATCACCTGCAGTTTCAGGGGAAAGTACCTGAGGAGGGGGTTGTTTGGGTGGGAAGGGACAAGTTAACTAAGGAGTTGAGGAGGGAACGGTCTCTGCGGAAAGCGGAAGTTTACAAGTTTGCAGATGACACCACCCTAATGGGCCGGATATCAAGCAATTATGAAGTTGGAGTACAGGATGGAGATTGTGAACCTTGTAACCTGGTGATAAGACAACAACCATTCCTTCAGTCAGCAAGAAAAAGGAGATTGTGATCGACTTCTGGAAGCAAAGCAGTACACTTGCTAGAAATGCAGTTAGAAATTTGAAATATAAATGCAAAAATGCTTGATAACACTCAGCAGTGATGATGCCTGACACATTGAGTTTCTTAGTGAAGACAGAACCAACGTACTCATTTAACTGTTCTGCCATTTCCTTGTTTCTCATTACAAATTCACATTTTCCTGATTGTAAGGAACCTACACTTGTCTTCATTAATCTTTTCCTTTTTATTTATCTAAAGAAGCTTTTAGAGTCAGTTTATATATTCCCCGCAAGCATTCTTTCATGCTCTTTTTCCCCCTTCTTAATTAACCCCTCTGTTAAGTTCTAAACTTCTCCGAGTTTTTGGGTTTGCTGCTTCCTCTGGCCAATTTATATGCCTCTTCCTTGGATTTAATACTATACTTGATTTCCCTCGTTAGCCACGGTTGAACTGCCTTCCCGGTTTTATTTTTCCGCCACACAGGGATGAACAATTTCAGGAGTTAGAGTCATAGAGTAATAGAGTAAAATAAGTAAGTAAGTAAGTAAGTAAGTAAGTAAGTAAGTAAGTAAGTAAGTAAGTAAGTAAGTAAGTAAGTTTATTGGCCAGGTATTCACATACAAGGAATTTGCCTTGGTGCTCCACCCACAAGTAACAACATGACATACAGTGACAGTTATGAATGACTCAGAAAACACTTAACATTAATAATAATAAAACACCATTGATCAAGCATGTGAACCAACAAAAAAACAGATCAAAGGGAGGCTACAGATTTTTGGTTGTTGAGTAGAGCAACTACTCGTGGATAAAAACTGTTTTTATGTCTGGCTGTGGTAGCTTTGACAATCTGGAGTCACCTTCCAAAGGGAAGTGATTCAAAGAGTTTATGGCCAGGGTGAGAGTGGTCAGAGATTATCTTGCCTGCTCGCTTCCTGACCCTTGCAGTGTACAGTTCATCAATGGAGGGAAGGTTGCAGCCAATACCCTTCTCTGCTGATCGAACGATTCGCTGCAGCCTCCAGGTGTCGTGCTTGGTGGCTGAGCCAAACCAGACCATGATAGAGAAGGTGAGAACAGACTCTACGATAGCCTTGTAGAATTGGACCATCATTGCCTGTGGCAGATTGTGCTTCCTCAGCTGCCGTAGGAAGTAATACAGTGGAAACGGGCCTTTTGGCCCAACTCACCCACATCGGCTAACAATGTCCCAGCTACCCTAGTCACATTTGCGTGCGCTTGGTCCATATCCCTCCAAACCTGTCCTATCCCGTGTGCGGACAGGACGCCGAAGGACGAGAAGCCGAAGCCAAGAAGCCTAAGCTAAGATGCTGAACGTACATCATCCCGAAAGCCAAGATACCGGTTGGACACGACGCCGAAAGATTCCAAGCCGAATGCACACCATGCCCAAAGGATAAGAACCCGAATGGACACCACCCTGAAAGGACAAGGCGCAGAATGGACATGATGTCGAAAAGCTGCCGAACGGACATGACGTCTCCGGGGACGGGATTTGTCCGAGACCTTATCAGCCATTGGTCTAGAGCCCTGCGTCCATCACATTACTGTCTGGGGGAAGACGGGAGGGTGGGGGGGAGCTTGAGCTTGCGCTTGTAAAATAGTGGCAGTGACTCCAAGCTGCTGCGATTGCCACAGAGGCTTTTCGACGAAACGTTCGTTCCCCGTCAGATTTTAAACCGAAAAATAATCTGACGCCGAACGGGCATGTTCGGATTCATGTGCATTTGGCGTCAGATTGTTTTTCGGCTTAAAATCTAGCGGGGAACGAACATGATGTCGAAAAGCCTCTGTGGCAATCCCAGCTGCTTGGAGTCATTGCCACCATTTTACAAACACAAGCTCAAGCTCCCCCCTCACCCTCCCGTCTCCCCCCAGTCAGTGATTCACATCACTGGCTCTGTGGCATTTGCAGCAGCTTGGAGTCACTGCCACCATTTTACAAACGCAAGCTCAAACTCCCCACCCTCCCATCTCTCCCCCCCCCCCCCCCCCCCCCCCTCCCGTCTGCCCCCGGCTAGTGATGTGATGGATGTGGAGGTCTGAACCAATTGCTGACAAGGTCTCGGACAAGTCCCGTCCCCAGAGACATCATGTCCATTCGGCGGCTTTTCTGCGTCGTGTTCATTCTGTATCTTGGCTTTTCGGCGTCGTGTCCGTTCTGTTTCTTGGCTTCCACTTCTTGGCTTCGGCTTCTTGTCCTTCGAAGTCCTGTCCAGGTACTGTCTAACTGTACCTGTCTAACTGTATCTTAAACAATGTTATAGCCCCAGCCTCAACTACCTCCTCTGGCAGTTTGTCCCATTCACCCACCACCCTTTGTGTGAAAATGTTATCCCTCAGATTCCTATTAAATCTTTTCCCCTCACCTTGAATCTATGTCCTCTGGTCTTCGATGCAAAGAAACTCTGTGCATCTACCCGATCTATTCCTCTCATAATTCTGTGTACCTTTATAAGATCTCTCCTCATCCTCCTGTGCTCCATGGAATAGAGACCCAGCCTACTCAACCTCTCCCAATAGCTCACACCCTATCGTTCATCCATTTAAATCTTTGCCATTGCATCTCCACCATCAACCCTTTAAGTATAAACTGATAGTCTATCCCACCCAATTCCCTTCTCATACCTTCAAAGTCCATTTTCTTTAAGTTCAGGACCCTAGTCTCTGTATTAACCATGTCACTCTCCATCCTAATGTAGAATTCCACCATATTACGGTCACTGTTGCCCAAGGAGCCCTGCACACAAGATCGCTAACTAATCCTTCCCCATTACACAATACCCATTCTAGGGTGGCCTGTCTCTAGTCGGTTCTTCCACATATTGGTTTAAAAAACCATCCTGTATACATTCCAGTAACATAGAAACATAGAAACATAGAAAATAGGTGCAGGAGTAGGCCATTCGGCCCTTCGAGCCTGCACCGCCATTCAATATGATCATGGCTGATCATCCAACTCAGTATCCTGTACCTGCCTTCTCTCCATACCCCCTGATCCCTTTAGAAACAAGGGCCACATCTAACTCCCTCTTAAATATAGCCAATGCACTGGCCTCAACTACCTTCTGCGGGAGAGAATTCCAGAGATTCACCACTCTCGGTGTGAAAAAAGTTTTCCTAGTCTCGGTCCTAAAAGATTTCCCCTTTATCCTTAAACTGTGACCCCTTGTTCTGGACTTCCCCAACATCGGGAACAATCTTCCTGCATCTAGCCTGTCCAACCCCTTAAGAATTTTATAAGTTTCTATAAGATCCCCCCTCAATCTTCTAAATTCTAGCGAGTACAAGCCTAGTCTATCCAGTCTTTCTTCATATGAAAGTCCTGACATTGCAGGAATCAGTCTGTTGAACATTCTCTGTACTCCATCTATGGCAAGAATGTCTTTCCTCAGATTAGGAGACCAAAACTGTACGCAATACTCCAGGTGTGGTCTCACCAAGACCCTGTACAACTGCAGTAGAACCTCCCTGTTCCTATACTCAAATCCTTTTGCTATGAATGCTAACATACCATTCGCCTTCTTCACTGCCTGCTGCACCTGCATGCCTACTTTTAATGACTGGTGTACCATGACACCCAGGTCTCGTTGCATCTCCCCCTTTCCTAATCGGCCACCATTCAGATAATAGTCTACTTTCCTGTTTTTGCCACCAAAGTGGATAACCTCACATTTATCCACATTATACTGCATTTGCCATGCATTTGCCCACTCACTCAGCCTATCCAAGTGAAAAGGACCCGTTTACTCAATGGCAGGCAGTGACTAGTGGGGTACCGCAAGGCTCAGTACTGGGACCCCAGCTATTTACGATATATATTAATGATTTGGATGAGGGATTGAATGCAACATCTCCAAGTTTGTGGATCTTCCTCCTCAGCACTGCTACCAATTTGTCACTCCATCATTTTGTGTCTACCTTTGAGAGAAAATACTGTTAAGTTTGTGGAGTTTATTTGCCTGCAACAGCCACTTCAGAGCAGATGCTCATCATCGGTGAAAACTGTTTGACAAGACCAGCCAAAGCAGCAGATGCATATATTATCTTGTGTACAGCAGAAGTTGCCAACATCCCTTCAGTGTGAGAGCAAGCAACCTGTCCCTCAAGAAACAAATGCCCACAATGATATAAATCAACTACCTATCATGACATTACCAGTCACAGGACACAGTGTGTTTTAATTCAATGGGGCAATCTGTCTTTGCCCTTCTGCCTGCCGGGTCAAGGTGCAAGCCATTGGTGATTGTAAAAATAAATGACACATGGAACTGCAGGAGAATTTTCAGCAAAGCAAATCGGACATTGTTCAAAGGTTGGTTCAAAGGTTGTATTTATTGTCACATACACCTAGGTGTAGTGAAATTCTTTTTGCCAATGCAGCACATAAAAAAGAATACAAACATAGCAATAATAAATAGTTTCAACATAAAAACATAAAAACATCCCCCTACAATGGTTCCCATTATGGGGGAAGGCACAAAGTCCAGTCCCATCCCCAATGTCCACCCATAGTCGGGCCTATTGAGGCCTCCACAGTTGCCTTCACGGAGGCCCGATGTTCCAGGCCGTTCTCGCCGGGTGACGGTGTTCCGGCGTCGGGAGAGTCCTCTCAGCGGCTTGGGAACCCTGGAACGGCCGCCTCCCTACTCGAGACCGTGGCTTCCGGAGCCGACAATTGTCAGCCCAGTTCCTCCGAAGGAAGCTGATAGTTGGTTTGCATTATTTTCTCTCAGTTATAGTCATAGAGTTATCGAATGATACAGTGTGGAAACAGGCCCTTCGGCCCAACTTGTCCACACTGGCCAACATGTCCAGCTACAATTGTCCCACCAGCCTGTGCTTGGTCCAAATCACTCCAAACCTGTCCTATCCATGTACCTGTCTTATTTTTGTATTAAACGTTGGGATAGTCCATGCCTCAACTACCTCCTCTGGCAGCTTGTTCCATACACCCACCATCCTTTGCATGAAAATGTTACCCCTTCAATTCCTATTAAATCTTTCCCCCTTCACCTTGAACCTATGTCCTCTGGTCCTCCATTTCCCTACTCTGTGTATCTACCTGATCTATTCCTCTCATGATTGTATACACCGTTGGAATTTAATCTATTACGCTAAGTGCCAGGAAGAAATACATTTCAAATTTTTACCACCAGGTCTCTAATTGACAGCTTTAATTGAAACATAGTGTGTTTTTATGAGTATATCATCTATTGGATCTAGTTACACTACATTAATGGTCTTTTTTTTTTTCTTCCAATACAAACAAATCACAAGCACTGTTGATTATTTTGGTGCATCTCTCCATTGATGACTGTAACTTTGTGTAAAATCAACAAGAACTCTTCTGAACCCAATGCATCTGCCAATCTTTTGTTCGATGTTGATATGGGTGATGCTTACAAGGAAATGTCAAGCAATGAAGTACTGACTGACATTATCACTTTTCCCCTTATAGTCCCCAGGTTACACAACCCGGTCACTCCCTCTTCTCCCCTCTCCCATCGGGCAATACGTACAGAAGTGTGAAAACGCACACCTTCAGATTCAATATGTTTCTTCCCAGCTGTTATCAGGCCACTGAACCATCCTATCAACAACTAGAGAACTGTCCTGAGCTACTATCTAGTTCATTGGAGACCCACATACTATATTTGATCAGACTTTATTGGACTTTACCTTGCACTAAATATTATTCACATTATTCTCTTTATCATGTGTCTGTACACTGTGGATGGCTCGATTGTAATCAGTCTTTCTACTGACTGGTTAGCACGCAACAAAAGCTTTTCGCTCTACATCAGTACATGTGTCAATCAACTAAACTCACTTCACCCTATGAACAACCCAGCATACTAATGAGCTGCCATAATATTGTGACATTCAATTGTCCAAAATAAGTTAATGCATTCATTCATATGAATGAACATTGGTACATATTAGTCCAACAGCCAAACAGATGTAGTGAGTCCGTTGGCCACTGTTCAGAGGTGAATGAGTCCACGGGGCAGTGCACAAATGTGATTGAATCCCAAGAACTAATTTCCTCTCTATCTCCCTCCACTTTTAGACTTTAGATACAGCGCGGAAACAGGCTCTTCGGCCCATCGAGTCCGTGCCAGCCAGCGATCCCCATGCATTATCTAACACACTAGGGACAATTTACAATTTTACCTAATCCAAATAACCTATTTATAACCAGATCTGTCTGAAGAAGGGTCTCATAGAAACATAGAAACATAGAAAATAGGTGCAGGAGTAGGCCATTCAGCCCTTCGAGCCTGCACCGCCATTCAATATGATCATGGCTGATCACCCAACTCAGTATCCTGTACCTGCCTTCTCTCCATACCCCCTGATCCCTTTAGCCACAAGGACCACATCTAACTCCCTCTTAAATATAGCCAATGAACTGGTCTCAACTACCTTCTGTGGCAGAGAATTCCAGAGATTCACCACTCTCTGTGTGAAAAATGTTTTTCTCATCTCAGTCCTAAAGGATTTCCCCTTTATCCTTAAACTGTGACCCCTTGTTCTGGACTTCCCCAACATTGGGAACAATCTTCCTGCATCTAGCCTGTCCAACCCCTTAAGAATTTTGTAAGTTTCTATAAGAACCCCCCTCAATCTTCTAAAATCTAGCGAGTACAAGCCGAGTCTATCCAGTATTTCTTCATATGAAAGTCCTGACATTGCAGGAATCAGTCTGTTGAACCTTCTCTGTACTCCATCTGTGGCAAGAATGTTTTTCCGCAGATTAGGAGACCAAAACTATACACAATACTCCAGGTGTGGTCTCACCAAGACCTTGTACAACTGCAGTCGAACCTCCCTGCTCCTATACTCAAATCCTTAATGAATCCTATACTCAAGTCTCGACTTTCTCACCCATTCCTTCTCTCCAGAAATGCTGCCTGTCCCGCAAATGCCTCCAGCATTTTGTGCCTACCTTCGATTGATACCAGCATCTGCAGTTCGTTCCTACACAACCTATAAACCTGTATGTCTTTGGGATGTGGAAGGAACTGGAGCAACCGGAGAAATCCCACGCGGTCACAGGGAGAACCTACAAACTCCGTACAGACACCACCCCAATAGTCAGGAATGAACCTGGGTCTCCGGCGCTGTAAGGCAGCAACTCTACCGCTGTGCCACCTGTATTTTAGTCATTCCTATTTATCAGTCATGTCCTTGTGAATACCCTATTATGGAAGTATGTTTAACATATTGAGTAATTTTGGTACATGTGACAATAAATCACATCAGGGAGAAGACTGTGGAATGAGAGTGTGTGGGTACACAAAAATGTTGGAGAAACTCAGCGGGTGCAGCAGCATCTATGGAGCGAAGGAAATGGGCAACGCTTCGGGACAAAACCCTTCTTCAGGGATAGATGCTCTGGGTGAGGAAAAGGTTGGGTGAGAAGGTACAGGGTGTCTGTAGGAGGAGAAGGCAGGGTACTTGAAATGAGATAATTCAGTGGTCATGCAATTAGTTTGTAGACTACACAGGCTATACATGAGGTGCTATTCCTCTGGTTTGCATTTGGCCTCATCCTGGAGGTGGAAGAGTCTGATGACAGACAAATCAGTGATGGAATGGGGAGGGGGGTTTCAAATGGCTAGTGACCGGGAGCCCTAAATAGCCTACGCAGACAGCGCACAGATGTCCAGCAAAACCATTGCATAGCCCGTGCTTGATCAGGTGCAGGCAGGCCCATAGTTTAATCGGATTGATGTTATCTCCAACAATGAAATCATCTTAAGAAGACTGGAACATCCATTCGGTGCAGACAAGCACTCTCAAGAAGGAACTGTAAAAACTCAGCGAAGGGTCCCTCACGTTACCTACTACCTTTCTCCATAGATGCTACCTCACGCGCAGAGTTTCTCCAGCAATTTTTGTCTACTTGAGATTGTTCAGATCTATTTAAAAAGTACTTCGATACATTTGGGCTTTTCAGCTTTAATGTATAAAAAGAATGTTGTAGGTGGAGCAACAGGCAGCCTAGAATACAAAATTAAACTGTGAGGAAAAACAAATCTACACAGTTTTAAAATGGGGACTCAAGAGGGTGCAGATGTTGGAATCTTGAGCAAAAATACTAAGTGCTGGAGGAGTTCAACAGGTCAGTCAGCAACTGGAGGGAAATGGATAAACAATGTGTTAGGTCAGGACCCTAATTCAGACTGATGCTGGTGGATGAGACAGGAAAAGAGAGGTGGGTGAAGGACAAAGCCTGGCAAGTGATAGGTGGATACACGTGAGAATAGATGATTGTCAGATGGGTGGAGTTAGTAAGAAAGGTGAAAAGGTGAACAAGAGTTTCAGATAAGGAAAGAAGTGAAGTGAAATGTAAAGCTGGAGAGGGGAAAGAGGGAGGATGAGAGGGAAATGCGGGACTCGGAGTAGGAAAGGGTGAGAGCTGTGTAAGGAGGAAGGGAAAGGATCAGGATACAGAGGGGCGGGGGAATTGGTGGGGGAAATGTGTGCGCACCTGGGAGAGGGGAGCAAGAGGAAGATATTACTTGAAATTAGACATTAAGGTTGGTATTGGGAATGGAAAGGGAAGTTGAAATAGCTTGCAACTAGTAGCACTTCTTTGCATTCCCATATTGACCTTTCAGGTCCTAAGTCCCCTCCACTGCCAGATTAAGGCCACGGAAAAAACAAAAGAATAGCTCCTCGTATTCCACTTGGGAAGCCTGCAACCCAATGATATGAACATTGAATGCCCCCTTATCTCTGCACCCAGATCCACCTTTCACTTGCAAGTGTTTCCCCACCCCTACCTCTCTTTTCCATCTTTCTCCCCCTCTACTCATCAATGTAAAGAAGCTCCAGACCTGAAACGTCACCTGTCCATATCCCTCCATGGACGCTGCCCGACCTGTTGAGTTCCTCCTGCTAAAATGAAAATGGGACAAGCATGGTGTGTTAGAAGTCTCTCGATAGGTGAATTAAGGATGAAGGCCAGCATTTAATGGCCAGCTCAAAATCCCGTCTGAATTTAGGACGCAAACTAGGATTTTTTTGCAAGGATTGGAAGGTTTCTGGATACCCGATCTCAGACTTATTAAATTCCTTGATTTTAAATTCTCAGCTGTGATGATGGCAGAGATATTTGTGCACACGTCTCTTGATCAATTGCCTGGGACTCTGGGACTAGCCTGAGAATGATTCCACCGTAACCTCTGGATCTTGATAATAAGCTCACTTCCCAAATGTGTGAAAGCTAATTAAAGATAGTGTTGAATGATAATGAAGCAGTGCTTATGATGTTACATAAAAAGGATATAAGAATACATGAAAACTGGACAAGGTGTAAACAACCAGGGCCCTCAGGATTGCCCTGGCATTCAATATGAAAAAGGTTGACCTGTGCTGGCCTCAACCCCTCAACTGTAGTTCCATGTAACCCTCAATTTCTCAATCTTTCAAATATTTATCTATTCCCAATATTGTCGATATATGTAATGATCTGGCTTCCACCACTCTTGGTGACAGGGATTTTCCAGAGCTTCAAAACTTTCTGAGAGAAACAAAATAATGTCTGTGCATCTCAGTTTTAAATGATTGGATGCTTCTTTTGTAGCTAACCCTCAAGACTCGACCACCAGAGAAAATATCCGCTCATGTTCTGTGTATTAGAAACATAGAAAATAGGTGCAGGAGTAGGCCATTCGGCCCTTCGAGCCTGCACCGCCATTCAATATGATCATGGCTGATCATCCAACTCAGTATCCTGTACCTGCCTTCTCTCCATACCCCCTGATCCCTTTAGCCACAGGGGCCACATCTAACTCCCTCTTAAATATAGCCAATGAACTGGCCTCAACTACCTTCTGTGGCAGAGAATATTGAATAATGTCACCCTACATTCTTCTAACCTACAAAAGAGAGGCCTCTGCTGATTGAGTCATGTTGGGGCAGCCTTAGCAAAGTAGATATGTAGGTAGATCACCCTAACGTGGAATTGGGAATGGGAGCATTTCTCATATCCCTCTTCACACAAAGGAAATGTGGGTGTAAGGAACGAGCTGCCTGAGGAGGTAGTTGTGGCAGGTACTATTCAACATTTAAGAAACGTTTAGACAAGTGAATGGATATGAAAGGTTTAGAGGCGTATGGGCCAATCGCAGGCAGATGGGAATAGTGTAGATGGGACATGTTGGCCCGTGGGGAAAATTTCAGCCAAAGGGCCTGTTTCCACACTGTAACACTCAATGACTCTTGACTATGACATTAAATACCATTTCTTATCCATTCCGTTCCTCCCCATTTGCATCTTCCCATCCATTTCCATCTGCATGTTATGAGTATTTTGCCATGTCCAATCACCATCTCTGAATCAAAAGTTTATATCAGTTTAGTTTGTGGTTACATGTGCCGAGGTACAGTGAATAGCTTTTATAGCATGTCAACCTGAGGTTGTCGAGGCATGTCGAGGTACAGTGAATAGCTTGTATAGCATGTTAACCTGAGGTTGTCGAGGCATGTCGAGGTACAGTGAATAGCTTTTATAGCATGTCAACCAGTCTGCAGAAAGTCTGAAGAAGGGTTTCGGCCCGAAATCAACCTTTACATTCTAAGACATCCGATTTAAGATTTCTCCCCATTCCATTCACTAAGAAAAACTCCACTAAAGTTTCCATCCCTTAATTTCCTTGCCGAAGTTAACCACTATTTGAGATTGTCTTTTCTGGAACTGTCAGATTTTCTCATCAGTGGGTGAGAAAAGCCTTTGTTATTCACGAGTCTCCTTGAATAATATTAGCAGGATCTGTCTATTGGAAGTACAACATATTCATAGAAGTCCCTCATTATTCCAACATCCTAATATATAATGATGCTGGAAGATATAATGAAACCATCTGCAGTGACTCACCCATGCTAAATGACTGCCAGTTAAAAGGCAATTCATTTGTGTGGGACTTTCCTGGCAGAATTGCCTTCTCAATCCATTGTACCATCATCATCAAACCCTTTATCTTACTAACAAAGTTAATCTATACCTAATATTTAAAAACACATCCTGCTTTCTTATCCAGTACTCCCACACTCTAAGGCAGGGGGTGGCATGGTGGAACAGCAGTAGAACTGTTGCTTTACAGCAACAGAGACCCAGGTTCAATCTTGACTAATGGGTCATGTTGGAATGCAGTTTGTACATTCTTCATGTTACTGCGTGGGTTTTCTTCGGGTGCTCCTGTTTCCTCCCAAAGACCAATTTGGTTAATTGTTTTTTTGTAGATTGTAAATTGTACCTGGCTTGTGAGTTACTCCAGTATTTTGTGTCTGTCATTGATAATTGGTCTATTGGAAAGAAATAAAATAGAAAATAGTGGCAATACATTGATCCCCGTGAAGTTGATAGATGGTGACTAATGGGGCACCATAAATTATGGCGCGAGCCCCAGATAATAATAATAATAATAATAATAATAATAATAATAATAATAATAATAATAATAATAATAATAATAATAATAATAATAATAATAATAATAATAATAATAATAATAAACTTTATTATGAACTCGAGGTCCAGACAAGGGGCAACATTACATAAAAATGCATTGCATATTAAAACATATCATAAAGTACATATAAAATCTTAGTATATCACTTATAAAAGCATCATGAATTGTATATTTAAAAAAACCCACAACAATGAATTAAAAATCCAGATTAAAAGAATGATCAATGTCCTACAACGAGACAATGATACCAGTGTCTCCACAACTGGGATTCGTTGCGTGTAGTGCTAAACCTTATGTTTGACAACGCCACAATAATTACATTTTTAGAGTCATTTATCCTGCAAATTAATTTATACAAATGATTTCTTAGGATAGCTTCTAAAGTACTCTCCTGCAGCCACAAACGTGTTACTAGCACTACACCATCTAGGTTTCCTTAGCAGTGTTCTCATGGCATCATTATATGCCACCTTTAGTCTCTGCAAACTTGTCTTTCTATCGTTCGACCACAGGTGCACAGTGTAGAGTGGTGTGCAGTATGCTCTAAATAGCGACATCTTCACCACATCTGCACACGCACCAAATTTACGCAAGAGAATATTCGCCTGTACATACAGCATGCGTCGTTGCCTATAAATATCCTCATCATCTGTCATTTGTTCTGTAATAAAATGCCCTAGATATTTTACCTTATTACAGACACTGAGATTATTCTCAGAATTTAAAATCAGGAAATTTTAGACATTTACCCTCTTTGGTTCTACAGATCAAAACAGCACTCTTACTGGCATTATATTTAATGTCTAAAATAATCTGGCATTATATTTAATGTCTACAAAATAATATTCACACTCCATAACAAACTTTTGCCTAAGGGGAGAAAATGGTTCATTACCACATGTATTGATGGTACTCAATTGGGTGAGATTGTCAGTACAGATGATGATTGCAAAACGGTTTTGAATGGATGTGGACAGGCAAAATTAGTCTGTCGATCAATCGATCAACATGATCTCCTCTGACTTCCTCTTTCTGAATCAGAAGAAGTGTTGTTTTTTAATTTGTTCTTGATTTCATTGTGAATATTTATTTCTGATATCCCACTTTTATCACACATCATACACATTGCAGCGGCGTTAAACATACGAATAAATCAACCTCCAGTTATAATGTTTACTTTTATTTTCAATCAAGGCATTGCGAATGTAAACGTATAAATTATTAAATGAGAGTAAAACTCACAGTGCTGGAGCAACTCAGTGGGTCAGGCAACATCTGGGGAGGGAATGAATAGGTGACAATTTGGGTTGGGACCTTTCTTCAGACTGATTGTGGAGAAGGGGAGTTTGGATAGGAAAGGTGGGGCGGGACAATGCCAGGATAGGTAAGGAGTTTTGATTTGCAAATAGATGGAGCAAATGACAAAGGTTAGAGTTTAAAAGGAGATGAAAGGATTTCAGACGAGGAAATTAAAAGAGAAATGAAATGAAAAGCCAGAGGGAGGGAGGGATGTGGTAAGGGGATGGTGGAGGGGAAGGGAAAGCGGGGAGGATGGAAGGGTAAAAATGGGGGTAAGAAGTTGTGTGAGTAGGGTGAATGATGGGAGGGGGAAGTTGTGGGTTATAGAAGGAGAAACGGGAGCACAATGGTTGGGAATGGGAGGCACAGGAAAGAAAGAATGGGTGGGGGGGAGATATTTCTTGAAGTTGGAGAATTCAATGTTTTTTACCATTGAGCTGTAATTATTAAATAAAATAAGAGTTGGCTCAGTGATGAAGTATATATTAGAAAGCCCCATTGTGCTGACATACTATCAATAACAGTATTTGTGCAAAACTACTTGTAAATGAATTTGGAACAAAGCTTCAGAATTGTTCATATATTTGCACATATAATTAATTTTGAAGTTTGATATTATGATTGTTCAGACTCAGTGAAGCGACAAGTTGTGCTATCTGCAATAGATTTTGAATTTCATAACTGGACATAAATGTTGCAATGTTGATTATACATTCTTTATCGAACTCACTGTATTAATATTCTGTGGGCTTGTTGCCTAGGTGGAGAGTGAAAATAAACCTCTACAGTTCTCTTGAAGTGAAGGAATGTATCTCTATTTGGTTTGGGCATGTATGGAGTAGTGCATGCAGTTCTGCAAAGACGTGGAGGGTTTGGAGAAGGTGCAGAGGAAGTTTACCAGAATGCTGCCTGGATTTGAGATTCTTAGCTGTAGGGAGAGGTTGGATAGACTTGGATTGTTTTCCCTGGAATGTCGGTGGTTGAGGGGAGACCTGATATAAAATTATGAGGGGGTATGAGGTAGACAGTTTGAACCTTTTTCCCAGGGTGGAAATGTCCAACAGTAGAGGGCATAGCTACAAGATGAGAGGGAGAAAGTTGAAAGGAGATGTGCGGGACAACAGTGTTGGGGGCCTGGAACTCATTGCCAGGGGTGGTGGTGGAAACACATACGGTCGTAGTGTTCAAAAGGCTTTTGGATGGCCACATGGAAGCGCAGATAATAGAACAATATGGATCATGTACAGGCAGATGAGATTAATTTAACAAGGCATCATGTGTGGCACAATCATTGTGAGCCGAAGGGCCCGTTCCTGTGCTGTATTGTTCTATTGTTCTATGTTCTATCTCAGAAAACCTGACAAACAGACGGACATGGGTGTTCATGCAGGCTGGGAAATGTCCAAATGATGGATCAACGTAAAGGATTATCCAACAAATTTTAAGAAAGAAAAGAAGGAGAGAAGCAGAGCAAAGAAGCAAAATTATTGAGGGGATAGATAGGGTAGACAGTCAGAACCTTTTATAGTATCGGGGGGGGGGGGGGGGAATCCACATTTTACAATGGTAGGGTGAGAATAAACATGCAGTGATTTGAACATGACCTGACATTCAACCTTGCGGAGACTGAGTACATCCGTCAAAAAGGAAAAGGGTGTTGCAAAGGGACTACTTGGGTGAAATAAGCAGAGTGATGATACATTGTTGGGGAAATTGTGAAGATGTGGTTAGGAGAGAGATAGAACAGATTACCAGAGCTCTCTGTGTGAGTTACTTATGTAGCCGCTTGAAGGCCGTTCAACAGAACTAGCTGAACAATTGAATAGAGTTAATGGAGGGGTCCAATGAAAGAAAATAAAACTGAGAAATCAGTGGGAGACTCTAGTGGCCTTGTCAGAAATTATTAGATGCGTTCTGAAGCCAGTATCCATGGTGTATACATGCTGAATAATGTGAACTGACAATGGAACTTTGAAAGAAATAAAATAAAAAGAAAGACCCAAAGTTTATATTTTGCTGTAGCAGTTCTAATAATTCAAACATTTAAGAACTTGCTGGAAAAGTGACCGAGAAAAAGGGCAAACTTTTTCATAGTTATTTCATAGATGAAAAATGACAATATAAGTAGATTATTTGTATTATTCACACGAGACTCATGTTTTGAATTGAATGTATTGAAAGAGACAGCGTGGAAACAGGTCCTTCGGCCCACACCGATCATCGATTATCCATTCACACCGGTTCTATGTTATCCCACTTTTGCATCCACTCCCTACACACTAGGGGCAATTAAAAAAAAGGCCAATGAACCAACAAACCCACATGGCTCTGGGATGAGGGAGGAAACTGGTGCACCTGGAGGAAACCCACATGGTCACAGGGAGAACATGTCAATTCCACACTTCAGTTTAGTATCGTACCTGTGTCTCTGGTTCTGCGGGGTGTTTGATGTTGTTAATTGTGCACTAAGCTGTGAAACATGATCTGCTCAATATAAGTAACGATTAGGAAGAAGGAAGTTGTATTTGTATTTCATCTTTCTCATCCTCTTAACATTCCAAAATGGCTAAAGTTTAATGAATTACATCAAAGTCTAAAATGTGGTCACTCCTCAGAAAATCAGAAAATTATGCAACCCAGAGGAGGACATTTGGCCTATTCCCTCACTGCTGGTTATCTCTGCTCTGTATTACTTTCTTTTTGGCTACTGTAGTGAAATGTACTCTCAGGGAATTTGAGGCAAAGAATAATTTTAAAGAGATCTTATTTCCTCTTGGAATATTTGTGAATATATTTAACTGCAGCGTTGAACATGACCCCCCCCCCCCACACACACACACACACACACACACAGATCCATGCTGCAGATCCAATATTTCTCATATCTCCTTTTGATATAGTATGACATTCAGCTCATTGACTCTTTCGCAGCCGAAAATGTGTCAATTCCAATGTCCCTCTGATTTCTCTTTGGCCCATTCTCTCTCAAAGGCCCATTTATCCCGGCCTGATTCTTAAAACAACACAATTAAATTTACACTATTATACATGGTTATTTACAGTAAATTATGAATCTACTAATCTGCATGTTAAAGGAGTGAAAGCAAATTATAGCAGTTAAATTCATGGAGCCTTACAGTGTGAAAATAGACCCTTTGGCCCAACTTGCCCACACTGACCAACATGCCCCATCTACACTAGTCCATTTGGCCCAAATCCCTCTAAAATTGTCCTATCCAAGTACCTGTCCAAATGTTTCATAAACATCTCGATAGTGCCTGCCTCAACTACCTCTTCCGGCAGCTTGTTCCATACACCCACCACTCTTTGTAGCAATGTTACAAAATTTTGAGATTTAAAAAATCAAGTCTGTAATTTATCCCATCAGATAAAGCATAAAAATAAGTTTAATTCACCTAATTCACTGCATAAAAATAAGATTAATCACCTAATTCACTTTCACATCTGCAGTATTAAAAAAGTTATGGCCATTTTCATACTCGGAAATTAGCATCTTGTTCCCTATTGCTTTTCCATTGATTTAACACAAAAGCTGTGATCGAGAACTGTCAAATGGCCATAGCTTTCTTAAAAATTAAGAGAACTAAAATAAATTTTCAGTTATTATAGATTGAAGCATTCTGAAACAAATATGAAACAATAGTAAGATTAAACGAGAATTTACCAGTTTGAAGTTTGATCTTGATTTTATGAGGAGTTACGATGAGCGATTACGTGAAGAAGGGCCGTCCGGCTGCGTGCGCGTCAAACTTCAAAGCAGCGGTGTTAAATCACAGATAAAAAGAAAACCTGAGAATAGTAAGATTGAAGAAACTAGAACTTCCATGTGACCTTGATAATATGAGGGTGGGAGCGGTGGGCACGTAATCGCTCATCGTAACTCCTCATAAAATCAAGATCAAACTTCAAACTGGTAAGTTCTCGTTTAATCTTACTATTTTACTTCGGAGTCACGTGAGTGACTACGTGAAGATTTCAAAGCTCTGTGATTTTACGCCGGTTACGAATCCAGGCGTCACACACTGAATGGATTGACCATGGATGCGTGTAATCATTAAAGCATTCAGACATTACGCAGTTAAGTAAAGATACTGATGCTTTAAATGAAAGAAAAGTTTTTAAAAACTTGTTTCCCCTTCCAACCTTGGGGGGGAAACTAAGGGACAGAACTTAAAAGGGTAGGTGCAAACACCCCCAGTCCGGTTATAGGTTTGTTATAAAACCGGTGGACCGTTATTTCATTCGTCCATCCTGCAGCCACTAGGATGTCGTCAAGAGGCACGTCCATAGCTCTTGCTGCCGACGTAGATGCAGCCCTGGTGGAGTGAGGTTTAACCATATAAATGTTCACTCTGTTACCGCCATTACCCCCTTGACCATCTGGAGATGGTTTGAGTTGACACCTTCTGGTGTGGTTTTTTTATGGCTGCTGTGGACCGATTGTTCTGAGCCTCTGAGGTTCTCCGTAACTCTCAGATAGTGGTGTTAGTATGTTACCACACACACAACCGTAGGTCCTCTGGATATGCCAAGAACTGGATCTTCATCCCTGGCATTCCTGGCCTGCTATGTTTTATCAGGTTCCGGATTACGAATGTTATGTTGTTCATATTGGTGGTCATGTAGTCCAACCGTAGCTTTTGCAGTGTCTGGACTCTTTGTCAGCATACCACCTTTAGGGTTAGTTATAGGCAGTCAAAGTAGGGTTAGTACCACGCTCACATCCCATGTGTCCGTGTAGCTTGGCCTTAGTGGTATTAAATTGTAAATTCCCTTCATGAATTTTGTTGTAAAGGGGTGCGTTCCTATCGACCCGTGCCCTGCTTCCAGCATCAGATAGGAGGAGAGTGCGCCTCTGGCACTATAGATTACACTATAACTTTGTTTATAGTTATGGTACCGAGTTGATAGAAAATCCAAGACATCTGTTATCCGAACTGTGTTGTATTTGTTCGGACAGTCCTGTGTCTTGAAATGGCCTCCTCAGAATCTGCAGACCAACAAGTTAATACGTTCAAGTAGTGGATGATTACTCCCTGTAACTGGGTTCACTAGGAGGTCCCTGCTCTTGGGCACAGCCATAACTGGCTGGAGTATAGTTCCCAAAAATTTTGGGAACCAGGCTTGAGTAGGCCAATCTGGCACTACCAATATGCCTGTGGCTTATTCTTGCTTGATTTTGGTCAAGCATCGGTTTGTGAGACAAGTTTGCGGAAAGTATACATAAAAAATCCTCCCCAATTCATGCCATCCAGTTAAACTTCAAATATCTCCTGTTCTTAGTGAATAGACACCTGGAAGCTCCTATAAAACAGTTGTTAGACCATAACAAAAATTGCTGTTCTGTAAGTCTATACTGCACATATGAGTTAAACCTGGATGAAGTGACATCCTCCATCTGTCACATGTCCTGAATGGCAATGCTGCCCAAAATACTGGGCCTGCCTCGAAGACCACTCCAGTCCAAGTTCCAAGTCTGCTTGGAACCTATGTATGTTGTGAAGTAAAAAATAATCACATGTTATTATCTGTTTTTTATAACCAGTTCTGAAAATTCATGTTATTGTCATTTTGAACAAAAACACAAGAGTAAATTACCAACATGTAACTGGTCCACAATCCCTTGTTTCAGTAAACCCAGACCTACCTACCTCCATGGCTACCAGTGGTCTTGTGGTAAGCCCAAAAGCCCCTGATGCAGGTCCTTTTCTCTCCTTGATTGGGAGTAGGACTGGTAAGGAGTGTGGATTCCATGTTTCTCCTGACCTCTGCTTGGGTCTGGTCTGAAAACCTCATCATACTGAGCCTGCCTTGTAGGAAAATTCTGGCCATAATTCTGAGTCTGCCTTGAAAGACGACTCTGATCATATTTCCGTGCCCAGCTTTCAAGCTACCACCGGATTCAGTGAACCGCTTACCCCCTATGGAGGTGTGGGGTGTGTTGTCACCTATTGATGAAGTTTTGCTTGTCGTTGATACCTAGATTGGTCCGACAGCTTTTGCTTCCTTCTTCTGGTCTTACCTGAAGAGAGGATTCGGCGGCTTGCTTCAGTATGTTCATACTTTAAATTCGAGATCATTTACCTACTGATCACTCACACTCCCCTCCACTGAGAGTGAGATTCGTGGGCAACCCTGAAAACAGGTGCTGCCGCAGGCCCCTGAGGATACCTGTGCTGACATGGCCATTCCAGTGGACCTAAATGAGGTTCTAGCTTTGGGTCAGACTGAAACGGACCATGAATGCTCCTCTCCTAAGAGCAGGAGACATTTGTGCAGCCCTGAAACAGGTGCTGCTGCCTGCGGGTTCTCCATAATACCCGGGCTGTCAATTAGCTAGATCTCCATCCAGGGAAGCACCCAGTGGAACCTGGATGATTGCAGAAGTACTTATTTTCTGTTGTTTGTATGGAAGCTTATTATTCCTTTTATGTAAAGCATTTTGGTGTCAATGCGAGTTGACCCGAACAGTGCAATATAAGTAAAACTTACTTACTTACTTCCTTTCTTCTGCTTGTCCCTGCTTCTTCCATATGGGGAAGACATTGGGCTGCCCCATGTGCGAGGCTCCCGGCACCGACACTGCTGTAGGCCGTGCTGATACTGCTCCCTCCTTCGGAGCAGATCATTGTTGGAGCAACTTCTCCATAAGTTGCTCCATGTGGGAGAGTCGTCCTCAGACGCTCTCCGTCGAGGGAGGGTATCCCTCTTCCCCGGACTCATCTGAGTCAACGGGTTTGTTAGACTTGCGGGTGGTATTACGTCCCGCAGGACAACCATGGAGCTCCTGCTCCCGCACAAAGTCTCCAGCCGATTCTGCTGTCGGTGCTATTGTCGGGAACAAGATCGTCGCCCGCTACTTGGAATGCTGCGGTCTTCGGCAGCCGACATCCCCGCGGGCCGTCTCCTCGACATCTGGGCTCTGAAACTACAAAAAAGCTTCAAGCCCGAAAGAACGCAGGTAAGTAGTTCAACTTTCCTTACCTGCTCATCCCGACAGCTGGGAGGACACAGTGCCTGCCAGTCCGTCGTGCGCATGCGTTCAGACGTAATGACGCGCACGCAGACGGATGGCCCTTCTTCACGTAGTCACTCACGTGACTCCGAAGTAAAATCTTACTTAGATGACTTGAAATTAAAGCATATAATTAGTTAGTTACCTAATTGTAGCTAATTACAAAATTCAATTACTAAATCTAAACATCTATCAATTTCTTAAGAATAGTTTAACATTTTTAAATAGCCTGTGTCCAAATAACATTCACACAAGAACTCACAATATAACATAATTTTAAAATCTCATTGTCATGGATTTATGCCAAATGGAAGGAATTTAATGTTTAATACCTGTAAATTAATAGCCATTTAAATCAACTTGCGAGTGGGTTTTTCTGGAACGCGACCATTTGGAACGTTGCTGTTTGCCGTGATTTAGCTCCCCATATCGGCATGGAAAACACTGCCGGTTGGTATGGGGACTAAATCACCGTTTCGCAACTTAAAATGTGAACTAAATGCATCTTAAGGGCCACTTTTATACATAAAAATAAACAGCTTTCTTTTACCTGTCCCCTACATGAAATCCGTCCCCATTGTCGCCCGTGACAGCTTTAGAAGCTGATTTTAAAATGACTCCAGCGCTGAACGAGTCGGGCGATTAAAAAAAAAGAAAAATACACAGAATGCCCTTCGGAACGATTCTTCAGCAAAAGCTTGCACTCCAACCAAATATAATTCAGGACCAGGTAGGAAAAAAAAACGTTTTAACCCCGCCTCCCCCTCAAATGCGCCAAAATCGCGCACACGGCCAGTGGCAGAATTGCAGCGCCGCTGAAGGTAAGTATTGTAACATTCCTACTCTTTGTGTGAAAAGTTACCCCTCAGATTCCTATTTCCTACTTGGGTAAACACATACCGTCACGGGAACAAACACAACACGACACGACCGGAACCTAGGATCGAATCCAAGAAGCTGGAACTATGACATGTTCAGTTCAACAGACCATTTGCTCGAATCAGTCGGCCACTAGGGGCGCCACGTGATGGCAGCCTCTGCCTACAGTCTGTCTGTTTTTCCATCTTTTTTTTATTTTTAGTTCTGATTAAAAAGTATGTGTTGGAGTTTCCTAGTATTTTTATGTGGGGGGAGGTGGGTAGGGTAAGGGGGAAACTGTTTCCCAGTCTCTTCCTGGTGAGGATGCGACTATTCTCCGAGTCGCATCCTCGCCCCCCCCCCCCCCCCCCCTTCACTGCCCACCAACTGGATTGGCACTGCCTTTCCTGGCGGAGACCGGACCAAAGCTTCAGCAGCGGCGCAGCACTGGATACACCGCGGAGCGGGCAATGCCTTACCTGAATTGCCGTTTGAAGCTCCGGAGTGTTGTGCCTGCTGCTTCAACATCGTGGAGATGTGGTTTGCCGAGCTCCCAGCTGCGGACGGTGCTGACTTCAACATCACGGAGTCCTGGAATCCCTTGCAGAGGGCCGCTAGCATAAATCTCCACCCAGTTCGGCCAGTGGACTTCGGGAGCCGTGGTCTCCGGTAAGATGTGGTTGATTCGGAAGTCCACGCTGCTGAGGGTGTTCTTCCATTCCGACGTCGGAGTTCTATCATCCCAGCGAGATGGCCTGAGCATTGGGCCACCGTTGCGGTGACTGCGGGGGGCTTCGGGAGGCCCCGATCACAGGTGAACATCAAAGAACATCAAAGAGGAGGATGACTGAACTTTGTTGCCTTCCCTCACAGTGGGAAACTTTGATTCCGCTGTGTGGGGATGTTTATGTTAAAGACTATCGTGTTCTGCATTCTTTTGTATTCGTATGGCTGTATGGTGACCCCAAATTTCACTGTACCAATTGGTGCATGTGACAATAAATGTCTCTTGTCTTGTCTTATCTTGTCAGTTTCACAAAAAGCAAAGATAAATGGATTTCAGAAACATTGGATGAGGAATACATATTTGCCAGACCACAAGGCAAAATCTTTATAGCATTGGGATTTATGGGCATCCGAGAAGAACTATAGTGGCTCCATTTAATGTCTCTTCTGAGTGGCATCCATTTTAATATGGAAAGTACAAACGAAAGTTAGTGTGCGATTCATCACCCATCCATGATCATCCATATCTGATATTCTTATGTCTGCTCCCAAATTACGATGCATCCAGCTGGGTTAATTAAAACGCAAACATCTTTTGTAAATATAACAGCACCACATGCAATGAAAACAGAACATGATAGGAAATCTCAACAGATGAAGCAGCACCTGTGGAACAAGAAAAAGTGAACGGTTCAGATTAGTGACCTGTTGTCAACACAAATTCTTAGTTCTTAGTTCATAGGCAGTAGTTTAATGTTCTTACAGATGGGGGGAAAGGGTGTTTTACAGGGAATGAAGAATAAATTCCAGATGGAGAAACTGACTGTGGGCTCTGATGGATATGGTTTGATGGTGTAAAAAGGCTCTTTGCAGTGTTGTATGATGAGTACCCACAATCTTGTTTACATCATTGGGGCAATGGTGGAGAGGGGCAACATTTTCAAATTCCTGGGTGTGCATATTTCCGAAGATCTTTCCAGGACCCAGCACACCGATGCAATTATAAAGAAAGCACGTTAGCGACTCTACTTCCTGAGAAGTTTACGGAGATTCGGTATGTCAAAGAGGATTCTCCTGAACGTGTACAGGTGCACAGTAGAGAGCACACTGACTGCTTGCATCATGGCCTTTTTCGGCAACTTGAATATCCAGGAGTGGAAAAGATTGCAAAAAGTTGTGACCACTGGCCAGTCCATCATGGGCTTGGACCTCCCCACCATCGAAGGGATCTATCGAAGTCTCTGCCTCAAAAGGGCAGCCAACATCATCATAGACCCACACCATCCTGGCCACACACTCATTTCACCATTAACATTGGGATGAAGGTACAGGAGAACAGCTTCTTCCCTACAGCCATCAGGCTATTAAACACAACAACAAATAAGCTCTGTACTGCAACAGACTATTATTATTATTATAGCACTATATTTGTTATTTATTGAGTATGTGTGCATGTGTATACACAGACTGATTTATTTTCTTCTCCCGTTATGTACTGTGTTTACATATTCTGTTGTGCTGCAGCAAGTAAGAATTTCATTGTTCTATCTTTGACATATGACAATAAAACACTCTTGACTCTTGACTCTTGATGAATGGTTTAAGAAATACTTGCATAGGTTGAGTTTCTCTCTGCAGAAGTGAGTGGGTCCATGGAACTACAGGTTTATATACAGATCAGGGTTGTTACCTGACATTGGTTATTTATGTATTGGTATCAAAGTTGAATCAATATCATTTTATTTGTATAATTAATAATTTACAGTTCAGAATTTCCATAACTTATTCATCTAGTTTGAATAGTGTTCAATGACCATTGCAGTTTTTTTTAGTGTTGTTTATTATTATTATCATGTGTAATGAAGTACAGTGAAAAGCTCGTGTTCTATTCAGGCAAAGAAAAGACTGTACATGATTACAAGCAAGCCGTCCGTAATGTACAAGGATGAACGGTACAACATTTATTACATGATAAAGTCCAATTCAAGGTAGTTCAGGGATTTCAATGAGCAAGATGGGATATCACGACTACACTCCAGCTGGTAAGAGGACAGTTCATTTGCCTGATAACAGCTGGGAAGAAACTGTAGATGGACACAAAGTGTAGGAGCCATTTATGCTTAAGTTAGTCAAAAATGCTGGAGAAACTCAGCGGGTGCAGCAGCATCTACGGAGCGAAGGAAATTGGCCTTCGGAAGGGTTTCGGCCCGAAACGTTGCCTATTTCCTTCGCTCCATAGATGCTGCTGCACCCGCTGAGTTTCTCCAGCATTTTTGTCTACCTTCGATTTTCCAGCATCTGCGGATTCTTCTTGAACACGCTTAAGTTAGTTATTGTTAGTATATTATAGTATTTTGTATAGAGACTTCTAGCTGTATCTTTTTTGTATGCTTGTGGGTGGGATTTGATACGTAGATGGGTGTATCTACATCTGAGGAGGCTAGCATAGCCACCGAGAGTAGGCTGGTCAGTTTAGCCTCAGGGATGGAAGAGACAACAGTTTTTACCACACAACGCCACACCACACCACACCACACCACACAGATGAAACAGTTAGTAAGAACAAAGTTACAATTTGTATTGGAATAAGGAGTACCTGATGTGAATCATTTTTGTTTTGTACTATTATAAAGGATCAAGTAATCAAGAAATAACAACTGGAAGATTTGTTTTTACTATCAGCTATACCACTTCCACATCTTCAAATAATAATGGCATTTAAAAGTTGGACATTGGAAAGTTAAGAAATTGCTGTTACACAAAGTGATGGAAAAACTCAGTGGAACCGCTTTTGGTCGCCTCCTCAGCGGTGAGGCGACTTTTTCCATGTCGCCTCCCTCACGGCCTAACAGCATGGATTGGAGCTGCCTTTCCCAGAGTCGGGCCCAGGAATTTCAGCAGTGGGCGCAGGGTGGACTTTTCCATCGTGGAACGGGGCGAATCCTTGCCGGGGATCGCCAGAGAGAAGTGCTCCGATTGTTAGCCTGGTGGCTTTGGTCTGCGGAGTTTCTAGCCGCGGGCGTGCATGGACTTACCATCCGTAGTCTGGGATCCCTTGCTGGGGATCGCCAGAGAAGAGTTTGACCACTGGCCTGCGGCCTATAACATCCTGAACCCGCGGTCTCCGGTACGAAAGTGCCGATTCGGGACCTCCAAGCCGTGGAATGTGTTGGACTGTCCCGACATCGGAGTTTTGATCATCCCGACGAGAGGGCCTGTACATCGGGCTGTCAATTGTGGCGACTAGGGAGGGTGTATGGCACCGACCACGGGTGAACTAAGGAGGAGGACTGACTGAACTTTGTGCATTCCACCACAGTGAAGATGATTTTTTTTTTTTTTTAATTTCAAAATAGACTTTATTCAATTGATAAATATATACAATTCATGAACCATTCGAACAAACAAAATTCATCCGACATTTTCGGAGACAATACAAATTTTTTTCAGTACAATTTTTTACATTTGTCAAATTTCACCAAACAGTCCCACACCCGTGCCACTCTGTGGCCCCTGTCCAAGTAATAAATATATACAATGAGTACACAGTGCGAAAATTCCATCCAACATTTTCGTCGGCTATACAGATTGTTCAATACCGTTTATAAGTCTTTTAAATTCCACAAAAAAGTCCCCCACCCGTGCCACTCATGTGGCCCCCTGGCGTGGGATACCTTCCCTTAATTTAATTTGAGGGGCCTCTCCACCATACCGTGCCCCCCATGTCCAGCAGCGGAAGGACCCTAGACTGTGGACCTCCCCCACCGAGCCTTGGCGTTGGCTGCACCAAGCTTCAGCGAGTCCCTTAGCACGTACTCCTGCAGTCTGCAGTGGGCCAGTCGGCAACATTCCCTGACGGACATCTCGCTCTGCTGGGTGGAGAGCAACGCTCGGGCAGACCAAAGAGCGTCTTTCACCGAGTTGATGACCCTCCAGCAGCACTCGATGTCAGTCTCTGAATGTGTCCCTGGGAACAGTCCGTAAATCACAGAGTCCTCTGTGACGGAGCTGTTCGGGATAAATCGTTCCAGGGACCCTTTCATACCTTTCCAGACTCGTTTTGCAAATCCACACTCTGCAAAGAGGTGGGCAACCGTCTCCTCTCCATAGCAACCGTCCCGGAGGCAGCGTGCGCTGGTAGTGAGGTTCCGACGGTGCAAGAAGGATCTAACTGAGAGGGCTCCCCTCACCGCCAGCCAAGCCAGATCTTGGTGCTTGTTGGTCAGTTCTGGCGATGAGGCATTTTGCCAGACAAGCTGGGCAGTCTGCTCTGGGAACCACGCCACCGGATCCATCGAGTCCTTTCCCTGCAGTGCCTGCAGGACATTCCGTGCTGACCACTGCCCGATGGACTTGTGGTCAAAGGTGTTGGTCCGGAAGAACCTTTCAACAGACGTCAGATGGGGCGGCAATGTCCAGCTGACTGGTACATTACGTGGCATCTGCGCCAGGCCCATCCTTCGCAACACCGGGGACAGGTAGAACCTCAGCAGGTAGTGGCACTTAGTGCCCACGTGCCTTGGCTCTACACTCCGCCTGATGCAGCCACACACAAAGGTGGCCATCAGGATGAGGGTGACGTTGGGCACGCTTTTACCCCCGTTGTCTGCCGACTTGTACATGGTGACCCGTCGCACCCGGTCCATCCTCGACCCCCAGATGAACTGGAAGACGGCCCGGGTGATCCCCGTGGCGTAGGAGGGAGGGACAGGCCACACTTTTGCCAAGTACAGCAGACCAGAGAGCACCTCACACCTGATGACCAAATTTTTTCCGGTTATGGAGAGGGAGCGTTGCCTCCACAGCTCCAGCTTCCTCCCCACCTTGGCTATCCGCTCCAGCCAATTGTTGTTACTCGACTCAGACCCCCCGAACCAGATCCCCAGCACCTTCAAGAAGTCAGGCTTGATGGTGAAGGGGATGGAAGATCGGTCGGGCCAGTTGCCAAAGAGCATGGCCTCGCTCTTCCTGCGGTTCACCCTGGCTCCCGTGGCCGACTCAAACTGGTCACAGATGCTGATCAATCTGCGGACCGACCTTGGATCCGAGCAGAAGACGGCGACATCGTCCATGTACAGGGAGGTCTTGACCTGAATGCCCCCACTGCCTGGCAATGTCATTCCTCTTATGCTCGCATCCTTCCTGATGGACTCGGCAAAAGGTTCAATACAGCAGACAAACAAGACAGGAGAGAGAGGGCAACCCTGCCTGACTCCAGACCTTACAGGGAAACTGTCTGATTCCCACCCATTGATTTGGACTGCACTACGGATGTTGGTGTAGAGCAGTTTGATCCAATTTTGGATTCCCTCCCCAAAACCCATTTTGGAGAGCACGTCCCTCATGTACGTGTGCGATATCCTGTCGAAGGCCTTCTCCTGGTCCAAGCTGACTAGGCAGGCATCCACCCGTCTGTCCTGCATGTAGGCGATGGTATCTCTCAGCAGCGCTAGGCTGTCTGAGATTTTCCTGCCAGGTACAGCACAGGTTTGGTCCTGGTGGATCACCCGTCCCAGAGCAGACTTGACCCGGTTGGCGATGGCCTTAGACAGGATCTTGTAGTCTACATTCAACAATGTTATGGGTCTCCAATTCTTTATATCCTTCATCTCCCCCTTCTGCTTGTAGATTAGGGTGATGCTGCCCTTCCTCATGGAGTCTGACATGCTGCCGGCTAGAAGCATGTCGTTGTACACTTCCAGCAGGTCCGGGCTCACCCAGTCCCACAGAGCCGAATACAACTCGGCCGGTAAGCCATCGCTTCCGGGAGTTTTACTCGAGTCAAAGGAGCGGATGGAGCCAGTCAGCTCCTCTAGGGTCAGTGGTTGGTCCAGACTCTCCTGCTTGCTGTCCTCCAAGACCTCCGTGATAGAGGACAGGAAGTTCTGGGAGGCGGTGCTGTTTGTGGCCTTTCTGTCATACAATTCTGTGTAAAAGGATTTGCAGACCCTCAGCATGTCTGTCTGCGAGGATGCTACCGAGCCGTCCTCCTCCCTAAGGCTGTTGATCACAGAGCTCCCCCTGTGAACCTTATGGAAGAAGAAACGTGAGCACGTCTCATCCTGCTCCACATGGCGGACCCTGGATCGGAAGATGATCTTGGAGGATTCAGAGGTAAAGAGCCGAGCTTGCTGGTCCTTCACCTCTCTAAGTTCCTCCCTCACATCCACCCCCCTCGACTGCAGAAGGAGCAGTTGTTGCAATTCTGTCTGGAGTTGGCACAATTCCCTCTGACTCTGTCTTGCTCTCTGAACCCCTTTGGCTATGAAGAACCTCTTAATGTTCTCCTTGGTTGCTTCCCACCAGTGTCGGGGAGTCAAAGAGGGGCCTCACCGTTCTCCAACATGCGTAGTCCCTCTTTAGCTCCTCAACGTTCTCTGGGGTCAACAGCTTCACATTTAACTTCCACGTCCCTCTGCCTGCCTTCCGGTCCTCCTGTAGGTGACAGGAAGCCTGAAGGAGGCAGTGGTCAGAGAAGAACGTGAGTTCGGTGTGTCTCACCGTGACGGCCTTCGTGGTGAAGACGAAGTCTATCCGGGATCGGGCTGAACCGTCCGATCTCGACCAGGTGAACCGCGGCTGGGACCCGCCTGCAGGGTCACTGAAGGCGTCGTGCAGCTTTGCGTCTTTTATCGTTTTCATCAGGAACTTGGACGTGCTGTCCAGTCTGTTGTCGGCACTGCCAGATCGTCCAGCCGCATCAATGATGCAGTTGAAGTCACCGGCCAGAACGAGCTGCCGGGACGTGGCCAACAGCACTGGGAGCTGCTGGAGAACGGCCTGCCGCTTGCTCCGCACGGGTGGGGCATACACATTAATCAGCCGGAGCGGAGAACCACGGTACATAACATCCACCACGAGGAGACGCCCCGCAACCACCTCCCTGACCTCAGTGATGGCGAAGTTCCCTCCCCGCAGCAAGATCCCCAGGCCGGAAGCACGACAATCATTGCCCCCCGACCACACCGACAGTCCGTGGGGCCACCATCGCGACCACCTCCGATAGCAGCGGAGGTGTGGCAACCCGCACTCCTGTAGAAAAGTCACATCTGCCTTGACCTTGGCCAGGTACTGTAAGGCATTTACACATCGTGCAGTGCTCTTCACACTGCGCACGTTTAAAGATGCCAGTTTGAGCTCCATTGTCCTTTAGAGTCACTGGCCATTTTCCTGTTCCCTCATGCCCACCGCTTCGGTGAATTGCCTCACCTTTCCTGGGCTCAGGTACCCGGCCTCCTCAACGGGTTGGGTTTCCCGTGTCGTAACCCGAGGTGTCGTTGGGGGGGGGCTGCTCGTTTTACCCCCTTCTGGGTGCGCCGCTTCCCCCGTCTCTCGTGGCTGGGGCATGGTGACAGGCTTACTGTTCCCGGAAACTCGGAGCTGAGGCCCATCGGCCGCTACGATACTCCCGGTTGCCCAGAGCTGGGGCCCCTCGACCGCTGCACTGCTCCCGATGCCCTGGGGCTGGAGCCCCTCGACCGCTGCACTGCTCCCGTTGTCCTGGGGCTGGAGCCTCTCGACCGCTGCTCTGCTCCCGGTTGCCCGGAGCTGGGGCCCATCGGCCGCTACAATGCTCCCGGTTGCCCGGAGCTGGGGCCCATCGGCCGCTACGATGCTCCCGGTTGCCCGGAGCTGGGGCCCAACTGCCACTGCACTGCTCCCGTTGTCCTGGGGCTGGAGCCCCTCGACCGCTGCTCTGCTCCCGATGTCCTGGGGCTGGAGCCCCTCGACCGCTGTTCTGCTCCCGATGCCCTGGGGCTGGAGCCCCTCGACCGCTGCTCTGCTCCCGATGCCCTGGGGCTGGAGCCCCTCGACCACTGCTCTGCTCCCGATGTCCTGGGGCTGGGGCCCCTCGACCGCTGCTCTGCTCCCGATGTCCTGGGGCTGGAGCCCTTCGACCACTGCTCTGCTCCCGATGCCCTGGGGCTGGAGCCCCTCGACCGCTGCTCTGCTCTCGGTCTCCTGGTGCTGGTGGACAATCGGCCTGGTCCTTCTCCTTTCCTCCCCGGTTTTCTTCCTGTGTGGTTTCCCGTTCGCCTCATCCTCCGACGAGGAGAGGTTGCTGCCTTCTGTCAGGGAGAGAGACCGTTTTTTGGGGGGTTTTTTGGGCTTGCCATCCCCTTCTGGCCTCTGCTCCGTGTGCTGACCCTTCTGGTGTTTTTTGTACTTCACCGTCGTCCAAATCTGCTCTCCCCCCTCCTCCATCGACTCTCCCTCCTGGGCTTGGTGCTGGAGTTCTCCTGGCACTTGGGGGCTCGAGGTGGTTGAGGTGGTTGGGCTGTCCTCATCCCTGTTTCCCCTTTCTGCTGGGGACTTGGCAGTGGTAGTGGGTGTCTCGCCTACCCTGGGGGTGCTGGAAGCCGCCCCTCTTGTTGCCTGTGCATATGTACAGGCTCTTTTTGGGCAGGCCCTGTAAAGGTGGCCTCCCTCCCCACACAGGTTGCAGTTCTTGCTGGCTTGACAGTCTTTTGTCTCGTGGCCCTCCGTTTTGCAGTTTTTGCAGACCACTGCAGTGCATTGGGCCACCACATGCCCAGGCTTGTTACATCTTCTGAATAGTCTGGGCTGCCCCACGTAATTTAAATAGCCTCGGTTTCCTCCAATTGCGAACACCGAGGGAGGGTGGAGGAGAGTTCCTTCCTTGTCCATCGTCAGTTTTACCTTGACCTGCCGCTTGCTCGTCCAAATCCCATGCAGGTCCTTCACGTCCACGAAGTTCCCTGCTCCGTCAACGTAGCGAGCAAGGAAGGTGAGGACATCCACTACGGGCACATGTGGGTTGAACATATGCACCGTGATCGTCCTTTCTTTTTGGTTTGGGAGGGTGAAGAGTGGCTGCACCTTCAGCAACGACAGCGGAGCTTCATTCCCCTTCTCCTGGAAATCCTTTATCAGCTTTTGCCATCCTGTCGGAAGCACAAAGGTAACGTCGAAGTATCCGTTACCCGGGAAGTCCTGGAGGCAGTAGATATCCCTGGGCTCAAACTTGCAGGTCTCCAGCAAGACCTTCTTTACAAAGGTATCTCGACTGAAGGGCATCCCCTCGCTGAGGTCCTTCACACTAATCCTGAGGGTATTGCGGATACCCTGTTTTCTAGCTCCCATTGCAGCTGCAATTGTTACGATTTTTAAATCGCAATCTGCAGCTCCTGTCCTTAATGGACCGCCAGGACTGTTCTAACAAGAACAGATCCCTTTCCCTGTTCTAACAAGAACAGACGCTCTCTTTTAGCACTCTTTTACTGACTGATAAGAACAGATACTACACTTGATCTTAGCCAAAAGGCCGAGAAGAATGCTGTGGTGGATGTTTGTGTTAAATCTTATTGTGCATTGTGTGTTTTTTTGTGTAATCGCTGCTGGCATATTCATTTCACTGCACCTTTGGGTGCATGTGACAAATAAAATTGACTTTGACTTTGAACAACGGTGGTGTTGTCGGCAAACTTGAAGATGGTGTTCGCACTGCGTCTGGCTACACAGTGAAGAGTTTAGAGTGAGTAGAGCAGGGAGCTGAGCACACATGCTTGATGTGCTTCCATGCTAATTATTATTGAGTAAGAAGGGCGTTTGCCAATTTAAACAGACTGTGCTCTTTTGGTGAGGAAGCTGAGGATACAGTTGCAGAGAAGTGTGCAGAGACCCAGTTCCGTGAGCTTGGCAACCAGTGTTTGTTTGTTTGTTTGTTTCTTTTGTTTTTTTTTGTTGTGTTTCATTAATCAAAAATACTTATTCAAATATTAAAATAATATGTACAGTTAAAAAACAAAACAGAACCCCACCACCATAATACATGGCAACCGATAAACTATTATACAACTATCCGACACTCCTTGTCACGGATGCATTCAACCCCCCGCGGTCCCGGAAATCCCCCAGGGCACTCGTGGACAGCGCGTAGTCCCACTCTCACAACACCCTAGCACGGACATAACCCCGGAAAAGGGGCGGGCAGCCGGCTCAAGCAGAGCCCACATCCGCCTGACGCCATGACTAGCTGATGACCAGCTTGACCAGGCCCAGGAGCAACCCAACCAGGACATCTTCCACCTTACCCTCTCCCTGACGCACAGAATGTCCAAAGATGAGGATGGTGGGTGAGAAATGCAGCCCGAAGGTAAGGAGCAGCTCCATTAGATAATGGAACAGGGGCTGCAGCCTCACACACTCCACATACACGTGGTACACAGACTCTTCCAGCCCATAAAAGTGGTAGGCGGCTGGCGAATCTGTGAACTGCGAGAGAAACAGTTTGCAGGGAACACCCCGGTGCAATACCCACCACCCCAGGTTCCCGATGCAGAGGGGGAGAATCCCTGTGTAGATGGACCCCCACCGGGGCCCCCTCGCGACTGAAGGGCAACACCGACCGCCACTTGGTGCCCGGACGGTGGACCAAGGTGAGGATGTGCAGGGTGTGGAGGAGGAGCCCGTACAGGACACACCTCCCTACATCTCGGAAGGAGATGAAGGGTGTCGAGGAATGGCGGCTCAAGTTGTGTGGGTCCGGGTCCCGGGAAGGATTTCGGTGCCTAGGTCCGACAAGTACTTCCGGCTGAGCAGGGATTTGCTCAGCCGCAAGTACTCCACAGGTTTGAGCCCCCACGACACCCGGTGGGGCAGGACAAGGGCTGGCTGCCTTCACGCCCGAGCCGTCAACCTTCAAATTTTGTATCAAAAACAACAAAAGGGATTTGCCTGCAGTCCTTGTAGCTGGAAGCCTCCTATCTCTGCCAGTCTTGCTGAGAGAAAGAAGGCTTCGTCAGCTCCAGGTACCAAGGCCGCAGAAGGAGTTCGAGACAGTGCAGAAAACCTCCCACACCGCACAAAAGCCAGATCGGCCTGGTCAGCACCGATGAGGCAGTAAGGGGGGGGGGGGTTGTTCGGGACGCAGAACGTTTTTGTCCCCATTTTGTTGTGCCACAGTTTGCCAGCCACAGTGTGGGAGCTACTCAATTAGTTGATTAGACTGCTCACAGTCCCAAAGCACCCAGAAACATTTTAAACAAGTCTCTACAGCATTGCAGCGATACACAGAGATGTTTAATGTACTGCTGTACCTTCGATTTCAAAACAGATGCTAAAACGCACTTGTTTTAGTGTTTGGACATTCCGCAACACCACACCTCCTCGCGTAACCAGCTTTTTTTTTTTTTTTTTTTTTTTAATTTTTTTTTTTTTTAAATATAAATTTATTCAATTATTAAAAAATAATATTACACTCCAATAAAATACAATACAAGCCAGAACCCACCACCATAATACAATACAAACATGTAATAAACTACTATACAACTATGATACAATCCTTATTGAGGATACATTCAACACCCTGCGGAGCCCAGCGGTCCTGGAACTCCCTCAGGGTGCCCGCAGACAGGGCGTATTCCCTTTCTAATCCCACCCGGGCACGGACGTAACCCCGGAAAAGGGGCAGGCAGCTGGCTCGGGCCTAACCAGCTTGGAGTGGCTGATGGTATTGAATGCCGAGCTGTAGTCTATAACCATCAGCCTGACATATGTGTTTTTATTGTCCAAGTGGTCCAGTGCAAAGTGGAGAGCTAGATAGATTGCATCCTCCATTGACCTGTTGTGGCGGTAAGCAAACTCTAATGGGTCGAGGTTGTTGTTGAGGTCGGAGTTTATCTATACACCAATTTATAGTGGCAATGAACTTACCGACCACAGTGTTTTGTAATATGGTAGAAAATTGGAGCAACTAGTTGAACCCATGCCATCACAACGAGAACATGCAAACGACAGAAGACGGATAAGTGGCTTTTCAATAGTAATTGTATTTCTACAATATTATGACTTCTACAACTTTTACTGCTCCCACAATGACAACAATGTTCCCACTGCCTGGTGTTCACACATTGTTCTCTTCACAGCTGGAGATAAATAAGCATTGTGGGGACTGAATAGGATGACAAGTGAATTGTACTCTTTCTTATTGAGTTTCCAATTTCTGTAAGAGCCACGTTTGTCATGGTTTTTTAGTTGATATACATAGATGATAAATTTATGAATGATGCAGGTTGAAACGTGAGTCTTGTTTATTACGACCATTATGTTTGGACTGTAAATAAGTCATTAAAACGACTCAATGATGGCATATTATAAATATATTTGTTTTTGAAGTCTGAAATTCGTCTGTGCAGTGTATTAGCACAAGTGGCACTCACATATTATAGACTTGTAGCTTTGTGCATGGTATTAAAGGATTTTTGCTTTGAATCATCGAATAAAAAGAGAAAATTATGCGAGTTTTGGAGGCACAAGAGCCTGCACATACTTAAAACCTGGCGTAAAAAGATTTTGAGTGAAAGTGTTTATTAGATTAGGCCACTTTGGGGTGAGTATGCAGCAAAACATCAGACATTAAAAGGGTGTTAACTGCTTCAATTTGCCAAATGTCACAAGGCTCACGAGTTCCTGGGAAGACAGGCGGAGAGCACTGTCTTGGCAACGCCACCAGCATAATTAAGGACCAGTTTCACCCTGATCTCTCCTTCTTCTCCCCTCTCCCATCAGATAAGAGGTACAGAAGTATGAAAACCCAGACCTCCAGATTCAGGGACAGTTTCTTCCCAGCTGTTGTTAGGCAATTGAACCATCCTCACACCAGCTAGAGTGCTGTCCTGACCTCCCCTCTACCCCAATGGAGACATTTGAATTATCTTTAATCAGACTTTACCTAGTATCAACATTTGTGCCCGTTATCATTTGTCTGTACACTGGGGACGGCTTGATTGTAGTCATGTATAGTCTATTCTTTGACTGGATGGCACGCAATAAAATGCCTTTCACTGTACCTCAGTACACATAACAATAGTCAACTAAACTAAACTAGAACAAACAGATTATATAGAACATTTCACATCAGTACTGCCTGTGAATGGGTCCTTTGGCACGCAATGTCCATGTCAAACATGATGACATGTAACACTAATGCCCCTGTCCCACTTAGGAAACCTGAACGGAAACCTCTGGAGACTTTGCGCCCCACCCAAGGTTTCTGTGCGGTTCCCGGAGGTTTTTGTCAGTCTCCCTAACGGTCGAAAGTGGTTTCCGCTTCTTCTATGTTCCGACGATTATTTCAAAAAATTCAAAACCGGCTGCGACTAAAAATAGGTTGCCGTTTTAAAAATCTGTAATTTTTTAGTTGAAGCCGGTTGCGATGCTAGTTGAAGGTGGTTGCCGGAGGTTGCAGGTAGTGGAAGGTAAGACCTTTTTTTAACTCAGTTTTATTCCACCAGGGAGATCTTACCTTCCACTACCTACAACCTTCGGGAACCGCACAGAAACCTTGGGTGGGGCGCAAAGTCTCCAGAGGTTTCCGTTCAGGTTTCCTAAGTGGGACAGGGGCATAACTCCTCTGCCTTCACACAGTCCATATTCCTGCATTCTCTACATAGCCACAAGCCGATTTAAAAGTCTCATAAACGCTTCTATAATAAGTTCATGTTCATACGTTCTAGGAGCAGAATAAGGCCATTTGGCCCATCAAGTCTACTCCGCCATTCAATCATAGCTCATTTATCTACCTTTCTCAACCCCATTCTCTTGCCTTCGACCCATAACCCATGACACCTGTAATAATCAAAAATCTGTTGATCTCCACAGCTGTCTGTGGCATCATACTATTGTATCTGCTTCCAACACCACCCTGAAAATGTGTTTCTGGTACCCATTACACGCTGTGTAAAAGAACTTACCCCATAAATCTCATTTAAACCTCTCCCCCGCCCTGACCTTAAAGTTATGCTCTGCTCCCCCGGATTAAACTGTTAGCGGAATGTCAGGAAAAAAACTTAAATTAACCCAGTCTCACCTAAAGAGCTGCTGAGGAATTATACCATCTGGTGGAATCAGCTTTGTAAGTACCAAAATAAATTAGTGGTAATTGTGACAAAGCCACTCAACTCAATTTTTGAGTGAGGGGGGAAGCAGTTTGCGTGTGATGAGTTAGAACAAGTCCACAAAGAAACTATCAAGGTAATGCCAGGCTAACATTTGACACCTAGCAAAAAAAAAATCTCCAGCTTTGTAGACTCACAGCTGGAGGAACTCTGACTAATTGTAATCACCTATTCATATGACATATCGCTTATTCATAAACAGATAATAATTATTTTTTAACAAATAAACAAATAACTACATTTTAAATCAACTTCCTGATATATTACCTAAAATACATTGGAAACGATCAGCCGCGATCACAATGAATGGCGGTGCTGGCTCGAATGGCTGAATGGCCTCCTCCTGCACCTATATTCTATGTTTCTATGTTTTTGATTCTGTGACAATTAAATCCACCCCAGACTTGAATATAGCTTTGGTCCAAACATAGATGTGTGCTTAATTTCAAAGGTCAAGTCAGAGTGACTGCCCTTGACATTGAAACAGTCTTTGGCTAAGTATGGCATTAAGAATCTCAACTAAAACTGGAGTAAATAAAAATCGAGAAATATCTTCAATATCTGAAGTCAAATGCTGCACAATGAAAGATAATTGGAATTGCTGGATGCCAATCATCTTAACTCTAGGACATCACTGCAAGTGTTCTTTGGGTTGGTTTACATTGCCTGCCTTTCAGCTGCTTCAGCAATCTTTCATCTTACACACTGTAAAAGAAGAGGATGTTCAATTCTACTGGCAAATATCAGTTAATGAAGATAATGAAGAAAATACATAGAAAATAGGCTTGGATTAGTAGGTGGACAATAATATTTGCAACATGCCGCTTCAAACAAGAGAGTTTCATCTGAAATTCAGAAATAAGGAACTGCAAATGCTGCTTTCCAGAAAAAGACACAAAATGCCTGAGTAATTTATCGGCTCAGGCACCTGTAGAGATTCAAGAGGAGTATTCATTGACATATCGAATCTCCTCTATCATCTAAGGAAGTAAAGGCATTGATAAGCTTTCTTTATAATTGCATCAATTTGCTGTGCCTAAGGCAGGTTTTCAGAGATATGCGTGGCCAGAAACTTGGTTGTCGACTCTTTCCACCACAAACCCGTTGATGAAGACAGTTTTATGGATCCCCATCTTTCATCTTCTAACGTCAACAATCAGTTTCTTGGTTTGACTGATGTTGAGAGCAAGGTTATTGTTCTGGCACCATAGTGCATGGATGAATAATTCTGCCTTAAAAGTAAACCTAAATTAATATTCATTGATTTAAAAAATTTTTTTTGAAATTGTGTCCTTGCATCAGAAGCATTCAGAAACTCTTTGTAAATGAAGAAACCAGGGCACCACCTAATCTCCCCCCAACAAATCTGCCCCCCACAACTTCCTCCCCATATCCTACCCAGATCAGGTATCTCAGGCACGTCTATGATCAAAGTCTGTAGTCTCCCAATAGCAACTTTGGTCACTTCAGAACCCATTCAATCAAAGCTGAAACAATTGGCCTCCATTGTGAGAAACTGTGTCAGGAGAAGTTCAAGAGAAAAGGAATGATTGATGATCATAAACCAAGATAATAGAAGCTGTTGAGCAAACAAATTCTCATTCGTTCGCCAATATGATAAAACTAAATATTAGAACATAACATGTCTCTCTGGCTAGTCACAAACAATCTGTGGAGACAGAGAATTTGAAAAGTGACATTCCAATAACCGTAACCAAATTTAGGGGACGATAACTCAATATATTTTTTTCATTTGTACTCAGGATGGTAGTTAGCAAGGCTCATTTATTGCTAACCCCCTAACTGGGGAAAATTAGTGTCTCAATTAGATTTTTGTGAAAATTAGTCAGCATTTGTAGAATTATCCCTGGAGTTAACATGCTATCACCAGAGCTAAGCTGAGCTACCACACAAGTAATTGATCAGATCAAGGTTCTGCAGTCTAGCATTGGTAATGGCAATGCTAAAATACTTGCAAAGATTTCCAGCCAATATTGCCAAATGAATAATCTATCTTGACTGTCTATTAAGGTTTTCAATATTACAGATGGCACTATGCACTTCTGCATTGTTTGATTCACTTCTCCACTGTATTCAAGAGAGTTAGATACAGCTCTGAGAGTAATGAAATCAAGGGATATGGGGAGAATGCAGGAATGGGGTACTGATTTTGGATGATCAGCCGTGATCATATTGAAAGACTCGAAGGGCCAAATGGCCCATGCTGCACCTGTTTTCTATGTTTCTATGTTTCTATGTAACAAAGTGCTGTGAGATTGGATTTGCTGCCTCCACTCTGCTTGAATTGCTGTGACATTGGATTTGTTGCCTGCACTCTGCTTGAAGTGCTGTGACATTGGATTTACTGTCTGCACTGAATGATGACTTTTGAGGTAAATTCTCAGATTTTCTTTCTTAAAATTTGACCGCGCAATCTCTCTATATTAAAATTGTACCTTTTTTTATGAACAGCAAAGAAACATCAATAGGCAGTGAACAGCAAAACACAAGAGACACAACAAGAAAGAGCTGAACTTAATAAATCATCTTTAACTTTAAATTGTTGTTATATTTTAAGAATAATTCACATTTTAGACTTTAATAAATCCTTTTTCCACTTGCCATGCCTGTGTGTTCTTCATCACAATGGGTACCTAATAGGCAGGAATGGCTGCTCGTTCGGAGAGCCACTAATAGTCCGTGAGGGGGAGGTTGAGGGGAGATGGACTGAATGCGTGGGGGGGGGGGAATGGAAAGGAACAGTGGGGGGGGGGGGGGGTGAAGGGAGGAGGGGTGACTGAGTGAACTGCCATCACACCAGCCATGAGTGACTGGACTGCCAGCCCACCAGCCATGAGTGAGTGAACTGCCAGTGCACCAGCTGTAAGTGACTGAAGTGCCAGCCCATCAGCTATGACTTAATGAACTGCCAGCTCACCAGGCATGACTCACTGAACGGCAAGTCCAAGAATCCATTCAGTCCATGATGTCCATACTAGCCCTCTAGAAACCAATCCCTTTAGCCCACAACACCCATACTAGCGCTCCAGAGATCCACGCAAGGATAGACTTTCCTCCTTCATTGTTGTGATCTAAAAAAATATGAAAATTGATTGTCCACCCTCTGCACCTTCTCTCTCAGCCTGTCACCTGTTTTTGGCAGAATTTCTGATAGTTTCTGAGCTGCCAGCGTGCCAGGCCTGAATTACTGAGCTGCCATCCTACCAGGCCTGAATGACTGAGCTGACTGGCCTCAGTGACTGAGCTGCCAGCCCAAGATTCCATTCGGCCCACAATGTCCATACTAACCCTCTGGGAACAAGTCCCTTTGGCCCTCAACACCCATGCTAGTGCTCCAGAAAGCCCCCCCCCCCTCCTCCCTAATATTGGAATTGGTGGAGAGCAATATTGGAATTGGTGGAGAGGTGGAATATTGCGTTGGGAGACCAGCCCTCCCATGTGAAGTTGGGGCCCAACGGGTCCCACTTAGTCTAGTCTTGCACTAAACATTATTCACGTTATTCCCTTAATCATGTATAAAGGTGCATAAAATCATGAGAGGATTAGGTCGGGCCGATGCACAGAGACTCTTCCCCAGAGTAGGTGAATCAAGGACCAGAGGACATAGCTTTAAGGTGAAGGGGAAAAGATTTAATAGGAATCTGAGGGGTATCTTTTTCACACTAAGGGTGATGGGTGTATGGAACATGCTGCCAGAGGAGGTAGTTGAGGCTGGGACAGTTAGACAGGTAAATGGATAGGATAGGCTTGGAGGGATATGGACCAAACACAGGCAGGTGGGACTAATGTAGCTGGGAAATGTTAGCCGCTGTGGGCAAGTTGGACCAAAGGGCCTGTTTCCATGCTGTATCACTCTATGACTATATTACTATACTCTATGTAGCTGTACACTGTGGTTGGCATGATTGTAATCATGTATTGTCTTTCCGCTGTCTGGTTAGTACAAAACAAAAGCTTTTCACTGTACCTCGGTACACGTGACAATACATTAAACTCAAACACAAACTCAATATATACAGATTGCAGTCTTGTCATGGTGGGTAGCATATTTGCAACTTCCTCAATGTTTTTTTTGCTTTTCCTGCATGATGAGGAATATGATGAAAACATTCTCCACTTTTCCAGGCATGAATGCAGCTCAAACACTCATGACCTTGGACAAAACAGCCACTTTCAATGGTTCCCAAGGAGCAGAATAAACTTTAAACGTTTAATGTTTCTAAGTTTAGTTTAGAGGAACAGCATAGAAACAGGCTCTTCGGCCCACAGAGTCCATGCCGACCAGCAAGCACCTGTACACTAGTTCTATCCTACACACTAGGGATAATTTACAGAAGCCAATTAACCTACAAACCTTTACCTCTTTGGTAATGTGGGAGGAAACCGGAGGACCTGGAGAAAACCCATGCGTTCACTGAGAGAATGTACACACTCTGTACAGATAGCATCCATGGTCAGGATCGAACCTAGGTCTCTGGCGCTGTAAGGCAGCAACTCTACCGCTGCGCCATCGTTGTGCCCTTCTTTGAATAGTTCAAAATATTTCCTAATTTCAGAGATATTTGGAAATAAGATATTTGCTTGAGAATTGTGACAGCTGCCTAATTCTGTCATGAATAAGGAATATTTACATCTGACATAGTGGGTCCATGCCAAACTGTTAGTGTTGGATGCTGAAGAATGTCAAAGCTGCATACAAATGATTATCTCTAACTGAATGAGTTGATTTGGCAGTGGATCAAATTGTTTAATGAATTCTTATATTACTGGTACAACAAAAAAGTCCGTAGAAAGTTTCCAACTCGAAATATTGCCTATCCATGTTCCCCAGCGATGCTACCTGACCCGCTGAGTTATTCCAGCACTTTGTGTCTTTTTTTTAGTAAACCAGCATTTGCAGTTCCTTGTGTCATTATTTTTTCATCATTACCCTTGAGAAGGTAGCAGCAAGCATTTTTGGCTGTGTGGTAAGGAATTCCATGATTTATTTCCATATGGAGTAGCAGAGATGATGAGAGAAGGCCAATATATACCCAAGGCAGAATGGTGTGTGCCTTGGAGTGGAACACACCAGTGAGTGTGTTATATTGTAATTGTATTGTAATTAAATTATTAGCCAAGTATGTAAACTACTACCATCTTGGTGAACGGCTGCTAGCAGCAGCCGTCCGTCTTAAATTCGTTTTTTTTCTAGTTTTTAGTGAGTCCTGTTTTTCTGTTTGTAGGGGATATGGTCTTTTAATGTGGGGGGGTAGGTGTTACTTTATTTATAGGTCCCTACCTGGTCGGTGTGGCAGCCTTTTTTCCGGGCTGCCCGTCGACCCGTCGTCGTGGCCTACCAGCGGGCTTGGAGCGCCGTTTCTTGGCGGGAACCACCCAGCACCTCGGCCTGCGTGGCGGCACTGCATTGGAGCGCTGGAGCGCTGGAGCGGAGCGGAGCGGGCGATGCCTTGCCTGGGTCGCCGCGCTGGAGCTCTGGCGAGCTGGACCGCCGTAAGCAACATCTCCGGGCTGCGGGTTTGCGGAGCGGAGAGGCGGCGTGCGTAGAGGCGGCAAGGCTGCAGTGAGGAGAGCGGGGCGCCGACTTTAACATCTGGAGCCTGGGAGCTCCAAACCGGCGCGGCCTTGTCGGCTTCGGCAGCCGCGGGCTCCAACCAAGAAGCGGCCGTTCCAAGTGGCCCAGCCGACGAAAGGACTCTCCCGACGCCGGGGCAAGACCACCCGGTGAGAACGGCCAGGGACATCGGGCCTCCGTAGAGGCAACTGCGGTGGCCCCAATAGGCCTGACTTTGGGGTGAACATGGGGTGGGGACTGGACATTGTGCCTTCCTCCACAGTGCTATCCACTGTGGGGGGATGATTTTTTTTTGTCTAACTGTAGTCCTGTAAGTCTGTGTCCAAGATGGCTGCCGTGAAGGGAGAGTGGACGCTGGCACGAATTGGTTGCCGCTGCTCTCTCTTCACACTGTGTTTTTGATTTTCTGTTTTTGGATTGAATTCTGTTTTTAATTTGTGTCATTGTGATGTCTTTAATTACTTGTTTTACTCCGATTATATGTTTTAATTTCGATTACTATGTAAGGTGTCCTTGAGATTTTGTATGAAAGGCGCCCATTAAATATAAAATTTATTATTATTATTATACAAGGAATTTGATTTGCCATACAGTCATACCAATAAAGGCAACAAGATACCCAACTACATACAATGATACAATACAATGATACAATTTATTTGTTGTCATTTGAATCTCATTGAGGTTCAAACAAAATTTGGCTTCTGCAGTCATACACACAAGAAAAAGAACCAAGACACAACACAATTTACACAAACATCCATCACAGTGAATCTCCTCCTCACTGTGATGGAAGGCAAAGTCTTATCTCTCCCCAGCACTCCTCATTCTCCTCCCGATGTCAGAGTCAAATCCCCCGGCGGGCGATGGTAAGTAAGTCCCGCGGCCATTAAAGCCACGCCGGGCGATGCAAGGCCCTGCTCCAGGTAATTTTCAACCCCGCAACTCAGGCGGGAAAAGTCGCCGTTGCGGAAGTCCCGAAAAGTGGTCTCCCACCAGGGACCCGCGCGCTCCCGGTGTCACTGTCCACCAGACCAGCGGCTGGAGCCTCCGAATCTCCGGGGTCGGGCCGCAGCAGCGCGCCACCACAGCTCTCCACGCTCCGAACTCGGCCAGCTCCGCGATGGTGGGTAAGTCCGCAGCTCCGCGACTGGAGCCCCAGGTCGCTCCGGTTGGAGGCCGTTGCACGGTGCTAGGCTCCACCGACAATGCAGACCCGACAGAGAAAAGGTCGGGTTCTCTGTACAGCGAAAATATTTTAAAAGTTTCCCCACCCCCCCCCCCCCCCCCCCCCCCACCCCCACACATACATACCTAGTTTAAAAAAAAAACACTATAAACTACATTCAAATGAGATGAAAAATAAAAAAAGACAGACGGACTGCAGAGGCCGCTGCGACGTGAGTCGCGCCGCCCACCCAGCATAAAAGTTAACATAAACATCCACCACAGTGGCTCCCCTACATTCCTCACTGTGATGGATGGCAATGAAGTCTATCTTCTTTCCTCCTTATTCTCCCGCGGACGGGGCAGTCGAACCATCTGCAGTCGGGGCGATTGAAGCTCCCGTGATCGGGGCAATCGGAGCTCCCGTGATCGGGGCAATCGGTGCTCCCGTGATCGGGGCAATCGGAGCTCCCGTGATCGGGGCAATCGGAGCTCCCGCAGTCGGGGCGATCAAAGCTCCCGTGATCGGGGCAATCGGTGCTCCCGTGATCGGGGCAATCGGAGCTCCCGTGATCGGGGCAATCGGAGCTCCCACGTCGGTGTGGTCGAAGCTCCTGTGATTGGACCTCCCAAAGTCGGTCCCTGACAAAGAGATTGCTAGCTCCACGATGTTAAGTCCGCATGCTCCCACGGTTGGAGCTCCCGATGTCGATCCCCAGCAAGAGGCCGCCAGCTCCACGATGTTAGGCCACAGCACGGACAGAGATACGATACGGAGAAAGTTGCATCTCCATCGAGGAAAGAGGTAAAACAAAGTTTCCCCCCCCACAACCCCCCACATAATACAAAACAAAAGATACATTAAAACATACATTTAACAACAGATTAAAAACAACAAAAGAAGGAAAAAGACGAGACAGAATGTTGGCGAGGCTGCCATCATATGGCGCCAAATCAGGTCACAGGGTACAGATAGCTCACATTAGACAGAGAACTCTGTACAGATAGCACACGTTAGTCAGGATCGAACCAGGGTCTCGGACGCTGTAATGCAGCAACTCTACCGCTGCGGCTCCTCTTTTTTTGCTCTATTCATTAAAAAATGGTTCAAGCATTGTAGTTCTGATGAGAGTTTCTTGGACGGTCCACCAGCTACATGTAACCAGCTCGGTGGAAAATCTATCACAGTACAAACTTGCACATTCCAGGTGTGTGTATATAAGTTTGCAATTCAAGCACAATATTGCAATACAAGGCTCTGTGAGTTAATACATACTGTACATGTAAAGCATACTGTACATGGAACATAATGTTTGAGTATACTTGTATGATTTGAAGAATATATATTACTACTGCAATTTAACATTGCATACATTATACGATGCACCACCTTTAAAATAGTAATGCTATAACGTGAACCTCATGAATATGTCACAGCCTTATATTTTAAAAATCCTTCCTGTCTAAGTACACTCACTGTGCACCTAGAATGATTAGGCGATAGGCGATTCTGTGGACGCAGACAGGAGACCCGGATGGTAGTTTGCCTCCCTGGTGCCAGGGTCAGGGATGTGTCTGAATGTGTCCAAGAAATCCTGAAATGGGAGGGAGAGGAGCCTGAGGTTGTGGTACATATAGGTACCAACGACATAAGTAAAAAAAGAGAAGAGGTCCTGGAAGAAGAATTTAGGGAGTTAGGTAGAGAGTTAAGGAGAAGGACTGCAAAGGTAACAATCTCAGGATTACTGCCTGTGCCACGCGACAGTGAGAGTAGGAATGGAGCGAGGTGGAGGATAAATGAGTGGATGAGGGACTGGTGCAGTGGGTATGGATTCAAGTTTCTGGATCATTGGGACCTCTTTTGGGGAAGGTGCGACCTGTACAGAAAGGACGGGTTGCACTTGAACTCGAGGGGGACCAATATCCTGGCGGGGAGATTTGCAAAGGCTACTGGGGAGACTTTAAACTAGTATGGTTGGGGGGAGGGACTCAAATTGGGAAAGCTAGCAGTCAGTGTGTGAAGCAGGAGGCAGAGAATGGTAGCACTCTGACCCAAAATGTAGGGGAGAGAGAAGAAAAAGACAATAAACAGAGAATAAGAGAGGGTGGGTTTCTTAAATGTGTATATTTTAATGTTAGGAGCATTGTAAGAAAGGTGGATGAACTTAGAGCCTGGATTGACACCTGGAAGTATGATGTTGTGGCGATCAGTGAAACATGGTTGCAGGAGGGCTGTGATTGGAAACTAAATATTCCAGGATTTCGTTGCATCAGGTTTGATAGAATTGGAGGGGCAAGAGGTGGAGGTGTTGCATTGCTTATCAGGGAAGATATTACAGCAGTGCTTTGGCAGGATAGATTAGAGTGCTCGTCTAGGGAGGCTATTTGGGTGGAACTGAGAAATGGGAAAGGGGTAGCAACACTTATAGGGGTGTATTATAGACCGCCAAATGGGGAGCGAGAATTGGAAGAGCAAATATGTAAGGAGATTGCAGATATTAGTAGTAAGCACAAGGTAGTGATTGTGGGAGATTTCAATTTTCCACACATAGACTGGGAAACACATTCTGTAAATGGGCTGGATGGGTTGGAGTTTGTAAAATATGTGCAGGATAGTTTTTTGCAGCAATACATAGAAGTACCTACTAGAGAAGGGGCGGTGCTGGACCTCCTGTTAGGAAATAAGACGTGTCAGGTGGCAGAGGTATGCGTTGGGGAACAGTTCGGGACCAGTGATCACAATACCATTAGTTTCAATATAATTATGGAGAGGGTCAGAACTGGACCTAGGGTTGATTTTTTGATTGGAGAAAGGCTAACTTTGAGGAGATGCGAAAGGATTTAAAAGAAGTAAATTGGGACATTTTGTTTTATGGGAAAGATGTGGAAGAGAAATGGAAGACATTTAAAGGTGAAATTTTAAGAGTACAGAATCTTTATGTCCCTGTTCGGTTGAAAGGAAATAGTAAAAATTGGAAAGAACCATGGTTTTCAAGGGAAATTGGACACTTGGTTTGGAAAAAGAGAGAGCTCTACAATAATTATAGGCAGCATGGAGTAAATGAGGTGCTTGAGGAGTATAAAGAATGTAAAAAGAATCTTAAGAAAGAAATTAGAAAAGCTAAAAGAAGATATGAGGTTGCTTTGGCAAGTAAGGTGAAAGTAAATCCAAAGGGTTTCTACAGCTATATTAATAGCAAAAGGATAACGAAGGATAAAATTGGTCCATTAGAGAGTCAGAATGGACAGCTATCTGCAGAGCCAAAAGAGATGGGGGAGATATTGAACAATTTATTTTCTTCGGTATTCACCAAGGAGAAGGATATTGAATTATGTGAGGTAAGGGAAACAAGTAGAGTAGCTAGGGAAACTATGAGATTCAAAGAAGAGGAAGTACTGACACTTTTGAGAAATATAAAATTGGATAATCTCCAGGTCCGGACAGGACATTGAGGGAAGTTAGTGTAGAAATAGCAGGGGCTATGACAGAAATATTTCAAATGTCATTAGAAACGGGAATAGTACCGGAGGATTGGCGTACTGCGCATATTGTTCCATTGTTTAAAAAGGGGTCTAAGAGTAAACCTAACAATTATAGACCTGTTAGTTTGACGTCAGTGGTAGGCAAATTAATGGAAAGGATACTTAGAGATAATATATATAAGCATCTGGATAAACAGGGTCTGATTAGGAACAGTCAACATGGATGTGTGCCTGGAAGGTCATGTTTGACTAATCTTCTTGAATTTTTTGAAGAGGTTACTCGGGAAATTGATGAGGGTAAAGCAGTGGATGTTGTATATATGGACCTCTGTAAGGCCTTTGACAAGGTTCCTCACGGAAGGTTGGTTAAGAAGGTTCAATGGTTGGGTATTAATGGTGGAGTAGCAAGATGGATTCAACAGTGGCTGAATGGGAGATGCCAGAGAGTAATGGTGGATGGGAGTTTGTCAGGTTGGAGGCCAGTGACTAGTGGGTTGCCACAGGGATCTGTGTTGGGTCCACTGTTGTTTGTCATGTACATCAATGATCTGGATGATGGTGTGGTAAATTGGATTAGTAAGTATGCAGATGATACTAAGATAGGTGGTGTTGTGGATAATGAAGTAGATTTTCAAAGTCTACAGAGAAATTTATGCCAGTTGGAAGAGTGGGCTGAAAGATGGCAGATGCAGTTTAATGCTGATAAGTGTGAGGTGCTACATCTTGGCAGGACAAATCAAAATAGGACGTACATGGTAAATGGTAGGGAATTGAAGAATGCAGGTGAACAGAGGGATCTTGGAATAACTGTGCACAGTTCCCTGAAAGTGGAATCTCATGTAGATAGGGTGGTAAAGAAAGCTTTTGGTGTGCAAAAGGGATGTAATGTTAAAATTGTACAAGGCATTGGTGAGGCCAATTCTGGAGTATGGTGTATAATTTTGGTCGCCTAATTATAGGAAGGATGTCAACAAAATATAGAGAGTACAGAGGAGATTTACTAGAATGTTGCCTGGGTTTCAGCAACTAAGTTACAGAGAAAGGTTGAACAAGTTAGGGCTTTATTCTTTGGAGCACAGAAGGTTAAGGGGGGGACTTGATAGAGGTCTTTAAAATGATGAGAGGGATAGACAGAGTTGACGTGGATAAGCTTTTCCCACTGAGAGTAGGGAAGCTTCAAACAAGGGGACATGACTTGAGAATTAAGGGACAGAAGTTTAGGGGTAACATGAGGGGAAACTTCTTTACTCAGAGAGTGGTGGCTGTGTGGAATGAGCTTCCAGTGAAGGTGGTGGAGGCAGGTTCGTTTATATAATTTAAAAATAAATTGGATAGTTATATGGACGGGAAAGGAATGGAGGGTTATGGTCTGAGCGCAGGTATATGGGACTAGGGGAGAATACGTGTTCAGCACGGTTTAGAAGGGTCGAGATGGCCTGTTTCCGTGCTGTAATTGTTATATGGTTATATGGTTATTAATACTTGATTGGACTTTGCATTGTCTTTAATAGTTTTGGGTCTATCACCTGATATGTAAAATTCACCCACATTAGAATGTGATCTGTGCATGCACTCTTATGTAAAAATCACAAAGGCAATAGCTCCAGCTGTTAATCTACAAGAGCACTTTCCCTATTCTGTGGCATGATAATATGAATAAGTTACCTGCTATTATTTGTGACACTGCATCTTCATTGCTTGCTAAACTTTCCTGTCAGTAATGATTTTATCAGTGGTGATATATGCAAGTGGTACAGTATAAACAATATTATAACAATTTTGTGGATGCTGAAGTAAAAAATATCCTGTGGTATACTCATGAAACCAAACAGTACAAAACAAGAACAGGTCATTCAGCCCACAATGTCTGTGCTGAACATAATGCCAAGACCACCACTTCTTCTACTTCTTCTTGCGTATGGCGAGCACAGCCTAAAGTTGAAGGATAACTTGTTCTATTTGATCTTATTTGATTGTGCACACCAGGTTGACTGCATTCGTTGAAACAGGGCGGACCACATGAAGGTTGCAATCTCCCACCCCAAAGACCACCACTTATCTACCTGCACATAACCCATATCTCTCCACTCCCTGCATATTCATATGCCTATCTGAAAATCTTTTGAATGCAACTAATATATCTGCTTCAGCCACCAAACACCTTTTACATCGCTCCACACATCTCCACTAAACATTCCCCCTCTCACCATAGAACTATTCAGCAGTAATGAATAGGCATTTGGGCCATAATTCCTATTCCAGGGCAGAAATCGTATATAAGGAATAAAAATCTACATGGGCAAATCCATGTTACACTGCAGCTATTAACCAAAGCTCCCAAAGTCTCCGAATGACTGTTCTTATCATAACTGTACAAAGCTATGCCTTTACCCCACTTTACTCTAAAATTTCACTCTGCAATAACCAAAGGAGGTGGAAAATATTGTCTCCAATTCAGTTCTCATTATTGCTGTCTATATTCGTTGCTGGCAGTTTCTATGAAAACGGTTCCTGGTCTGTTACCATGGAGAATGCTGCAGAGTTGGTATTCAGCACCAGCCTGCCCTCTTTAGCTGTTTCAGCAGTTCAGACATCCTGTCTGTGTTAGCATTTCAAACCTGGCCTCACCATTAGCCTTTATCCCCAGTAAGTCTCCCCAGTGGCTCCGATTTATGGTTACAAGATGTTGCTTTTCCTACATGTTTTTTTGTCTGTGTCCTTACATTGCTTTGTAATTTTGATTTATCAGCAACTTGATTTAATATAACAGCAGTAGCATTGAATTACATTGCAAGGTACATCATGGGATGTGAGGGGGGGGGGGGGGGGGGGGGGGACGGGGTGGGTGGGGGGACACAGAACCAAAGGAGGACACATGACAACAGAAGAGGCATTTAAAAAAGGTGATGAAAGAAGAGAGACAGATGCCTGCGTGGGCCTGAGAGTGTTGTTTAGGAGAATAATTTCAAACTATATGTTTCTGATTATCATTGATGAGCCAAGTAGATGCAGGCTAGATTTTCAAAACTGGAAATTGAGTTTTCTCATAAATTTCTCATAAAAGTTAGCCTGAAAGCCTTGATATTCATATTGTACAGAAATCATAACTACTAAACAGAATTTGCCAACAATTAGATAGAATGTATCATTTTGATGTCAATATTGGATGCATGTTTCCCACTCATTGATTGATGTATTCAGCTTAAAGGACAGGAGGTGACATAACTATTGTAGATGGTAATTGCATTTGTTTCCAACATTTTAGAGTGAATACCATGAGATGTTCTAGTGTACAAAGTGATTGGAATATTTGGTGTTGAGATTGAGAATATGTTCTGCTAGAATTATGACTCCTGATCTCTAAAAACCCATGCAATGTAATCACTTCAGTTAATAGGAAATGCAAATGGGATACATGATGAATCAACAAACAGGCGCTGTCTGTTACAATAATTCTCCTTCAGCGTTATGACGAATGCATAAAAGAATCAAAATTGAAATCATAATAATGCTCATAATGTGTTTAAAAGTGAGTTTGTTTAATTTCTAAAGTTTCTTACCATTGCTGGTGGCTTTAGAAAGGGTTATTCCCATCCAATCCCGTCTTTTTGTCTCTATGTTCATATATGTGCAAAGAAATAGCTTAAACTAAATATTAACTTACATTCTCAAAGTGGGTAATGGATGGCCAAAAGAACTTGAATGTGGAATATTAAGGATGTTCTTTAGTAGCTTGGTAATGTGAAAACTTGGATCATAAAGCTGCACGGAAAATCATGCACTCTGCCACCTTCAGCTTTTAGCACTGCACCATAAATTAACAGAATACTTCTGCTGCACACTGTCACAGCATTATAGTTTTATTATTGCATTCCCCGAGATAGCACTAAAAGTAAAAACAGCTTGGACCGCTTGAGCCTTGAAATCACGTTGAAATGGAAAAGATCATGTTCTTGGCTCTTTGCTTGCTACTGTACATGGGCCTAGAAACATAGACATAGAAACATAGAAAATTGGTGCAGGAGGAGGCCATTCGGCCATTCGGCCCTTCGAGCCAGCACCGCCATTCATTGTGATCATGGCTGATGGTCCCCTATCATTAACCCGTGCCTGCCTTCTCCCCATATCCCTTGACTCCACTAGCCCCTAGGAGTCCACTAGCCCCCTTGACTCCACTAGGCCTATGGAGAATGGCAACAGGACAATGGAAATTGGTCACCCTGTTTCTCATGTTGCTGTTAGGCCAATTACAGGTGATGGTTTCACTGCCTGAGGTAGTTTATGGAGTGGTTGGGTGGCAGAATTGGATCCAGAAAGACCATATAGATTACAAGTGTGTAGGAAGCCACTGCAGATGCTGGTTTATACCAGACAGTCACAAAATGCTACAGTAACTCAGCGGGTCAGGCAGCACCTGTGGAGAAAAGGAATAGGTGACTTTTTGGGTCGGAACATTTCTTCACACTGGATGAAGGGTACCGACCCAAAACATCACCTATCCCTTTTCTCCAGAGATGCTGCCTGACCCGCTGAGTTACTCCAAATAGATTACAATCTGGCTCAGCATTACCGGAGGCAGGCACACAAGATGGATGTGTAGTAAGCAATGGGTGGCACAGCTTGAGCTTCTAACCTGGTGCATTTATAGTAGGCAAGGTTGTTTAAATCAGCTTTTGCTTCATTCATGGCATACAACGATTACTCACTAGAACAAATTGTATTGTATAAATCAGTGGTTCCCAACCTTTTTTAGTTCATGGCCCCCATGGGCTCTTAATTGCAATGGAACTGAGCAGCTGGCTGGGCCACTTGGCAGTTAAGAGGCAATTACATTCTCTTTGAGGTTAAAGTTATAGAACATAAAAGAGTACAGAAACAGGCCATTCAGACAATGATGCCTCCACTCAGCAAGATGCCAAATGAAGCTAATCCCTTCTGCCTGCATGTGATCCATATCCCTCTATTCCCTGCATATTCATGTGCCTATCTAAAAGCCTCTTAAAAGCAACGATTACAACTGTTTCACTAACACCTCTGCATATCCCACTCTCAGTGTAAAAAGTCTTGCCCCACATATTTCCTTCAAACTTTCCCCCTCTCACTTTAAACCCATACCCTCAAGTAATCGCTGGTCGGCACAGACTCGACAGGGCGAAGAACCCGTTTCCACGCTGCATCGCTAAAACTAAAACAAACATTTTCTGTCTTGAGTTCATAAACATATCAATAGTATTTTATCTTTCCACTATAAACCTACTGACTCCCATGGCTGTCTGGACTACACTTCTTCCCACCCTGCTTCCTGTAAGGACTCCATCCCCTACTCCCAATGCCTCCGTCTACGACGCATCTGCTCCCAGGATGAGGCGTTCCACACCAGGGCATCTGAAATGTCCTCATTCTTCAGGGAACGGGGGTTCCCCTCCACCACCATAGACGAGGCTCGCATCAGGGTCTCTTCCATACCCCGCAACACTGCTCTCTCTCCCCATACCCCCACTCGCAACAAGGGCAGAGTCCCCCTAGTCCTCACCTTTTACCCCACTAGCTGTCACATACAACAAGTAATCCTCCGTCAGTTTTGCCACCTCCAACGTGACCCCACCACTCGCCACATCTTCCCATCTCCCCCCATGTCTGCCTTCCACAAATAACGCTCCCTCCGTAACTCCCTTGTCAATTCTTCCCTTCCCTCCCGTACCACCCCCTCCCCGGGCACTTTCCCTTGCAACCGCAAGAGATGCTACAGTTGTCCCTTTACCTCCCCCCTCGACTCCATTCAAGGACCCAAGCAGTCATTCCAGGTGCGACAGAGGTTCACCTGCATCTCCTCCAACCTCATCTATTGCATCCGCTACTCTAGATGTCAGGCTTGGCGATCATTTCGCCAAACAACTCCGCTCGTTCTGCATTAACCAATCTGACCTCCCTGTGGCTCAGCACTTCAACTCCCCCTCCCATTCCGTATCCGACCTCTCTGTCCTGGGTCTCCTCCATGGCCAGAGTGAGCAACACCGGAAATTGGAGGACAGCACCTCATATTGGGGAGCTTGGGGAGCCTGGGGGCATGAACATTTAATTCTCCCAATTTTGTTAGCCCTTGCTGTCCCCTCCCCTTCCTCAGCCCTCGGGCTCCTCCTCCTTTTTCCTATCTTCGCACCCCACCCCCCATCAGTCTGAAGAAGGGTTTCGGCCTGAAACGTTGCCTATTTCCTTCGCTCCATAGATGCTGCTGCACGCACTGAGTTTCTCCAGCATTTTTGTGTACCTTTGATTTTCCAGCATCTGCAGTTCCTTCTTAAACACAATAGTCTTTTATCATCAGCCTCCAGTGGCACCCGAAGAAACTGACCCCAACATATCAAGTGCACACTGTTGACATCTACAATCTAGTTTGACAAAAGACTTGGGGTTGGCAATTGCAAGCTCTAATGCTAACACCAGTACGACATTCACCAGAAGAGCCTTTACCATTATCATAAGATCATAAGATCATAAGTGATAGGAGTAGAACTAGGCTATTCGCCCCATCAAATCTACTCCGCCATTCAATCATTGTTGATCTATCTCTTGCTCCTAACCCCATTCTCCTGCCTTCTCCCCATAACCTCTGACACACTCATTATGTCAGTCAGTGCCCAGTACGAGTGTGCTACATGTATAGCCATGATGTCTTTTTCTCTGATTGGTGTTTTTAGTTTAGTTTAGTTTAAAGTTACAGTGTGGAAACAGGCACTTCGGCCCACTGAATCTGTGCCCACTAACAGTCCCCACATGCTAGCACTAGCCTAAGCACACAAGGGACAATTTGCAATTTTTATCAAAGCCAATGAACCTACAAACCTGTACGTCTTTGGAGTGTGGGAGGAAAGCGGAGCAACCGGAGCAAACCCACTCGGGTCACAGGGAGAACGTGCAAACTCCGTACAGACACGACCCATGATCAAGATCAAACTTGGGCCTCTGGTGCTGTAAGGCGGCAACTCTATCGCATCGCCTCCAAAGCCAATTTAAAATATCATCTATCCCAAAATATTCCTTGCTTAAAGGGCTTTCTCACTGTGCGACCTGAAGCAAGACTTAACAAGATTTAACATCGTGGGAACCTTCTGCGATAGCAGTACGGCATTCGTGGACCAGCGAGGACCTCCGTGGCGCTAACGGCAGGTAGTCGTGTGACTTGGTAAGGTCGGGAGAAAATTCAAACATTTTTGAATTTCTCCAAGAGTGACTTGAGCAGCATTGCAACATTGTATGAACATAGTGGCCAGTGCGATATCCGTGCAATATCCGTAATAACTCTTGCGGGTACCGTGGGAACTCCTGCGAACGGTGAGTAACTGAGCAGTTTGATTATCAGTGCTTGTTTTACCTCATTGTTAAATAAATATATTTTTTACTATCAGATTGATGTCTGCAATTCTTCATTAACACATCACTACAAGATGAATGTCTCTAATGTTATAATCCCTCTCATGGTGAAACACAAAATAGTTGAAGGGAGGTGAAATAATCACATTTTCATTCTTTTTCATTTTTGAGTGTTCAGGTACCTCACTTGCTGAGCTATTTTACTCCAGCAGTTTGTGTCTCTTTTTGTCTAAAGCAGTTTCTAAGACTGGAGGAACTTCGCGGGCCAGGCAGCATCTACGGAGGGAAATGGACATGCGACCCTTTCTTCAGGCTGCCTTATCTCTCCCCCCCCCTCCCCCCAACTCCCACCCCCACACACAAATGCTGGAGAAACTCAGCGGGTGCAGCAGCATCTATGGAACGAAGGAAATAGGCAACGTTTCGGCCCGAAAAGTTGCCTATTTCTTGTGCACGTGTCGGAAGGAACAGCAGATGCCGGTTTAAAGAGAATGCTGGAGTAAATCGACGGCAGGCAGCATCTCTGGGGAGAAGGAATGGGTGACATTTCGGGTCGAGACCCTTCTGATATGCTGCTTGTCCCGCTGAGCTACATGTTGTGTCTATCTTCGTTTTAATCCAGCATCTGCAGTTCCTTCCTGGCCGAACCCGACTGAAAGATGAGAGGCTGGGCGATAGAGCACTGAGTCTGACAAGGATCAGGCTTCAGTAAGCAAAGTAAAGAGAGGTGGCAATGTTTTGGAAATGAAGCGGGTAATCCGAGTGATGGCGAGACGGTATCCTCTAATCATAATATGTCGGAAAGAACTGTAGATGTTGGTTTGCGCCGATGATAGACACAGTAATACTGGAGACAAACATAACATCATGGACGGGCAGCATCTGGATAAAAGGAATGGGTGACGTTTCGGGACGAGACTCTGAAGAAGGGTCTCTAACCGAAACGTCACACATTCCTTCTCTCCAGAGATGCTGCCCGTCCAGCTGTGTTACTCCAGCATTTCGTGTCTATCTTCCGTATGCTCTGTGATGGTCATCTCGGAATCAAGTGGCAACTCTGGTCTGTAGACACGAGGAAATGCAGATGGAGGAATCACGAGCAAAACACAGAGCGTTGGACGAGCCTGACCCTTTGAGTTCCTCCATCACTTTGTGTTGAAGTCAGGTCTGGACATTGCTTGGCTCAGTCTCAGGCGCCGGCTAACTAGGAAGGTCGAGTCAAAGTCCAGCACTAACACTCAAGAAATAATGTTTGCGGCCTGATGTTATCAATATTTAATTGAAATCATTAATAAAGTAAATAACTAGATACCGGTCTAATACGTATCTACGGGATTGGACAGGCTAGATGCAGGAACAATGTTCCCGATGTTGGGGGAGTCCAGAACCAGGGTCCCAGTTTTACAGTCTACCGTGGGAACTCTTTAATTACAGCGGGCAGGCAACTCCCTTCAGTTTCCCAGGGGGTCAGGACGGGACTGGAGTTGGGAGGGAAAGGTGGGGGAGTCGAGGGAGAGGAGGGGGAGACAGATGGGGGTGTCTTCATTTAATGGCGGCGGGTGTCTGTCACTGAAACAGGCAGGTGAGATTTCACATCCACCTTGTGTGTGCCTCTCTCTCTCTCTCTCTCTCTCTCTCTCTCTCTCTCTCTCTCTCTCTCTCTCTCTCTCTCTCTCTCTCTCTCTCTCTCTCTCTCCATCCCTCCCTCTCACACAGGCATGACTGGAGGAACTCCGCGGGCCAGGCAGCATCTACGGCGGGAAATGGACAGGCGACCCTTTCTTTAGGCTGCCTTATCTCTCCCCCCCCCCCCCCCCTCCCCCCAACTCCCACCCACACACAAGAATGCTGGAGAAACTCAGCGGGTGCAGCAGCATCTATGGAACGAAAGAAATAGGCAACGTTTCGGCCCGAAACGTTGCCTATTTCCTTCGTTCCATAGAGATGCTGCTGCACCCGCTGAGTTTCTCCAGCATTATTGTGTACCTTCGATTTTCCAGCAGCTGCAGTTCCTTCTTAAACACAAATGCACCGAGTTCCTCCAGCACTTCGTGTTTTGCTCAGTATTCCAGCATCCGCTGTCTCCCGCGTATCCAATAAAACAAAACTACTGTCAAAAGGGTGAAGAATAGGGGCAGAGATAGATACATTCCTGATTAGTGCGGCTGTCAGGAGGTTATGGGGAGAAGGCAAGAGAATGTGGTTGAGAGGGAGTGCCCATCTGTTACTATTAATTGGACAGTTCGGTCTGTGAAACGCAACACGCCAGCCCCGACATCCAGCCCGGTGGTCAGTCCTTTGAAGATAGAAACCAGTTGCTTGGAGCAACTCAGCGGGACAGGCAGCATCTCTGGAGAGAAGGAACAGGTGGCGTTTCGGGTCGAGAGCCTTCTTCAGACTGAAAGTTTCACCTCTCAGTAGATAATAAAATAAGACAATCATCACGGTCAATGTGAGACAAAGTCTTTATTCCTATTTGACAAAATAAAAAGACGACTTCTTGCACATATTGAGAGAAGGTGCATCACACCAAACAACATTTGTCTAAAAAAAAACAGATTATTCTTCAGCTCATTAAAGAGCTCGGGTGAAAAAAAACAATATAGTGTGTGAAAAAAAGTAACATCATTTGTACCACGTGATTAACAACACTACAGTCCACGGTGTTCATTCAAGATTAACGGGAAAGATCGGGAGACGGACAAGTCACTCGCACAAATAACAGAAATGCCGAGTACCGTGGGAACTCTTTATCTACCCCCCGTTATATCGTGCGGAACTCGTGCTGGACCACGACCACTTCACTCGGGTGACATCTTGCTTCAGGTCGCACCGTGAGAACTGGCCATGAGGGATTATCACAATGGTAAACCCAATTAGTCTCCCTCAATGATAAGGGAATATTTTAAAGGGAAGAAAAAGAAGTGGGTCTGGGGGTCAACATCTCCGATGACCTCTCTTGGACCCACAATACCTCAACACTGGTCAACAAGGCTCACCACCAGCGTCTCTTCTTCCTGAGGAGACTAAAGAAGGTCCATCTGTCTCCTCAGATTCTGGTGCACTTCTACCGCTGCACCATCGAGAGCATCCATACCAACTGTATCACAGTATGGCATGGCAATTGCACTGTCTCTGACTGGAAAGCACTGCAGAGGGTGGTGAAAACTGCCCAACGCATCACCGGTTCCTCACTCCCCTCCATTGAGTCTGTCCAAAGCAAACAATGTCTGTGAAGGACATCGTCAAGGACTGCTCTCACCCCAGCCGCAGTCTGTTTACCCTCCTCCCATCCAGGAGGCGCTAGAGGTCTCTCTGTTGCCAGACCAGCAGGTTCAGGAACAGCTTCTTCCCTGCGGCTGTTACACTACTGAACTCTGCACCTTTGAGGGTGAATGCCAGTCACCCTCCCCCCCCACCCCCCACCCCCCGGACACTCCTTCCCCCAGAAAATTTGCACTACTACTACTGCATGTACGTATATATATTTATTGCTCATTATTCTATGTTCGCTCTTCTGGGTGAGATGCTAACTGTGTTTCGTTGTCTCTGTACTGTACACTGCAAAATGACAATAAAGATTGAATCTGAATCTGAATCTGAATCTGAGGTGATCACGAAAGGTTATTTCTTGAATTGTAGGCCCATGACAAGTGGTTCATAGGTTCATAAATTCATAAGTGATAGGAGCAGAACTAGGCCTTTCAGCCCATCGAGTCTATTCCGTCATCCAATCATGGCTGTTCTCTGCCTCCTAATCACATTTTCTTGCCTTCTCTCCATAATCCTTGTCACCTGTTCTAATCAAGAATTTGTGTATCTCTATCTAACATTATCCACTGACTCGGCCTTCACGGCTCTCTGTGGCAATGAGTTCCACAGATTAACTACCCTCTGACTAAAGAAGCTCCTCCTCACCTTCTTTCTAAAAGAGTGCCCTTTAATTCTGAGGCAATGACAATTGGTCCTAGACTCTCCCACCAGTGGAAACATCCTCTCCACATCCACTCTATCCAAGCCTTTCATTATTCTGTAAGTTTCAATGAGGTCCCCCCTCAACCTTCTAAACTCCAGCGAGTAGAGGCCAGGGCTGTCAAACTGAAAATAAATTAAACATTAGAAAATAGGTAATTACTGTCTCGTAGTTCCGTGCGCCGGGTACAGAGAGCGGTTCCACATGGTTAAGTGGTGTATGTTAGGGGTTGGTGCTGGGCCCATTCTTTCTTGTCGTCTATAGTATATCAATAATTTGGACGTGAATGAAAAAGGCACGGTTTGTAGATTTGCAGATACAGTAAATTAGCTGATGTCATGAGCAGCTGGATAAATGCGCCAAGGAATGGTAAAATGGAGTTTCACATATGTGTGAAATGTTGCATTTTGGAACGATAGATCAGAGTTGGACATTCACAGTAAATGGTAATGCCCTGGGGAGCATTGTAGAGCAGAAGGTCAGAGGATTATAAGTACACAGTCCCCTGAAAGCGGCATCATAGGTGGACCGGGTAATGAAGAAGACTTTTGACACACATTAAAAAGGGGCATTGAGTTTAGAAGCAGGAATGTAATGTTGCATTGTTACCAGATGTCCATCCACTAGCCTGAAAATGCATCCAACATTATAGAAACATAGAAAATAGGTGCAGGAGTAGGCCATTTGGCCCTTCGAGCCTGCACCGCAATTCAATATGATTATGGCTGATCATCCAACTCAGTATCCTGTACCTGCCTTCTCTCCATACCCCCTGATCCCTTTAGCCACAAGGGCCACTTCTATCTCACCTACAAAATCCTGGTCCTCGCCTACAAAGCCCTCCACCATCTGGCCCCCACATATCTCACTGACCTCCTCTCCCCCTACCAACCCTCACGGTCCCTCAGATCCACATCAGCCGGTCTCCTCTCCATCCACAAGTCCAACCTCCGCAGTTTTGGGGACAGAGCCTTCTCCAGGGCAGCTCCCAGGCTCTGGAACTCCCTCCCCCAACTGATCCGCAATTCCGTGTCCCTCCCCATCTTCCAGTCCCGCCTCAAGACCCATCTCTTCACCTCTGCCTATCCTTAGCCCCACGTCCCCGTCCCTTTTCATCTGTGCATTAATTGCCTCATGCTGTGTTTTGTATTGAATTCTGTCTTTACTTTGTGTACTAGTCATGTCTCTACTATTTATTTCATTCCCCTTACATGTTTTTCCTATACATGCTCAATTTTTGTAAGGTGTCCTTGAGACTCTTGAAAGGCGCCCATAAATAAAATGTATTATTATTATTATTATTATCTCCCTCTTAAATATAGCCAATGAACTGGCCTCAACTACCTTTTGTGGCAGAGAGTTCCAGAGATTCAACACTCTCTGTGTGAAAAATGTTTTTCTCATCTCGGTCCTAAAAGGTTTCCCCCTTATCCTTAAACTGTGACCCCTTGTTCTGGACTTCCCCAACATCGGGAACAATCTTCCTGCATCTAGCCTGTCCAACCCCTTAAGAATTTTGTAAGTTTCTACAAGATCCACATTATCAATGACTTGCCCCACCCTGGTCATTCCTGCTTCTCCCAGCTCCTGTCTGGCAGAAAATACAGAGGCTTGAGCTCGGGTTCTGTCCGATTCACCTCTACCCCAGTGAGGACATTGGACTTTGTAAATGGAGCTGAGTCACTGTAATGTGCTGCAATGATGTTCTGCACTCTATACCTTTCCCTTTACTCTGTCTTCTGTACTTGAGTTTGACGATTGTATTTATGTATGGCATGACTGATCTTTTTGGATAAGCTTTTCACTCTATCTCAGTACAGGTGACAATAATGAACATAAACCTAAATGTTGCCGAAGCCACAACAGTCTTGTTTTTTATTGCTATTATTATTATTATTATTATTATTATTATTATTATTATTATTATTATTATTATTATTATTATTATTATTATTATTATTATTATTATGGCCAATTGCGGGGAGACAGGCTAATTTAGATTGGCTCCTAGGTTGGCATGGATGCGATGGGTCGATGAACTCATTTTCATGCTGTATTCCTCAATTACTCTATGATTCTAAATTATATAATGCCCCTAGCATGAGGAACATGTTCCCAAAGGATGTCGTGGGTTTTGAATTGTACTTTTTGATGGCTTATTGTCCAGGAAGAAAGTCACAGTCAGCAAGTTATTATTATCATCATCTATATTCTTTGTTGCCGAGTCATTTATTTTTGGTTGAAATTTCAAGTTCTTGAATCATTTCCAGCTTATGCCATCAACTTTTATGAAGAAAGCTTAAGGTGCATATAATACCGGGAACCAGGATTCAGCAAATGCTTGACATTTATCTTTCAGCCAACGTGAGCAAAGTGGATGAATTGCTCACTTATCTCATTGTTATTTGTGGGATCTGATGTGAAAACCGCCGGGTCGGGTCGATGCACATAGTCTCTTGCCCTTCTGTAGTTGTATAGGGCTCTGGTGAGACCGCATCTGGAGTATTGTGTACAGTTTTGGTCTCCTAATTTGAGGAAGGACATCCTTGTGATTGAGGCAGTGCAGTGTAGGTTCACGAGATTGATCCCTGGGATGGCGGGATTGTCATATGAGGAAAGATTGAAAAGACTAGGCTTGTATTCACTGGAGTTTAGAAGGATGAGGGGCATCTCATAGAAACATATAAAATAGTAAGATTAAACGAGAACTTACCAGTTTGAAGTTTGATCTGTATTTTATGAGGAGTTACGATGAGGGATTACGTGAAGAACCCGCTCAGCACGCATGCGCGGCATACTTCAAAGCAGCGGTGTGAAATCACAGATAGCCACAGTTATTGAAGTAATAGTAAAGACAAGGAGACATCAGTTTATCAGTTTGACCCATATTATTGAGGGTGGGAGCGGAGGGCACGTAATCCCTCATCGTAACTCCTCATATAATACAGATCAAACTTCAAACTGGTAAGTTCTCGTTTAATCTTACTATTTTACTTCGGAGCCACGTGAGTGATTCCGTGAAGACTTCAAAGCTCTGTGAATTCAAACTGTGTAACAGTTATTACTTCACGCACTGCCGAAGTCCTTGAGGGAGGAAGTGTGTTATCGTAATCAACCAATGAATCTGTTTGTAGAAAAACACAATGGTATTTTTTAACAATAACAACAAAGAAATTAAATTGCTCCCCTGGGCTTAAATTAAATATTTGCAGTCTGTAAAATCTTTCCTGCAAATAAAACAGGTTTTGCCAACGGCTTATTATAAAATGTTCTGAACGGTCTTTCCCCCCACCATCCTGCTGTAGCCAGGATGTGGTCTATAGGCACATCCATTCTTTTAGCCGTGGACGTGGATGCTACCCTGGTGGAATGAAATTTGTACGTGTTAGTTTTTATCCCAGCAGCTTTTAGCACCTGCTTGAGCCATCTCGAAATGGTTTGGCTCGTCACCCGACCATAAGGTTTTTTATGACTGACCCACATGGCTTTTCATCTCCCTCGAATATGTTGGTTGTGTCTATGTAGGATAGTAGGGTCATGGCACATAACCGTGTTTCTGGCGGGTAAGCCCGGAATTCCACGACTGGATTATAAAGAAGAACATAAATAGGTCGACAAGAGCTGCATCCAGGGGTGATTGTGTTGTCCCGTTTAAGAAAAGTGTATTTGGCCAGACAGTATTTTCCTATAGAGCGTCGCATACCTGGAACGCGATCCCCTGCTTCATACGGGATCTGCCAACCATCACCACATTTACAAAACAACTCAAAAAATGGTTACTGGAAAATCAAACCTGTATTCATAATCAACCGCAATATAACCGAATAAACTGAATAAGGGGGGTGGGGTGTCGAATGGGATAGTGGAGGATGGAGTTAAAGGGAAAGGGTTTCTTAAATGTGTGAGCGTAGAGACAGAGGGGTGTAAAATGAGGGTAGAAGCAATAGGTAGCAAGGTGAAAAGTAAAAGTGGCAGGCAGACAAAACCAGGGCAAAAATCAAAAAGGGCCACTTTTCAACATAATTGTATAAGGGGTAAGAGTGTTGTAAAAACAAGCCTGAAGGCTTTGTGTCTCAATGCAAGGAGATTTCGTAATAAGGTGGATGAGTTGAATATGCAGATAGCTATTAATGACTATGATATAGTTGGGATCACGGAGACATGGCTCCAGGGTGACCAAGGCTGGGAGCTGAAGGGCCGTGTTGGGGAACTGGAGAAGCAAGTGGATGACCTCTGGTTTGTCCGAGAAACGGAGTCGTTCCTCGACAAGTCCTACAGTACGATTGTTACACCTAAGGTACTGGAAGAGAGAAGGTGGGAGACAGTGAGAGCGGGAGGGAAGCATGGAATGCCAACGTCCCCGGGTGTTGTACCTCTTGTGAACAGGTTCACCCACTTAGAAGCTGTCGGGACAGAAGAGGTGTTTACACTGGGCGGCGGACTGGCTTGTGATGCGAATAGGGCTGTTGAGCCAAAACCAAAAAGGCCTAAGGCAGGCAACGCCATTGTAGTGGGAGACTCCATTGTGAGAGGTACGGACAGGGGTTTCTGCGGCAACAGACGGGATGCGAGGATGGTGTGCTGCCTTCCTGGTGCCAGGATCCAGGATGTCACGGACAGAGTGCAGAAAATCCTCAAGGGCGAAGGTGAACATCCGGAAGTGGTAGTGCATGTCGGCACAAATGATGTCGGAAAGAAGGGGATGAATATTCTGCAGCGTGACTTTAGAGAGCTCGGAAAAATGCTGAAAAGCAGGACCTCCAGGGTTGTTATCTCCGGTTTGCTTCCAGTTCCTCGTGCTGGCGAGAGCAGGAACAGGGAGATACGGGACCTGAACGTGTGGCTGAGGAACTGGTGCACGGGGCAGGGATTTAGATTCTTAGATCACTGGGATCTGTTTTGGGGTAAGGGGGAACTGTACAAAAGGGACGGATTGCATCTTAACAGGTGTGGGACCAGCATTCTGGCAGGCAGGTTTGCCACTGCTACACGGGTGGTTTTAAACTGAATAAGGGGGGTGGGGTGTCGAATGGGCTAGTGGAGGATGGAGTTAAAGGGAAAGGGTTTCTTAAATGTGTGAGCGTAGAGACAGAGGGGTGTAAAATGAGGGTAGAAGCAATAGGCAGCAAGGTGAAAAGTAAAAGTGGCAGGCCGGAAAATCCAGGGCAAAAATCAAAAAGGGCCACTTTTCAACAAAATTGTATAAGGGGTAAGAGTGTTGTAAAAACAAGCCTGAAGGCTTTGTGTCTCAATGCAAGGAGCATTCGTAATAAGGTGGATGAGTTGAATGTGCAGATAGCTATTAATGACTATGATATAGTTGGGATCATGGAGACATGGCTCCAGGGTGACCAAGGCTGGGTGCTGAACATCCAGGGATATTCAATATTCAGGAGGGATAGAGAGAAAGGAAAAGGAGGTGGGGTAGCGTTGCTGATTAGAGAGGAGATTAACGCAATGTAAAGGAAGGACATTAGTTTGGAGGATGTGGAATCGGTATGGGTAGAGCTGCGAAACACTAAGGGGCAGAAAACGCTGGTGGGTGTTGTGTACAGGCCACCTAACAGTAGTAGTGAAGTTGGAGATGGTATCAAACAGGAAATTAGAAATGCGTGCGACAAAGGCAAAACCGTTATAATGGGTGACTTCAATCTACATATAGATTGGGTGAATCAAATTGGCAGGGGTGCTGTGGAAGAGGATTTCTTGGAATGTTTGCGGGATAGTTATCTAAATCAACATGTAGAGGAACCAACGAGAGAGCAGGCTATTTTAGACTGGGTATTGAGTAATGAGGAAGGGTTATTTAGCAGTCTTGTTGTACGTGCCCCCTTGGGCAAGACTGACCATAATATGTTCAAAAGGGAACTGCAGATGCTGGAATATCGAAGGTACACAAAATTGCTGGAGGAACTCAGCGGGTGCAGCAGCATCTATGGAGCGAAGGAAATAGGCGACGTTTCGGGCCGAAACCCTTCTTCAGACTGGAGAAGGGTTTCGGCCCGAAACGTCGCCTATTTCCTTCGCTCCATAGATGCTGCTGCACCCGCTGAGTTCCTCCAGCAATTTTGTGTACCTTCTGACCATAATATGGTTGAGTTCTTCATTAGGATGGAGAGTGACATTGTTAATTCAGAAACAATGGTTCTGAACTTAAAGAAAGGTAACTTTGAGGGTATGAGACGTGAATTGGCCAAGATTGACTGGCAATTAATTCTAAAAGGGTTGACGGTGGATATGCAATGGAAGACATTTAAAGACAGCATGGATGAACTACAAAAATTGTTCATCCCAGTTTGGCAAAAGAATAAATCAGGGAAGGTAGTACATCCGTGGATAACAAGGGAAATCAGGGTTAGTATCAAAGCGAAGGATGATGCGTACAAATTAGCCAGAAAAAGCAGCATACCGGAGGACTGGGAGAAATTCAGAGACCAGCAGAGGAGGACAAAGGGCTTAATTAGGAAAGGAAAAATAGATTATGAAAGAAAACTGGCAGGGAACATAAAAACTGACTGCAAAAGTTTTTATAGATATGTGAAAAGAAAGAGATTAGTTAAAACAAATGTAGGTCCCTTGCAGTCAGAAACAGGTGAGTTGATCATGGGGAACAAGGATATGGCGGACCAATTGAATAACTACTTTGGTTCCGTCTTCACTAAGGAAGACATAAATAATCTGCCGGAAATAGCAGGGGACCGCGGGTCAAAGGTGTTGGAGGAATTGAGTGAAATCCAGGTTAGTCGGGAAGTGGTGTTGGGTAAATTGAATGGATTAAAGGCCGATAAATCCCCAGGGCCAGATAGGCTGCATCCCAGAGTACTTAAGGAAGTAGCTCCAGAAATAGTGGATGCATTAGTAATAATCTTTCAAAACTCTTTAGATTCTGGAGTAGTTCCTGAGGATTGGCGGGTAGCAAACGTATCCCCGCTTTTTAAGAAGGGAGGGAGAGAGAAAACAGGGAATTACAGACTAGTTAGTCTAACATCGGTAGTGGGGAAACTACTAGAGTCAGTTATTAAAGATGGGATAGCAGCACATTTGGAAAGTGGTGAAATCATTGGACAAAGTCAGCATGGATTTATGAAGGGTAAATGATGTCTGACGAATCTTATAGAATTTTTTGAGGATGTAACTAGTAGCGTGGATGGGGAGAACCAGTGGATGTGGTGTATCTGGACTTCCAGAAGGCTTTCGACAAGGTCCCACATAAGAGATTAGTATACAAACTTAAAGCACACGGTATTGGGGGTTCAGTATTGATGTGGATAGAGAACTGGCTGGCAGACAGGAAGCAAAGAGTAGGAGTAAACGGGTCCTTTTCACAATGGCAGGCAGTGACTAGTGGGGTACCGCAAGGCTCAGTGCTGGGACCCCAGCTGTTTACAATATATATTAATGATCTGGATGAGGGAATTGAAGGCAATATCTCCAAGTTTGCGGATGACACTAAGCTGGGGGGCAGTGTTAGCTGTGAGGAGGGTGCTAGGAGACTGCAAGGTGACTTGGATAGGCTGGGTGAGTGGGCAAATGTTTGGCAGATGCAGTATAATGTGGATAAATGTGAGGTTATCCATTTTGGTGGCAAAAACAGGAAAGCAGACTATTATCTAAATGGTGGCCGACTAGGAAAAGGGGAGATGCAGCGAGACCTGGGTGTCATGGTACACCAGTCATTGAAAGTAGGCATGCAGGTGCAGCAGGCAGTGAAGAAAGCGAATGGTATGTTAGCTGTCATAGCAAAAGGATTTGAGTATAGGAGCAGGGATGTTCTACTGCAGTTGTACAGGGTCTTGGTGAGACCACACCTGGAGTATTGCGTACAGTTTTGGTCTCCAAATCTGAGGAAGGACATTATTGCCCTAGAGGGAGTGCAGAGAAGGTTCACCAGACTGATTCCTGGGATGTCAGGACTGTCTTATGAAGAAAGACTGGATAGACTTGGTTTATACTCTCTAGAATTTAGGAGATTGAGAGGGGATCTTATAGAAACTTATAAAATTCTTAAGGGGTTGGACAGGCTAGATGCAGGAAAATTGCTCCCGATGTTGGGGAAGTCCAGGACAAGGGGTCACAGCTTAAGGATAAGGGGGAAATCCTTTAAAACCGAGATGAGAAGAACTTTTTTCACACAGAGAGTGGTGAATCTCTGGAACTTTTTGCCACAGAGGGTAGTCGAGGCCAGTTCATTGGCTATATTTAAGAGGGAGTTAGATGTGGCCCTTGTGGCTAAGGGGATCAGAGGGTATGGAGAGAAGGCAGGTACGGGATACTGAGTTGGATGATCAGCCATGATCATATTGAATGGCGGTGCAGGCTCGAAGGGCCGAATGGCCTACTCCTGCACCTAATGTCTATGTTTCTATGTTTCTATAATCATCTGGCAGTCTTTTATTGTTACTTTTTAACTTTATTGTCTGTTTTGTTATGTTTTTTGTTTGTCTTTTGTTTTGTTTTGATTCTTTTCTTATGGATTGAATGTGTTGTGATGTGTTAACCTGGTTTACCAGAGGGACTACAGATGGAAATTAGCCTATAGCTATAATCTTGCGTATTGCATGCAAATGTTTATAAATATGCACTGTCCTTAATAAAAACATCTAAAAAAAAAATTTTTTTTAAAAGGTGTTCCTAGTCTACTCTGTTTGATCATTCCCTGGATAACGACAGAGATCTGGTCTGGAGCTGTGAGCATGGTGTCCAGTCGCAATAGGTGTAGTGACTGGACCCTCTGTGCAGACACAAGTGCCATCAACATGAGTGTTTTGAGCATAGATTGTTCCAGGTTGAGGGATCTGGCTGGTGGCCATCCCCTGAGGTATGTCAGGACCACACTGACATCCCATGTATGGGTGTACCTTGGTCTAGGGGGTTAGAGTTGTAAATACCCTTGATTAGTTTGACCACCAGCGAGTGGGACCCCATGGCCTGTTGTCCTGGAGCTGGTTTTGAATAGACAGGCAGGGCACTTCTAGCTGTGTTGATGGCTCTGTAGCTGAGTCCTTCATCGTGGTGAAGGTTCGCCAGGAATTCCAGTACGTTGGTAACTGTAGCGGTTGAGTAGGTGGTCCCTGCATTCAAGTAGTACTTCTCCCATTTTTTGATGCTGGACAAGTGCTGTTTTTTAGTGGATGTTCGGAGGGATGCTGACATGGTGTCGACGGTTTTGTTCTGATAATCCCAGTCCCAGAAGTGGTTTGTGCAGAATCTGCAACCCAGGAGTTTGCCGTGCATGCGTGCTGAGCGGGTTCTTCACGGAATCACTCACGTGACTCCGAAGTAAAATTATAAAAGGAATGGACAAGCTAGATGCAGGACATTTTTCCCAATATTGGGCGAGTCCAGAACCAGGGGCCACAGTCTTAGAATAAAGGGGAGGTCATTTAAGACTGAGGTGAGAAAAAACTTTTTCACCCTGAGAGTTGTGAATTTATGGAATTCCCTGCCACAGAGGGCAGTGGAGGCCAAGTCACTGGGTGGATTTAAGAGAGAGTTAGATAGAGCTCTAGGGGTTAGTGGAGTCAAGGGATATGGGGAGAAGGCAGGCACGGGTTATTGATAGGGGACGATCAGCCATGATCACAATGAATGGCGATGCTGGCTCGAAGGGCCGAATGGCCTCCTCCTGCACCTATTTTCTATGTTTCTATGTTTTCTATGTTCCTAATTGGTGAATTGAGGGCCAGAGGACATAGGTTCAAGATGAAGGGGAAATGATTAACTAGGAATCTGAGGGGTAACTTTTTCACACAAAGGGTGGTGGGTGCATGGAACAAGCTGCCAGAGGAGGTAGTTGAGGCTGGGACTATCTCAACGTTTAAGAAGCAGTTAGACAGGTACATGGATAGGAAAGGTTTGGAGGGATATGGATAAACGCAGGCAGGTGCGACTAGTGTAGCTGGGACACATTGGCCGGTGTGGACAAGTTGGGCCGAAAGGCCTGTTTCCACACTGTATCAGTCTATGACTATCTGACTAAACACAGTGACTCTACTTAGAAACTAATCTCTGGTGCAGCGTTTTACATCTTCTGAGGACATACTATTTAAAATATTCCAATTATTTCTATTAGGCTGTCAAAAGAAACAGGGAGTGGGGAAGCAGTGGGTTGAAATGGGTGTTCTAAGCTAATGAGTTATCTGCTTTATAAGCTAAGTGCACAATGTGGTAATGTTTATGTTGAACACATATGTGAAGTCATATATATCACAACACATAACATTTAACACACTACAGTACAGAACGTAAATTTCACCCCAATAACACAAAATCACATAATTGTATATTAATAACTAACCCAGAATGAGGAAGGGTCTAAATCTGAGACATCATCCATCCTTTTTATCAAGAAAAGCTGCCAGACCCGTTGAGTTATTCCAGCAGTTTGTGTCTATCTTCTGATTAAACCAGCATCTGCAGTTTCTTTACACACACTCAATTGTTTCAATAATACGGCATAGAGATGCAGCTGGTGGAGCTGCTGCCTCACAGGGCCAGAGACCCGAGTTCGATCCTGACTTCAGGCGCTGTCTATGTGAGTTTGCACGTTCCCCCTTGTACCGCGCCGTTTCCTCTGGGTGCTCCGGTTTCCTCCTACTTCTCGAAGATGTGCAGGTTTGTCGGTTAGTGCCCTGTGAAAAATGGACCCTGATGTGCAGGGAGTGGGTGAGAAAGTGGGGTAACATGGAACTAGTGTGAACAATGGTCAGTGGGAACTCGGTGGGAAGAAGGACCCATTTCCCTGCTGTGTCTCTAGTCATAGAGTTATACAATGTGGCAACAGGCCCTATGGCACAACTTTCCCATACCGACCAAGATGCCCCATCTACACTAGTCCCACCTGCCTGCTTTTTGCCCATATCCCTCCAAACTCCAGTGCAGAGGGAGAAGAGGAGGGAAGAGACAGTAACCCTAAGATTTTTTGCCTCCACCACAGTGAGGAGGTGCTTGGTGGATACACTGTGGTGGACGTTAATTTGTGTTTACTGTTGTTTATGATTGTATGATGTATGTATGACTGCAGGCACAAAATTTCGTTCAGACCGTAAGGTCTGAATGACAATAAAGGGATTCAATTCAATTCAATTCAAAAAATCAATTCAATTCAAACACATCCATGTACCTATCTAAATGATTCTTAAACATTGTGATAGTACCTGCCTCAACTACCTCCTGCAGCAACTTGTTCCATTCACCCACCACCCTTTGTGGAAAAAATGTTACCTCTCAGTTTCCTATTAAATCTTTCCCACCTCACCTTAAACCTAGTGTTTAAGAAGGAAATGCAATGCTGGAAAATCGAAGGTACACAAAAATGCTGGAGAAACACAGCGGGTGCAGCAGCATCTATGGAGCAAAGGAAGCTCCATAGATGCTGCTGCACCCGCTGAGTTTCTCCAGCATTTTTGTGTACCTTCACCTTAAACGTATGTCCTCTAGTTTTTGATTTTCCTACTCTGGGCAAAGAACAGAGAGTTTACCCGATCTATTTCTAATTCTCCAATTCTCTAATTAAACTAAATGCTTTTCCTCTGGATTGCACATTTACCCAGTTTCACTACTAGCATTGCAACAATGATGTTGTGGATCCATATAACAAGTTGGTGTATTGTTTATGTCCCTCTTCTACAACTGCTACCATCTAGTAGAACCACTGTTCATTGACAGAAAGTTAAACATTTAGAACACCATGGATAAACTGCTTTGGAGATCTGTTGACTGCAGAGCAAACATTTAATTTCTTGCCGAAGTAAACAGCTTTTTTTTCTGTCTGATTATGCGTCTGTGTATCCAAGAGAAGATGCTTCCAGCATTTCTCATGAAGTTTTTAATAAAACGCTCAGCAGTTCAGACAGCAGATGTGGAAAGAGTATTGGAATTAACATTTCAAATGATGACCTCTCCTCTGATGCTTCCTGGCCTCGTGAATACTTCCAGCCTCTGCAATATTTTGTTTTGATATTAAAACCTTGTGCAGCTCAGATGGGGGTATGATGGGGAGTGAATCCTCAGCCTCATACATGCAAAGCTCAAACTCTACCAGCGAGCTACAGTATATCCACATCAAAAAATGTTTGACTACTGTTAGTACAAGGGGCAAATGCCTAGCTGGTTACCTGGGTCAGATACTCTGCATGTCGTGCTTATTTCCTGCTAAATGACAATTGACTATTAACTAAGGAGGAAGGCCATGGGTTCACTCTGCAACATTTCCAATCCAATTATTTTGCATTGTTGTGGAACTACTGTACTTTAGCTCAAAAATTCACCTTAATAAACTCTCACACTGGGCAGCAAATATTAATCAATGAAAAATGTGGCACATCATCTCAATGCTGTCTCCCCAGCCATTGTTAACTGAGATAGTGCTTAAATAACCATTCTGGTACTGGGGCTGAACAGTGTCTATCTACGATGAATTGAGACTCAGTTTAGTTTAGTTCAATTTAGTTTAGAGATACAGATTGGAAATAGGCCCTTCGGCCCACCGAGTCCGCACCAACCAGCGATCCCTGCACATTTACATTATCCTACACACACCAGGGACACTTTACATTTATACCTTCAATGAACCTACAAACCTGTATGTCTTTGGAGAGAGTGAGAAAACTGAAGATCTCGGCGAAAAGTCAAGCGGTCATGGGGAGAACGTACAAACTCCGTACAGGCAGCACCCATAGTCGGGACCGTACCCGGGTCTCTGGCGTTGCAAGCGTTGTAAGGCAGCAACTCTACCGCTGCGCCACCATGCCTCTCTGTTCTCTCTGCTACTCATGGTAACCAACCTTGTTCCCCTACCATCACGATGGACTCCGAGGTTCCAAGATTAGAAAGACTTTTAAGTACTTTAGGTGCAAGATTTATTGTTCATCAGCCCTCTAGACCAATGACTGATACAGATAACAAGTGAGTAATCATGACTGAGACAGGAATAATGACTATGGTGGAGCACTTATCTCAGTCTAATTCCCAGTCATTTTCTCCAAACTCCATTCTCATTTAGCTGAAGGGCAAGACCAGGCTTCACTCTTCAAACATTAGTTGCTTCAGGGCTCAGTTGTGCATTTGCAGAACCGAGTAAATCGTTGAATTGCTTTGGAAAGTGAGGCATTCACTTTCAGTTTGACCTCTCATTTATCTTCATTCACAGATCCAAAAAGCATACTTTAGGCTTAGATTGAGAACTCTAAGGATGAGAAGGAACCACTGATTGATACGCACAGGTGTGAGAGAACATCATCATTTTCATCAAGTCCATATATCAAATCAACCTAGCCTGAATATTTCACTTTACTTCATCACTGTTGCAAGATCGGAAATCTGTAACAGCCATTGTGTTATTTGTGCACCCTATATCGATAACAATCAGCGTGGGTTTTCTCAGAGTACTTCCGTTTCCTCCCACACTCCAAAGACGTACAGGTTTGTAGGATAATTGGCTTGTTATTCATGTAAAATTGTCCCTAGTGTGATTTAGTTGGGCGGGAATTGGGGGAAACTGTTTTTTAGTCACTTGGTGGAATGCGACTTTTCTCCTGGTTGCATTTCGCACTCCCTCGCGGCCTAACAGCTTGGATTGGTGTGGCCTTTCCCGGAGTCGGGTCCAGAGCTTCAGCAGCGGGCGCAGCGTGGACTGTCAATCGCGGAGCCGGGCGATCCCTTGCCGGGGGTCGCAAGAAGAAGTGCTCCGACCGCTGGCCCACGGACTATGACATCCTGAAGATCGCTGGCCCACGGACTACGACATCCTGAAGCGGCGGTCTGCGGAGCTCCTAGCTGTGGGCGCGGCATGGACTTTCTATCGCGGAGTGGGCGAGCCTTTGCCGAGGGTCGCCAGAAGATGTGCTCCAACCGCCAGCCTATAACATACTCAAGCGGAGCTTCTAGCCGCTGGCGCAGTGTGGACTTTAAGAGCTCCAATCGCCGGCCTGCGGCCCATAACGTCGTGAAGCCTCAGTCTCCGGTAGGAAGCAGCCGATTCGGGACCTCCAAGACGCGGAGTGTCCATCTGTCCCTTCATCGGAGTTTCGAGCATCCCGACGAGAGGGCCTGTACATTGGGCCATCCGTAGCGGCATCTGTGGAGGGTTCATGGTCACAACCACGGATGAACAAAGGACGAGGACTGACAAAGTTATTGCCTTCCACCACATTGAAGAATGTTGATTCCACTGTGGTGGATGTTCATGTTATATTCGATTGTGTTATGTAATCTTTTGTTTGTATGGCTGCATGGTAAGTCAAATTCCACTGTACCTTAATTGGTGCATGTGGCAATAAATGTGATCTCGAACTTGAACTAGGGTAGTGTTAAAGCGTGTGGGGATTGCTGGTTGGGGCAGACTCGGTGGGCCGAAGGCCCTGTTTCCGCGTTGTATATCTAAACTAAACTAAACTAAACTACAGTGGTTCAAGAGAACCAACAAACTCAAGTAAGGATAACCAATAAATGCCTGTCCTACCAGCAATTATCTTGCCTCATGTGCATACATTCTTTAAACTGTGCAAGGCTTTTGTTACTTTTCATTTTCAGCTTGTAAATGGTTTGTCCTCCCACTTATTGTTCAAAACTGAAATAGTTTTAACTTCCTACTTATTTCAAATGGCATTGCACAGCACTTTAATGTATTTTCCCTCACTGATGTTGATACAAACCAGAGACAGAAAATGATGGCAGACATTTACCAGCTGTTCTAGGTAAAGGTTTGAATATAGCATGCAGAGTCCAATTTGCATTGTAATTGCCCCTAGGATTTTCTTCATAAATCACGAGAATGTCTCACTCTTGTGCAAGTTTAACAAGGAAAACTGTGTGTACTCAGACCAATAAACTAGATTGATATTTGATACCCCACAAATGATATTTCAAGTTTCAAGAAGTTAAAATTTAAGATTAACTAGACTAAGTGGGATCCGTTGGGCTGGTCCCCAAATGCAATATTCCACCACTTCACCAATTCCAATATTGGTGGTCAGTGGGTGGGGGGGGGGGGGGGGGGGTGGTCTGGAGTGTAAGTATGGGTGTAGTGGGCCGAAGGGACAGGTTTCCAGAGGACTAATATGGACATTGTGGGCCAAATGGATTATTGGGCTGGCAGCTCAGCCACTCAGGCCTGGTGGGCTGGCAGCTCAGTCACTCAGGCCTGGTGGGCCGGCAGCTCAGTCACTCAGGCCTGGTGGGCCAGCAGCTCAGTTAATCAGGGCAGGTGGGCTGGCAGCTCAGTCACTCAGGGCTGGTGGGCCAGCAGCTCAGTTAATCAGGCCTGGTGGGCTGGCAGCTCAGTCACTCAGGGTTGATGGGCTGGCAGCTCAGTTACTCAGGCCTGGTGGGCTGGCAGCTCAGTCACTCAGGGCTGGTGGGCCAGCAGCTCAGTTAATCAGGGCAGGTGGGCTGGCAGCTCAGTCACTCAGGCCTGGTGGGCTGGCAACTCAGTCACTCAGGGCTTGTGGGCTGGCAGCTCAGAAACTGCCAGAAATTCTGCCCAAAACAGACGAGAGATTCTTTGAGAGAGAAGGGTGAGAGGGTGGAGATTCAATTTCAGACATTTTTCATCTTTTGCTACAGATCACAGTAATGAAGGAGGAAAGTGTATGCTGCCCGGGATCTTACAGGGAGCCAATGAAGGGAGGGAGAAAAATACTGCGGTGAGGTTTAATACTAACAGGGGGATTCCTTACTGATGGGCCAAAGAGAGTCCTCCTAGGCTAGTGCAGGCCTGATGGGCCAAAGGGACAAAAATGAATATATATATCTGAGTGAAATCTCAGTGAAACGCACTGTTTCTGGACTTTTACTAGCCTGGCATGGACCTTTTGGGCCGAAATGCTCCTCCTGGGCTAATATGGGCATTTTGGGCAAAAGGGACTGGTTTCTGGGCTAATAAGGACCTTGTGGGCCGAAATGACTGGTTTCACATAGGCCAAAGGTGGGCTGGCAGTTGACTTATTCACGACTGGTGGGCTGGTAGTTCACTCACTCACTCGCGACTGGTGGGCTGGCAGTTGACTCACAGCTGGTGGGCTGGCAGTTGACTCACAGCTGGTGTGCTCACACATACACACCCTCCATCACACACACACACACACACACACTCACACACACACACACCCTCCATCCCACTCACACACACTCACAGCCACAGACACTCCCTCCATCTCATACACACAGACATCCTCCATCGCGCGCGCACACACACACACACACACACACACACACACACACACACACACACACACACACACACACACACACACACACACACACACACACACACACACACACACACACACACACACACACACATACTCACAGCCACACACACGCACCCTCCATCTCACACACACACACTCACAGCCACAGACACCCCCTCCATCTCACACTCACAGACACCCTCCATCGCACACACACACACACACACACTCACTCACACACACACACACCCACACACGCACACACACACACACAAACAAACACACACACCATCTCATATACACACACACACACACTCACACGCACACTCACAGCCACACACACACACCCTCCATGTCACACACACACACTCACACACTCTCATACACAAACTCTCTCTCACACACACACACACACACAACATATATACAACAGTAAAACTTGCTTAAATCTACTCATGCGGCTGAGCGCGACCTTTCCACTGAGCGGAACATCTGGAGTGAACGGGACTTCTGGAGTGAGCAGGATCTTTGGTCTTAACACAGTGCAGACTCACAGTTCAGTTCAAGCACAGTGTAGACCAACAATTCAGTTCAAGCACAGTGTAGACCAACAATTCAGTTCAAGCACAGTGCAGACTCACAGTTCAGTTCATTCATGGCATCAAATCTCAGTTCTGGTCTCAACTCTCACTCACAGTCTTCTGGGGTGACTGACTCACGTCCGTCCTCCGGGGCTTTATTCTCCTGCCCCCCCCCCCCCCCCCCCCCCCCCCCCCCCTTCAGGCGTTACCGTCATCATGGTGACGGACAGGCGAGAAGACTATTCTGCTGATCTCACAATTTTCTAAACATTCATAACTTTTTTATTATTTCACCGATCGGAAAAAAAACCTTGGGGCACTTGGAGGAGAGGAGGACGGTGAGTAAGATGGTGAAAAATTCATTGCGATATATGGTAGCATTTTTTCTAAAATGTATTTACAACGTAGACAGGAAGTGGTCAAGATGAGACTTTTAATAACAGTATAGACAATAAGGAATTAAGCCGAAATTAACTTTTACTTTGAAGGCACCAATTCATAAGATCATAAGATTATATGTGATAGGAGCAGAATTAGGCCATTTGGATCATCAAGTCTACTCCACCATTCAATCATGGCTGAACTATCTCTCCCTCCTAACCCCATTCTCCTGCCTTCTCCCTATAACTGTCCTGAAACTCTGAGCAACAATCTAACAGGGACAAATCTGCACCACTAAAGTAATCTGAGTACCTGGAGTAAGCAGATAGCCTGTTTGATCTGTGGTTCCTGCTGCACTTTGTTCAAGGTCCAGAATCTGCAGTCTCTTTTGTCTCTCTCAGTAATGACTTGCACAGCTGTAACATTACATCCCAACTTCTGTACTCAATAGTCCTCCTATTGAAGGCCAACTTTTTCTTCACCGCCTTGCCATTTTTAGACAATATTATACCTGTTCCACTTGATTCCCAGGATCTACAACACTCTCCACGACTCTGCAACTTACTGTGAAAGCATTTCCCTGCTTTAACTGACCAAAACTGCAACATCTTGAAGTTGTCCAATTTTAATTTACATCTGCCATTCCTTTGGCCAATTCCTCAGTTCATCTGTATCCTGTTGTATTCTTAGATATCAGTTTTAACATGGTCTACCAAATTGTTAATATTGATGACCAATAACTGTGGACCCAGCAGCATATCCTTGCGGCATGCAACTGGTCACAGGCCTCCAATCTGAGAAACAATTCTCCATTACCATCCTCTGGATCATTCCATAAGCCAATTTGTATCCAATTGTTTAAGTTTGCATAGATCCTATACAATCTTACCTTCCAGACAGACAAATGTGTGGGTCCTTGTCAAAAGCTTTGTTAAACTCGAAATGGAACAATGGCTAGCACCCAGCCCTCAACAATCTTTTTCATCGCCTCTTCAAAATACTGGCTTTCCAAATGCTGGTAGACCCTGTCTTTCAGAATCCTCTCTGGTAACTTCCATACACTGATATTGGGTTCACCAGCCTGTAGTTCCCTAGCATATCCTTGCAGCAATTCTAAAATAAATCATACCGTCTTTCAATATCCCACCTGTGGCTATAAATGTTACAACCATCTTAGTTTAGTTTAGCTTAAGGATACAACGTGAAAACAGCCCCTTCGTCCCACCCAGTCCACGCCGACCAGCGATTCCCGCATACTAACACTGAGAGACATGAGGGACAATTTACAATTATACCAAGCCAATTAGCCTACAAATCTGTATGTCTTTGGTGTGCGGCAGGAAACCGGAGCACCCAGAAAAAACCTGGCAGGTCACGGGGAGAAGGTACAAACTCTGTACAGACAAACATCCACAGTCAGGATTGAACCTGGTCTCTGCCACTGTAGGGCAGCAACTTAATGCTGCACCACTGTGCCACCCTGCCAGGGTCTCTGCAATTAATTCCTTACATTCCCCAAATGACCTAGGAAACTCTTGATCAAGCCTGGTAATTTATCCATCCTAGTACATCTTAAAATCGATTTCCCAGGTGACTAGTGCGGTGCCACAGGGATCTGTGTTGGGTCCATTGTTGTTTGTCATGTACATCAATGATCTGGATGATGGTGTGGTAAATTGGATTAGTAAGTATGCAGATGATACTAAGATAGGTGGTGTTGTGGATAATGAAGTAGATTTTCAAAGTCTACAGAGAGATTTAGGCCATTTGGAAGAGTGGGCTGAAAGATGGCAGATGGAGTTTAATGCTGATAAGTGTGAGGTGCTACATCTTGGCAGGACAAATCAAAATAGGTCATCCATGGTAAATGGTAGTGAGTTGAGGAATGCAGTTGAACAGAGGGATCTAGGAATAACTGTGCACAGTTCCCTGAAGGTGGAATCTCATGTAGATAGGGTGGTAAAGAAAGCTTTTGGCGTGCTGGCCTTTATATGATTTTTATGTGAACTTTATATGAAATGAATTTGCCAGCAGCAGTACAATTTAAAAAAAAACACACAATACACAATAAAAATTTAACACAAACATCCACCACAGCATTCATCACTGTGGTGGAAGGCACAAAAATTGGCCAGTCCGCCTCCATTTTCCCCCGTGGTCGGGACCTCAACCCTCTGCAGTTGCCGCTGCGGGCGCCCAGATATGTAGACAAGGTAAGTCCTGAATCGGTGCCTCCCCACCAGAGACCGCGGCTTCAAGTTGGTGTAGGCCGCAGGCCGGCAGTCGAAGATCTAAAGTCCCCGCCGCGCCGCAGCAAGAAGCACCACAGACCGCAGGGCCGGTGGTCAGAGCTCCTCTCCAGGGGTCCCCGGCGAGGGATCCCAGGCTCCGGTTAGTAAGTCCCCGCCGCGCCTGTGGTAGAAGTTGGCTGCGGGCTGGCGGTCGGAGCTCTTCTCCTGGGTCCCCAATGAGGGATCCCAGGCTCCGGACGCAGCGCCAGCTACGGGCCAGCGAACGGAGCGCTCCCCTCTGGCAACCCCCAGCGAGGGCTCACCCACTCCACGATGAAAGCGTCCTCGCTGCGCCCGTGGCTGAAGCCCCGTGCGCGTCTCTGGGAAAGGCCTCACCGATCCTCGATGTTAGGCCACGGGGGAGGCGACATGGAAAAAGTCGCCTCTCCATGGAGTAGGCGACCAAAACGCTTTCCCCCCTTACCTCCCCACACCACCCCCACACAAGACACACACAGGGACATTAAAAGCACACATTAAGACACACTAAAAAAAAAAGTTGAAAAAACTAACACGCTGCTGGCAGGGCTGCCTGCTCGCAGTGCCCCCACCGACCAATGTCCCCTGGTTCTTGATTCCTTCATTCTGGTTAAAAGACTGTATGTTTGCTCTATCTATTACTCTCATGATCTTATACACCACTATAAGATCAGCCATCATCCTTCTATATGCTAAGGAATAATGTCCTGACCTGCTCAACCTCTCCCTGTAGCTCAGATCCTCAAGACCTGGTAACAACCTTGCAAATATTCTCTGCATCCTTTCCAGCCTAACAACATATTTCCTATAACAGGGTGACCAAAACTGAACATAATACTCCAAATGTATCCTCACCAATGTCTTATACAACTGTAACAAAACCTTCCAACTTCTATACTCAAAACTCTCACTGATGAAGGCCAGTGTGCTGAAAGCCTTCTTGGCCACCTGATCTATCTGTGAGATCACTTTCAAGGAACTCTGTACCTGCATCCCAGGATCCATATTTGGAAAGATGGTGGCAAACTGCCTCTTGAACCATAGTTGTGAAGATCGCCTATCAGTGACATGGTGTGCATATAGTGATGGAGTACACAGTACAATTCCAGTTAAAAATCCTTCTGACTCGCGCTTGCTGTACTAGTATTTATGTGTGAGAAAGATCTGTAGATGCAGGTTTAAAACGAAAATAGACACAAAAAGCTGGAGTAATTCAGCGAGACAGGCAGCATCTCTGGAGAGAAGGAATGGGCGACATTTCGGGTCAAGACCCTTCTTCAGTATTTAAAGTATGTGCCTGATTCAGTTCAGTTTTGTGGGATTCTGAACTATCAATATTTCAAAGACGTTTCCTTAATTATGGCCTGATAATGGCAAAAAAACATACTTAAATTTTGGAAAAATGCATCTACCCCAACTCTTAAAATGTGGATCACAAGCATGTCTGAGGCTACATCTTGAAGATATGAGACTCGTCTTAGCAGGAAAATCAGAGCAATTTTCAAAGATATGGTCTCCTTTCATTGATTGATTACAAGTATAGTATGGTGCAACACAACTTCCGAATTAAACCGATTTACGGACAGGGTGATGGGTGTGGTGAGAAACGAAGCAGGTATATCAACACGTTTTGGTCTATTTTTTTTTGTTTTATTATTTTTCGTTTTTGTCTTCTTATTTTTTTTTACTTATACGATTACAAATCTGAGGAAGGGCACCAAATCTGAGGAAGGACATTATTGCCATAGAGGGAGTGCAGAGAAGGTTCACCAGACTGATTCCTGGGATGTCAGGACTGTCTTATGAAGAAAGACTGGATAGACTTGGTTTATACTCTCTAGAATTTAGGAGATTGAGAGGGGATCTTATAGAAACTTACAAAATTCTTAAGGGGTTGGACAGGCTAGATGCAGGAAGATTGCTCCCGATGTTGGGGAAGTCCAGGACAAGGGGTCACAGCTTAAGGATAAGGCGGAAATCCTTTAAAACCGAGATGAGAAGAACTTTTTTCACACAGAGAGTGGTGAATCTCTGGAACTCTCTGCCACAGAGGGTAGACAAGGCCAGTTCATTGGCTATATTTAAGAGGGAGTTAGATGTGGCCCTTGGGGCTAAGGGGATCAGAGGGTATGGAGAGAAGGCAGGTACGGGATACTGAGTTGGATGATCAGCCATGATCATATTGAATGGCGGTGCAGGCTCGAAGGGCCGAATGACCTACTCCTGCACCGAATTTCTATGTTTCTATGTTTCTATGTTTCTATTCTCTCTTTGACTACACTCTTTGGTAGTTTAGGGGTTTACACATTCACTAGCTCTTTCTTTCACTTTCTCTATTTCTTGCTCTTTCTCTCTTTTTCTATTTCATTTTTGTCAAAATTAAAATGGAAGATGTACAATGTATTTTGTCATATGTCGCGGATTATACTACTGTACACTGCTTCTAATAAAAATATTAAGAAAAAAAAAAAGTTTTGTGGGGTTCATTGATGCTGTTGTTTTTTTCCACAGTTACAATTGTGAACAGGAATAAGTCACAATTCTCTACACAAAATTTATAACAGTAAAAAGACAAGTTAAAAATTGAGTGTAAAAGCCGGAGTACTGTAACTGATTCACTCCTCTGATCTACGCTCACACATGGCGTGATAATTCAGTACGAGCAGAGCCGCATGCCAATTGAACTGCAATATATGTCACCACTGGCAGCTGCTATATTTGTTCCCTGCAATATTGACTACAAGAATTGTCTGTGGCAAAAAAAACAAACACTTGAGGGTGAGAATGGACTGATAGGTAATTTTTCAGTTGCAAGACCCGAGTGCAGAGCCTTGCTTCAGGGAACATATATCAGGCAAACAGTCCAGCAAAGCCATAAATTTCCTGTCCATCCATTTCTTCGGATGAAAATCTGCAATAAGTGCCCTTGAGATATCTTCGTTTGCACTCCCTAGTGCTTGAGGTCTATCCTGGGAGAACACAATCAGGCACTTTACCCACCCTCCTGCGCCTCTTATAGACACAAAATGCTGGAGTAACTCAGCGGGACTAGCGGCATTCCTGGAGAGAAGGAATGGGTGACGTTTAGGGTCGAGACCCTTCGTCAGACTGATGTCAGGGGAGAGGGAGATACATAGATAAGAAACATAGAAATATAGAAAATAGGTGCAGGAGTAAGCCATTCAGCCTTTCGAGTCAGCTCTCCCATTCAATATGATCATGGCTGATCATCCAAAATCAATACCACGTTCCTGCTTTTTCCCCATATCCCTTGATTCCTTTAGCCCTAAGAGCTAAATCTAACTCTCTTTTGAAAACATCCAGTGAATTGGCCTCCTGTGGCAGAGAATTCCACAGATTTACAACTCTCTTACAAGGTTTTTCTTCACTCGGTCCTAAATGGCCTACCCCTTATTCTTAAACTGTGACCACTGGTTTTGAATTCTTAAACTGTGACCCCTGGCCCTGGATTCTTAAACTGTGACCACCTGGTTATGGATGCATAGATAAGGAAATGTAAGGAGTGAAAATAGGACAAAGGGAATGGAGTTCATGAAAACTGTAGAATAGATCATTGTTAGCTGGGAGAAGGTAACAACAAAGCAAACAGAGATAGACTTAGAAACATGGAAACATAGAAAATAGGTGCAGGCCATTCAGCCCTTCGAGCCTGCACCGCCATTCAATATGATCATGGCTGATCATCCAACTCAGTATCCTGTACCTGCCTTCTCTCCATACCCCCTGATCCCTTTAGCCACAAGGAATCAGTCTGGTGAACCTTCTCTGTACTCCCTCTATGGCAAGAATGCCTTTCCTCAGATTAGGAGACCAAAACTGTATGCAATACTCCAGGTGTGGTCTCACCAAGACCCTGTACAACTGCAGTAGAACCTCCCTGCTCCTATACTTGCCCCTTATTGAGTAGTCCCAGTGGTTCCCTTTTCTAAAGGAATGTGTCAGTGATTCCTCTGATAATGCCGGCAGTAATCTTTAAAAAGAGATTGATGATGTCAATACGCTGTAGCAGTGGAAAAATTCTTACTCAGCTGAAACAACTTTGATTAATCTCATCCTTCTTTTCATCTGGAAATACTTGTCTTATTAAATCTAATAAAAAATACCCCCCTTCGGATGCTTGGACCTGCAAGCCAGACTGAAATAGATTGCAATCCAGAGTGAGGAATGCTCTATCACAGTTGCTGTCGTTTGTTAATGCCAGGCACTGTCTGCCTTCTCAGTTGAACCAAAAACATTTCTTAGCACTTTCTCAATAACAGCCAGGATTGCTGCCCATTGAAATGCCTTCAGAATTGTTAGTTATTCCATTAAACAGGCCCAAGAAAGGGATTGGAGCCAGTGAACAAACCTGACTGAAAGCACGCAAATGTATATATTTTTTACATAGAAACATAGAAAATAGGTGCAGGAGTAGGCCATTCGGCCCTTCGAGCCTGCACTGCCATTCAATATGATCATGGCTGATCATCCAACTCAGTATCCTGTACCTGCCTTCTCTCCATACCCTCTGATCTTTTTAGCCACAAGGGCCACATCTAACTCCCTCTTAAATATAGCCAATGAACTGGCTTCAACTACCTTCTGTGGCAGAGAATTCCACAGATTCAACACTCTCTGTGTAAAAAATGATTTTCTCATCTCGGTCCTAAAAGACTTCCCCCTTATCCTTAAACTGTGACCCATTGTTCTGGACTTCCCCAACATCGGGAATAATCTTCCTGCATCTAGCCTGTCCAACCCCTTAAGAATTTTGTACGTTTCTATAAGATCCCCCCTCAATCTTCTAAATTCTAGCGAGTACAAGCCAAGTCTATCCAGTCTTTCTTCATATGAAAGTCCTGACATCCCAGGAATCAGTCTGGTGAACCTTCTCTGTACTCCCTCTATGGCATTAAATAAATAAATAGCTTACAATTCCACAGCAACTGTTTCTTAAAATAATGCTATTGATGTCTTCATGTTTGATATGTCTACTTCCTACAAAGAACACTTGCAGAGCCTCATATTATGATAGAAAGTTAATTGCTTCAGAAACATATTTTACAACCCTAATGGTGACACCATTTATCACTATATTCCATCTGGCCAAATGAACCCTTTTAAGTGATCAGCTGTTTGGAGGGTGATTAATACAGTATCAGTTAATAATAATTTAGATACATCTATTGGCAATTAAAATATGTATCCCCGATAATAGGCTGATAATAACAATCATTGCATTAGATATGCATGGTTTGGAGCGCTATTGCTTACATATAAAGGTAATTGCTGTGAAGGCTTTATAAATCTGCAGCGAGTAGCATTTTTGAATATTAGTTTCATTAAAATTAAATGGAAATTTCCCGACATTGGTTTTATGGCACAGTGTTCTTCATTCTCTGTGTATCATAACAGTATCCATCCTTTTTATTGTAGTAATTTTTTATAGGTATCTTTAAATAATCTCTCTTGGAGAAAACGTTCCTTTTAAACCAGTTCCTGTTGATGCTGCCACCATTGCCCGTGCCTCTCTGCTAAAAAAGCCACAAATTTGAGTAGGATTGCTTCTAGTTTTAGATCCTTACTAGTCTCCACTCAGTGGGAGCATCTGTGGTTCTGGTTGTGGGTTCTGAACCACATTTGATCATTTGAACCTCACTGTAGTACAATGGGAGGGCAGCAGTGAAATAATAGGGTGTCATATTTCAAATGAGATTAGATTGAGATTCAGTCCGTCTCTCCTGGTGCTGTAAAATATACGCAAAGTCTCTTAAATAGAGTCGGGAGTCTCCTGGTATCTGGTGGTACTTAACACTCATCAAACAACGAAGTAGTTGGAAGTAATTTCCTTGAGGAGTGAAGAGAAAGCGAAGCTTGCTACCACATGGAATGGTGGAATATTTGATATTGGGGTATTTAACCAACCTAGAAGGGATATAACGGTGTGGCAATATAGTTGAAATGAAGAAGGACAGGATTGGAAGCGCACCAGCACAGACTGGAATCTATTTCTAAACTGTAAACTTTATTTCCATTACCATACATAACTGTGGAATCTCTAGAGACACAAACATCAGGAATTGAAGGTCTGTATTGGCCTGGCCATGTCTGAAGTAGGGTTCTGGTCTGAAACATCACCCATAATGTTTCTCCAGAATTGCTGTCTGACCCGCTAAGTTACTCCAGCATTTTGTGTGTACCTGCCTGTCTTGTGACCAGAGAATGCTTTCCACAGCATAGACCATGAAAATGCATTTGCATCTTTTGAAGGCCTCTTTAATAGTTAGTTTAAGTTTTTATTATTGTTCCATGTTCCAAGGTGCAGTGGAAAGCTTTGTTTCGCATTCTATCCAAGGGTGGGGCAGCAGTAGAATTGTTGTCTTACAGCACCAGATCCGGATTCGATCCTGACTACAGGTGCTGACTGTACAGAGTTCTAACTGTGACTGTGTAGGCTTCCTCCAGCTTCCTCCCACATCCTAAAGATGTGTGGGTGTGCAGGTGAATTGGCTTCTGTAAATTATCCCTATTGAGGGATATAACTTGTGTATGGCTGATAGTTTTGTCAGCTTGGAATCAGTGGGTTGAAAAGCCTGTTTCCACGTTGTAGCTCTAAACTAGACTAGAAATCAAATCAGATAAATACAATCAAGTATGCTAGGCAGAGCAAAGGGAAAGATGCAGAATGGAGAAAATAGTTCTCAAGAAACTTGACATCATGAAGATCAAGCAGTCGGCTTATCTTGCCTTGGCTAATGACAGCTTAGCAAACTGCATCTCTGCTTTTGGTCAGTTTTTAAAATCCCACAAAATATCACTGCAATAAAATCTGGATGCTAGATTTTACATTGTTCAGTTCAAATACACTGGGCTTTGGGTTGCTTTAGAATGTATGAGCAGCATTTTAGAAAATGCACAATAGTGAGCTTTTCTCAAAGGAAGTAGAAAGTGTATAACAATCTGTATCAAACATACTGATGCACAAACCAAATTTTAGTAAATAATTTTCATAGTTTGCACCTGAAGCTATTGGGTGATAAAGCTTACAGGGCTGAAAGGTGCTGTCATAGTAACTCAGCCAAGTAATTGCAGGTATTTCATAGATGGTACTCACTGGAGCCTCTGTCTGTCGAAAGTGGAGAGGTCGAACACTTATGATGTTGTTCGAGAGCAAGGATAGTTACGCTGACAGCTTGTCCTGGAGAATACTGAGCATCGCGCGGGCTGAAATTGCACTCACCTGGCAAGTAGACAGTACTTCATCACACTCCTGACTTGATTCTTATAGACTGTGGAAAACTCTTGTGGAAGTCCAGAATGAGTCATTTGCTGCAAGATACCCAACATCTGACTTTGGTGTTTATTTTAGTTCAGGGATACAGCTTGCAAACAGGCCCTTCAGCCCAAGGAGTGCACACCAACCATCAATCTCCCCTTCATGCTGGATGGAGGGAGGAACTGCAGATGCTGGTTTAAACCAAACACAGACACAAAATGCTGGAGTAACTCAGTGGGTCAAGCAGCATCTCTGGATAAAAGGAATAGCTGACGTTTCGGGGTCGAGACGTCTGAAGAAGGGTCTCGACCTGAAACCTCACCTATTCCTTTTCGCCAGAGACAGTGCCTGACCCACTGAGTTGCTCCAGCTTTTTGTGTCCATGCCCTTCACACTGGTTCTGAAGAAGGGTCCCGACATGATGCATCACCTGTCCAGGTTGTCCAGAGTTGCTGCCTGACCTGCCGAATTACTCCTGCATTTTGAGTCTTTCTGTGTTATCCCACTTTCACATTTACTCCATTCACACTGGGAGGATTTTACAAAGGACAATTAACCTACAAACTCGCATGTCTTTGCGATGTGAGATGAAACCCAAAATTAAATCAACACGCCACAGGGAGGATGGCCAAATTCCACACAGACAGCACCCAGGGTCAGGATCAAACTCAGATCTCCAGCACTGTGAGGCAGCAGCTCTACCAGCTGTGCCACTGTGCCACTGTGCCACCCTGACTAATGACATATGACTATATTTGTTCTGTTTCTGTAATAGTAATTTAAACAACACAGTTACCAGTGTAGGGTGTTCAAGGTGGGGAAATTCATTAAAGGTATACCAATGAACTCAAGGTCATTGCTGGCACCTGTGTAGCACAGTTGCTTTTGTTGTCATTTATAACTCATGTCTGAATGATGTCTTGCTCTTATTGACTGCAGGTGTGGTGTGTTCCATTGCTGTGAATGGGCAGTAGAATGCTTCCTCCTAACAGGAACAGCCAGGGTTAAATCCTGCCCCCCAGCACTAGCACAGGAACAAGCTCTCCCGCCCGCAATGTCCGGGCCAAAGATTAAACTAATCTCACCCGCCTGCACATTTATAATTTATAATTTAGAATTTCTTTATTCATAATAAGTTTGAGTGAAATGTTGTTACCATGTAGTCATAACAGTAAAAAAAGCAACAAAACACACAATTAACACAATTTAACACAAACATCCATCACAGTGACTCTCCTCCAGGCACCTCCTCACTGTGATGGAAGGTAAAAAAAGTCCGTATGGCATTAACATTGAATTCTCCCAATTTTGCTAGCCCTTGCTGTCTCCTCCCCTTCCTTAACCCTCTAGCTGTCTCCTCCCACCCTCCCATCCGCCCGCCCTCGGGCTCCTCCTCCTCCTCCCCTTTTCCTTCTTTCTCCCCCCCCCCCACCCCACATCAGTCTGAAGAAGGGTTTCGGCCCGAAACGTTGCCTATTTCCTTCGCTCCATAGATGCTGCTGCACACGCTGAGTTTCCCCAGCAATTTTGTGTACCCGTAAAAAAAGCCTTATCTCTTCCTTGCTCCATATCATTTCATTACCTGCATAATCCCCGCCTATCTAAAAGCATGTTTATCTGCCACCACCATCACCCCCACCCAATGCATTTTAGGCACCCGCCACTATATGTAAAAGAAAAACACATCCCCTTTTATTTTGCCCCTCTCATATTAAACCCATACTCCCCAGTCTTTGACATTTCTATCCTGGTAAAAGGGTTCTGTCATCTCTACCCCATCTATGCCTCTCATAATTTTACATACTTCCATCAGTATATCTTCCTCAGCCTCCCATTCTCCAGAAAAAAAAACAATCCAAGTTTGTCCAACCTCTCCTTGTGGTAATCAGTTAATCTGGGTTGTATTCTGTTAAACTTGTACTCGGCTTGTACTCGCTAGAATTTAGATCGGCTTGTACTCGCTAGAATTTAGAAGATTGAGGGGGGATCTTATAGAAACTTACAAAATTCTTAAGGGGTTGGACAGGCTAGATGCAGGAAGATTGTTCCCGATGTTGTGGAAGTCCAGAACAAGGGGTCACAGTTTAAGGATAAGGGGAAAATCTTTTAGGACCGAGATGAGGAAAACATTTTTCACACAGAGAACGGTGAATCTCTGGAATTCTCTGCCTCAGAAGGTAGTTGAGGCCAGGTCATTGGCTATATTTAAGAGGGAGTTAGATGTGGCCCTTGTGGCTAAAGGGATCAGGGGGTATAGAGAGAAGGCAGGTACAGGATACTAAGTTGGATGATCAGCCATGATCATATTGAATGGCGGTGCAGGCTCGAGGGGCCGAATGGCCTACTCCTGCACCTATTTTCTATGTTTCTAGGTTTCTAGACCTCTTCTGCACCCCCTCCAATTCTTACCGTGATTATTTACCCTCATCATACCTCATGACTTGAACTGCACTCCAAATGTGGACTAAGCAAAGTCCTATAACCTATTTGGAAGGGGTTAAACTAAATTGTAGTGGGCCAGGGTCCAATGCAGAAGTGGGGCAGGTGAGTGTCATAGAGTCATACAGCACGGAAACAGGCCCTTCAGCCCAACTAACCAAGGTGCCCCATCTACACTTGTCCCACCTGCCCATGTTTGGCCCATATTCCTCTAAACCTTTCATATTCATGTACCTGCTTAAATGTTGATATTGTTTCTGCTTCAGTTAGTATCTCTGGCAGTTTATTCCATATACCCAGCACCATCTGCATGAAAAATGTGCTCCTCAGATTCCTATTAAATCTGCCCAACTTGCTCTAATGCAGCAACTCTACCGATGCACCAATGTGACATAGTCTTACAATCTGAATCCAATTTATTTCCCTCAGCCAAACCTGATATCTGACCCGCTGAGTGTTTCTATCTGATCATATCTCAGCTCATTTTCTATTAAATTAAGAGATAAAGGACTGATGGAGTACCTGGTAATTGTGTTCCATATTCTTCGGGTTCAAAATTGAAAAAGCTCAGCTTCACAACTAGACATTTTTGGGCGGCACAGTGCGCAGCGGTAGACTCTGATTTGATTTGATTTTGATTTGATTTGTTTATTTGTTCCGAACAAATAAAGACATAAATAGGAATAAATAACAACAACAAAATCGAAATAGTCAAACAATTGGACATTCCAGGCAATATTTGCAAAGCAATGAAAAGCATAAAGCAAAATTTAAATGTCCAACACTTTTTCTTTACAAGCTCGAAAAGGAGTGAGAAGAAGAATAACTTATTTAATCTCACCCCTTCTCCCTAAACCCATCTTCCATATTTAATAATTAATTAATTAATCATAATAATACCCCAGACAATTTTTAGAGATGCATAGACATATATATACATACAACTGATATACACATACACTCTGAGTGCTGTCTTTACGTAGTTTGTACATTCTCCCTGTGACCACGTGTGTTTTCTCCGGGCGCTCAAGTTTCCTCCCGCATTCCATAGATATGCAGGTTTGTAGGTTAATTGGCTGCTGTAACTTGTCCTTTGTGTGTGAATTATAACTAGTGTATGGAGATTGCTGATCAGCGTGGACTAGTTGGGCCGAAGGACCTGTTTCTGCACTGTATCTCTAAACTAAACCAAAAAACTCATGATTGCAGTTGTAGCATAACTCAGCACCAGTCTAAAGAACATTTCAGACCCAATACATTATCTGTTGATTTTCCTCCACAGATGATGTTCGGCTTGTTGAGTTTTGGCAACTCTTTATATTTTTGCTCAAAATTCCTGTATCTGCAGCTTCTTTTATCTCAGGAATCCAGCATCTCTAAAGAATGGTCACTTATCCAACCACAAGATAATAGGGAAATTGTTAACCTAAATGGTAGTATGGGAACATCACTTTTACACCCATCCACATCTTGCTTTTCATCAATTTCCTTCAATTCCATGCCATTCTCGTCACCTTATGTTAAAATAGTGGCCCAGTGGCACAGTGGTATAGTTGCTGCCTTACAGCGCCAGTGACTTGGGTGTGATCATGACTTCAGGGGCCATCTGTATGGAGTTTTACATTCTCTCAGCGACTGCATGGGTTTCCTTCAGGTGCTCTGGTTTCCTCCCACATTCCAAAGACATGCAGGTTTGTGGTTATACAAAATCAACAAACATAACTGTCCTGGCAGACCCAGTCTTTCTGCTTGTTCATGTCCCACTGAACTTATTTCCACATACCTCGACCCTATCCTATCCCTCCTGATCCAATCCCTCCCCATCTATGTCCAAGACACTCTTCGTCTCCTTAATGACTTCTGTTTTCCAGGTCCCCACCCTCATCTTCACCATGGATGTCAAGTCACTCTATGCCTCCAATCCCCACCTTTAGCCCCTCCGTTTCTTCCTCGACAACAGAATCAGACAATTTCCATCCACCAATACTCTCCTCCGCCTAGCAGAGCTGGCCCTTACCCTCAACAACTTCTCCGTTGACTCCACCCATTTCCTCCAAATCCAAGGTGTAGCTATGGGCACTCGCATGGGCCCTAGATATGCTTGTCTCTTTGTAGGGTACGTCGAACAATCCCTGTGCTAGGCGTACACTCTACCTCCACTACATTGACGACTGCATTGATGCCGCCTCCTGCACCCATGCAGAACTCAGACTTCATCCACTTCACCACTAATTCCCATCCGGCACTCAAATTCACCTGGACCATTTCCGACATCTCCCTACCGTTTCTAGATCTCACCATCTCCATCACATGCAACAGACTACTGACAACAAACACACTGACACTCATAGCTATCTTGACTACACTTCTTCCCACCCTGCTTCCTGTTAAGACTCTATCCCCTACTACCAATTCCTCTGTCTACGCCGCATCTGCGCCATGGATGAGGTGTACTGAACTAGGGCATCGGAGATGTCCTCATTCTTTAGGGAACAGGGGTTCCCCTCTTCCATTATAGATAAGGCTCTCACTAGGGCCTCCTCTATATCCAACAGCTCCACACTTACTCCCCTTCCCCAATTCGTAACAAGGACAGAGTCCCCGTTGCCTTCACCTTCCACCCCATAAGCCGTCGCATACAACGTGTAATCCTCCAACATTTTCGCCACCTCCAACAGGATCCCACTACTGGCCACATCTTCCCATCTTCTCCCCTTTCTGCTTTCCGCAGAGACCATTCCCTCTGTAACTCCCTGGCCAATTTGTCCCTTCCCACCCAAACCACCCCCTTGCGGGTACTTTCCCCTGCAACCACAGGAAATGCAACACATCCCTTTACCTCCCCCTTTGACTCCATCTAAGGACCCAATCAGTCTTTCTAGGTGAGGCAGAGGTTCACCTGCACCTCATCCAACCTCATCATCTGCATGCGCTGTTCCAGCTGGGGACTCCTGTATATTGGTGAGACCAAGCGCAGGCTCGGCGATCGCTTCGCTGAACACCTCCACTCAGTCCGTCTTATCTAACCTGATTGCCCAATTGTTCAGCACTTCAACTCCCCCTCCCATTCACAATCTGACCTTTCTTTCCTGGGCCTCCGCCATTGCCAGAGTGAGGCCCAGCACAAATTGGAGGTACAGCACCTCATATTTCACATGGGAGGGTTACAGCCCGGCCATATTAACATTGACCTCCAATTTTAGATAGCCCTTGCTTTCTCCCTCCTTCCCCTCCCCCTTCCCAGTTCTCCCACATCCTACAGTCTCCACCTACTTCCTTTCTTTTTCCCACACAACCTCCCCGACATCAGTCTGAAGACAGGTCTCGCACCGAAACCTTGCCAATTTCTTCTCTCCATAGGTGCTGCCTCACCTGCTGAGTCTCCAGCATTTTTTGTCTACCTTCAAGTTTGTAGTTAATTGGCTACTGCAAATTGTCCATAGTGTTGGGTAGAACTCTTGGTTGATGTGGACTTTTTTCATGCTGTATCTCTAAACCAAAATCTATTCCCATTTAACGCTCATGAGCGGCATGGAATCAATGAATTTTCCTTTAAAA